>NC_141913.1:58516500-58828000 GCF_057802395.1 Ceratotherium simum simum
ATTACAGCCATTCTGACGGGCGTGAGGTGATATCTCATTGTAGTTTTGATTTGCATTTCCCTGATAGTTAGTGATTTTGAACATCTTTTCATGTGTCTGTTGGCCATCTGTATATCTTCTTTGGAGAAATGTCTGTCCAGGTCTTTTGCCCATTTTTTAATTGGGTTGTTAGTTTTTTTGTTGTTGAGATGCATCAGTTCTTTGTATATTTTGGAGATGAAGCCCTTATCAGATGTATGGTTTGCAAATATGTTCTCCCAATTGTTAGGTTATATTTTCGTTTTGTTGATGGTTTCCTTTGCTGTGCAGAAGCTTTTTAGTTTGATGTAGTCCCATTTGTTTATTTTTTCTATTGTTTCTCTTGCCCGGTCAGACATGGTGTTTGAAAAGATGTTGCTAAGACCAATGTCAAAGAGCGTACTGCCTATGTTTTCTTCTAGAAGTTTCACAGTTTCAGGTCTTACATTCAAGTCTTTAATCCATTTGGAGTTAATTTTTGTGTATGGTGTAAGGTAAGGGTCTACTTTCATTTTTTTGCATGTGGCTGTCCAGTTTTCCCAACACCATTTGTTGAAGAGACTTTCCTTTCCCCATTGTATGTTCTTGGCTCCTTTGTCAAAGATTAGCTGTCCATAGATGTGTGGGTTTATTTCTGGGCTTTCGATTCTATTCCATTGATCTGTATGTCTGTTTTTGTGCCAGTACCATGCTGTTTTGGTTACTATAGCTTTGTAGTATATTTTGAAATCAGGGAGTGTGATACCTCCAGCTTTGTTCTTTTTTCTCAGGATTCCTTTAGCTATTCGGGGTCTTTTGTTGTTCCATATAAATTTTAGGATTCTTTGTTCTATTTCTGTGAAAAATGTTATTGGAACTTTGATAGGGATTGCATTGAATCTATAGATGGCTTTAGGAAGTATGGACATCTTAACTAAGTTAATTCTTCCAATCCAAGAGCACGGAATATCTTTCCATTTCTTTGTGTCTTCTTCACTTTCTTTCAGCAATGTTTTATAGTTTTCGGTGTACAGATCTTTTACCTCTTTGGTTAAGTTTATTCCTAGATATTTTATTCTTTTTGCTGCAATTGTAAATGGGATGGTATTCTTAATTTCTCTTTCTGCTACTTCGTTGTTAGTGTACAGAAATGCAACTGATTTTTGTATGTTGATTTTGTATCCTACAACTTTACCATATTCGTTTATTACTTCTAAAAGTTTTCTGGTGGATTCTTTAGGGTTTTCTATATATAAAATCATGTCATCTGCAAATAGTGACAGTTTCACTTCTTCCTTTCCAATTTGTACCCTTTTTATTTCTTTTTCTTGCCTGATTGCTCTGGCTAGGACTGCCAGTACTATGTTACATAGGAGTGGTGACAGTGGGCATCCTTGTCTGGTTCCTGAACTTATAGGGATAGCTTTCAGTTTTTCACCATTGAGGATGATATTAGCTGTGGGTTTGTCATATATGGTCTTTATTATGTTGAGGTACTTTCCTTCTATACCCATTTTATTCAGAGTTTTTATCATAAATGGATGCTGGATCTTGTCAAATGCTTTCTCTGCATCTATTGAGATGCTCATGTGATTTTTATTCTTCATTTTATTAATGTGATGTATTACGTTGATTGATTTGCGAATGTTAAACCATCCCTGCATACCTGGAATAAATCCCACTTGATCATGGTGTATAATCTTTTTAACATATTATTGCATGCGATTTGCTAGTATTTTGTTGAGGATTTTTGCATCGATGTTCATCAGTGATATTGGCCTGTAATTTTCTTTTTTTGTGTTGTCCTTGTCTGGTTTTGGTATCAGGGTAATGTCAGCTTCGTAGAATGAGTTAGGGAGCTTCCCCCCCTCCTCAATTTTTTGGAAGAGTTTGAGAAGTATAGGTATTAAGTCTTCTTTGAATGTTTGGTAGAATTCGCCAGGGAAGCCTTCTTGTCCTGGACTTTTATTTTTGGGGAGGTTTGTGATTACTGTTTCGATCTCCTTACTGGTGATTGGTCTATTCAAATTCTCTACTTCTTCTTGATCCAGTTTTGGAAGGTTGTATGATTCTGAGAATTTATCCATTTCTTCCAGATTGTCGAATTGGTTGGCATATAGCTTTTCATAGTATTCTCTTATAATCTTTTGTATTTCTGAGGTGTCTGTTGTAACCTCTCCTCTTTCATTTCTGATTTTGCTTATTTGTGCCTTCTCTCTCTTTTTCTTGGTGAGTCTAGCTAAAGGTTTGTCAATTTTGTTGATCTTTTCAAAGAACCAGCTCTTGGTTTTATTAATTTTTTCTATTTTTTTTTTGGTCTCTATTTCATTTATTTCTGCTCTGATTTTTATGATTTCCCTTCTTCTACTGATTTGGGGCTTGGTTTGTTCTTCTTTTTCCAGTTCCTTTAGGTGCATTGTTAGATTGTTTATTTAAGATTTTTCTTGTTTGTTGAGATAGGCTTGTATCGCTATAAACTTCCCTCTTAGAACAGCTTTTGCTGTATTCCATAAATTCTGGCATGTCGTATTTTCATTTTCATTTGTCTCCAGGTATTTTTTTATTTCTTCTTTGATTTCTTCGTTAACCCAGTCGTTGTTCAGTAGCATTTTGTTTAATCTCCCCGTATTTGTGGCTTTTCTGATTTTGTTCCTATAGCTGATTTCTAGTTTCATACCGTTGAGGTCAGAAAAGATGCTTGGTATTATTTCAATCTTCTTAAATTTATGGAGACTTGTTTTGTGGCCTAATATGTGATCAATCCTGGAGAATGTTCCATGTGCATTTGAAAAGAACGTGTATTCTTTGGTTTTTGGATGGAATGCTCTGTATATATCTACTAGGTCCATCTGTTCTAGTGTGTCATTTAAAGCCAATGTTTCCTTATTAATCTTCTGTTTGGATGATCTATCCGTTGGTGTAAGTGGAGTGTTAAAGTCCCCTACTATTATTGTGTTACTGTCTATTTCTGTTTTTATGTCTGTTAATAATTGCTTTATATATTTAGGTGCACCTACATTCGGTGCGTAGATATTTACAAGTGTTATATCCTCTTCTTGGATTGTTCCTTTGATCATTATGTAATGATCTTCTTTGTCTCTTTTTACAGTTTTTGTTTTAAAGTCTATTTTGTCTGATATGAGTACTGCTACCCCAGCTTTCTTTTCATTGCCATTTGCATGGAGTATCTCTTTCCATCCCTTCACTTTCAGTTTGTGAGTGTCTTTAGGTCTGAAGTGTGTCTCTTGTATGCAGCATATATATGGGTCTTGTTTTTTATCCAGTCAGCCACCCTATGCCTTTTAATTGGAGCATTTAGTCCATTGACGTTTAAAGTAGCTATTGATAAGTATGTACTTACTGCCATTTTTTAACTTTTTTTTTTTCTCAGTGTTTTAGTAGTCCTTCTCTGTTCCTTACTTCTTCTATACAGAATTGATGGTCACTTTAGTTTGACCTCTGTCTGAAAGCTGTACTCTTTAATTCCCCTCCTCCCTCCTTTTATGTTTTTGATATCATATCTAACCTCTTTTTTGTGAATTTGTATCCATTACCCTCTTATCATGGAAATGGATAATTTTTCCTATTTGTGATCTTCTCTTTTCCCCTTAAATCAGTCCCTTTAACATTTCTTGTAGCACTGGTTTCTTGGTGACAAACCCCTTTAATTTTTGCTTGTCTGGGAAAATTTTGATCTCTCCTTCCATTTTGAATGATAACCTTGCTGGGTAGAGTATTCTTGGCTCTAGGTTTTTTCCTTTTAGCACTTTAAATATATCGTGCCATTCTCTTCTAGCCTGTAAGGTTTCTGCTGAGAAGTCAGCTGATAGCCTTATGGGGTTTCCTTTGTATGTAACTTGACATTCTCTTGCAGCTTTTAGGATTCTCTCTTTATCTTTAATTCTGGACATTTTGATTATGATGTGTCTTGGTGTGGGCCTCTTTGGGTTTATCTTGTTTGGGGCTCTCTGTGCTTCCTGTACTTGGATGTCTGTTTCCTTCCTTAGGTTAGGGAAGTTTTCATCTATTATTTCTTGAAATAGATTCTCTGCCCCCTTGTCTCACTCTTCTCCTTCCGGGACACCTATAACACGGATGTTAGTGCGCTTGATGTTGTCCCAGAGGTCCCTTAGACTGCCCTCACTCTTTTTAATTCTTTTCTCTTTTACCTGTTCACCTTGGGTAATTTCTTCTAGTCATTCGTCCAGCTCACAGATCCGTTCTTCTGGATCCTCTACTCTGCTTTTGAGTACCTCTAATGAATTTTTCATTTCCAGTATTGTATTCTTCATTTCTGATTGGTTCTTTTTTATATCTTCCATTTCTTTGTTGACATTCTCACTGAGTTCATCTATTCTTCTCCCCAGATCAGTGAGCATCCTTAACACTCTTAGTTTGAACTCTCTGTCGGGTAGGTTGCTCATTTCTGTTTCACTTAGTTCCTTTTCTGGGGTTTTGTCCTGTTCCCTTACTTGGAATGTAGTTTTTTGCCTCCTCATTTAATCAAGGCCTTTTAAATTGAATTCATGTCAAAACATTTGGAGTTCTCTCAGTGCACTGTGTTAGTTCACACCTCTCTGCGCTAGTTCCTCCTTCTTCTTCCAGGAATGCATTTTAAGCTTTGTCCGTCTGGGGAACAGCTACTCATCTTTCAAGATCCAGTCCAAAGGTCATTTCCAGGATGACCTTGACTCAATCACACATGATTGCAAATGCGACAGAATTGACTCTTTGCTATTTTAGGGTATTTACCATTTTATTGCACTGCTTTATTTTCAAGTTTTCTCTGTATGAGTGTGAAAGCTCCAAGAGGAAAGGGGCAATGTTTCGTTCATTTTTATATTTCTCAGCACGTTATACAGTTGCATTTTCCATAGGAGGTAATTAGTATTATTTAAAAATAAATTATTTCAGTCCTAAGGATATACCCTAGAGTTTCTCTATGTTTAGTATGTCAACATGTGACATGAGAAGACCTGCATAGAAATGTTTATAGTAGCATTGTTTATATATGGCTTGAATAGAACCAGTATAATTTTACAGCAAGAAGAGAATTGATAAATAGATTTTGGTAGAGTTGTACAATAGAATACTATGCAGCACTGAGAAGGAATGCATTTGGGCAAAACGTATCAATAGGGATAAAAATAACAAACATCATGCTAAACTCCAAAAGCAGGTGACAGAGAATAGAACCATATGATGTTACGTATATGAAGTATAAATGGGTTTATACATGTATGGTAGAAACATACTATATTTGGGAATGATAAATACCAACAACAGGGTAGTAGGTACCTCTGAGTGTGTCAGGGGCAAGTGGGTGGATGTGACAGTGCTCTCGGAGGGAAGACAGAAGACTTCAGCTGGCCAATGAGATCTCGGGAATTTGTTACACTATTTTCTATATCTTTACAAATTCTTTTCATGAATGCTTCATAATATATTTTAAAGAAGAATTCACTATTCGCTATGACAACTAAGAAATCCAAAACGCAGCAATGGTTTAATTGTCCCTTTCCCTCCCTTTTCCTTTATAGTTGGGGAAAACCATTAAATGAATATTCTTAGGAACAATTTGTCATATATCTCTCTCTTTATCCTGCATCCCCTTGGCGATCTATATTCAGCCATGAGACCAGAATTAGGAAAAGGGACAATGAGACATACAGAAAAACAGAAAGTATGAAGCCTGCACCTTCTGGTCTACAGGTTCTGGGGAAAGACTTTGGGTTGAATCCCATAGGAGTTGTGTGGAGGGGAAGAAAGAAGGAGGCAGAAAAGACGGAGGACAAAGCTCTCAATTCCAGATCTTCCCTTTCTAGGATTTAACCATGAGATAATATGTCCATTTATACAGTGAGGAGAACGCTATCAGAATGAACTGCTGCCCCAAATCATGTTTAGGATTCTAGGAATCTTTTAGACTCTCTACTGTGTCAATCTTTAGCCATGAGACTGGAAAGAATTAGGGAAAGGCATAATAAGACATAGAGAAAAATAGAAAGAATGGAGCATATCCTTTCTGGTCTAGGGGGACTGGATAAAGATTTTGTATATTGATTTTTAGAGAATTAACATCTTTACTAAGTTGAGGCTTCCAATCCATGCACATGATATATTTTTCCATTTATTTAGGTCTTCTTTGATTCCATTCATCATCGTCATTGTGTAGTTTTCAGCATGTAAGTCCTAAATAAATTTTGTTGGATTTACAACTAAGTATTTCATTTTTTGATAGATTGAAAATGGCATTGCAGTTTTAATTTCAGTGTACATGTGTTCATTACTAGTTTATAGAAGTACATTTGATTTTTGCATACTTATCTTGTATCAAGCAAACTTGCTGAACTCAGTTCAAGAAGGGTATATATTTTTGTAGGTTTCTTAGGATTTTCTGTGTAGACAATCACGACATCTGTAAATAGGGGCAATTTTATTTACTCTTTCCTTTCTAATTTGTATGCCTTTTATGTTCCTTTCCTGCTTTATTTCATTGGCCAGAATATCCAACACTTTTGAATAAGAGTAGTGAAAGCAAATATTCTTACCATTTTCTCCATCATAGGGGAAAAGCATTTAGTCTTTCAACATTAAATAAAATGTTAACTGTAGTTTGTTGTGGATGCTCTTTATCAAGCTGAGGATGCACCCCTGTGTTCCTATTAGGCTGAAAATTTTTATCCTGAATGAGTGTTGACTTTGGCTAACAGCTTTTTCTGCATCAATTGATAAAAGCATTTGATGTGATTAGATTTTCTTTGTTATTCTGTTAATATGATGGACTACCCTGATTGATTTCCAAATATTGAACCATCTTTGCAAATTTGGAATAAAACCTACTTGGTCAGGGTCCATACTTCTATTTATATGTTGATGTATTCTATTTGCTAATATTTTATTAAGGTATTTTTTCCATCTAAATTCAAAAAGGATACTGGTCTGTACTTTTCTTTCTCTGTACCTTTTGTCTAATTTTTGTATCTGAGTAAAATAAGCTCATAAAATAAACTGGGATATGTTATCTCTTTTATTTTGGGGGAAGGTATTGTGTAAAATTGGTGTTAATCCTTCCTTAAAAACTTGGTAGAATACTCCAGTATAACTATCTGGGCCTGAAGATTTCTTTTTGAGAATTTTTAAATTATTAATTCAATTTCCTTTACAGTTATGGGGTTTTTCTGATTATCCATTTCTTATTGGGTGAGCTGTGGTAGTTTGTGTTTTTCTAGGAATCTGTCCATTTAATCTGAGACAAATTTATATGTGTAGAGTTTTTCATAGTATTATTTTTTTGTCCTTTTGATGTCTGCAGAGTCTGTAGTGATACCCCTTGTTTCATTCCTGATATTGGAAAATTGTGTCATCTTTCTTCTTTTTTTACTTTGTCAGTGTTGTTAGAGGTTTGTCAATATTATTGATCTTTTCAAAGAACCAATTCTATATTTTACTAAATTTCTCTATTAAATTTTTCTGTTCTCAACTTCATTGATTTTCCTTTATCTTTATCATTCCCTTCTTTTTGCTTACTTTGTGTTTATTTTGCTCTTCTTATTTTAGGTTCTGGAGGTAAAAGCTTAGATTATTGATTTGAGACTATGTGTTTTCTTAATATACTCCTTTAGTGCTGTAAATATCCTTCTCAGCACTACTTTATCTGTGTCCTACAAATTTTCTTATACTATATTTTCTTTCTCATTCACTTCAATGTGTTAATTTTTTTTAATGTCCCTTGACACTTTCTCTTTGACCTATGGTATATTTAGAAGTTTATTATTTAGTTTTCAAGTATTTGATCCTTTTGTGTTATCTTTCTGTTATTGATTTCTAGATTTATTCCACTGAGGTCAGAGAAAACACATTGTATGATTTAAATTCTTTTAAATTTGTTGAGGTTCTTTTATATCTCAGGATATGGTCTATGTGTTTCATGGTCACTTAGAAAGAATGTGTATTCTGCTGATTTTTTATGTAATATTATGTAAATGCTGATTAGATCCTGTTGATTGATGGTGTTGTTGAGTTCTCCTATATCCTTGCTGGTTTTCTGTCTAGTTATTCAATCAATTGCTGAGAGATAGGTGTTCATGTCATTAACTATAGTTATGCGTTTGTCAATTTATTGGCACATACATATTTAGAATTACTATATCTTCTTGATGGATTGGCTGTTATCATTATGCCTTTTCTTTGCTCTGAAATCTACTTTATCTGTTATTAATATAGCCACTTTGTTCTTTTGATTAATATTTGTATGACATATTCTTCTACCTTTTTACTTACAGCCTACCTATATCATTATATTTGAAGTGATTTCTTTTATATAATATATAGTTGGGTTATTTTCCTTATTCCATTTTGCAATATTATTCCATTCCATTTAATCAATCTCTGTCATTTAATCAGTACATTTAGACCATTTACATTTAATGTAATTATTGATATTTTAATACTTAAGTCTACCATTTTATTTTCTTTTTGTTCTCTCTGTTTTTTGTTTGCTGTTTTCTTTTTTATGCCTTCCTATGGGTTACTTGAGCCATTTTTAGAATTCCATTTTAATTTTTCTATAGGGTATTTGAGAGTATCTTCTTATATAGCTCATTTGGCAGTTGTTCTGAGTATTGCATTAAACATGAACAACTTATTACATTCTACTTGTATCATTATTTATAATAGAATTTCAAGAAGAGAAGTGTAGATATTGTGGTGAGTGGAAGTTATTTTAAAAATTAATGTCTGAGAATTTAATACAATTAAAGAAAGAATGAGTTATCAGATGGAAAAGTCCATTAAATTTATAGCAGGAAGAATAAAACTAAACTCCTCTCAGACACACCTTGGTAAAAATTCAGAGCATACAAAACAAGCACAAAGTCTGAAAGGCACCTGAAAGAAGGGAAAAATGACCTCCAAGGGAACAATATTTAGCCTGGTGGACATTTCATCTGCAGTGGCATATTCAATAAGAGGATGGAATACATATTTAAAATGCTGAGCAAACATAACTGTCAATATAGAAATCAATACCCAGCCAAATTACAATTAAAGAGTGAGGGTGAGATAAGGACACTGAAAAACACAGAGGTAAAGAGAGCTCTGTGTGTCTAGGTTAAAGTGACTAAAGTTTAAATTGTGCAGAAGAAATTTCTGATAGATGAAACTAGTAAAGTATGTATAATTAGAAACTGCTTGAGTTATTTAGATGATGTAAGATCTTTAAACTATCTTGTTTATGTACACTGAAATAATTTTGAAAAATATGTCCTTTCATCTTTATTTAAGTTGTCATCTAACATTTTTTATCGTAGGTTTAGATAGTGGCAGTAAATATTTCTGAAAGACTGTATATATTGTCATTTTAAAATGAAACTGTTAATATACTATGTTAAATGCATGTAATATATGCTTAATATCATGAGGATTTTAGAAGTTTCAAGAACTGTAAAGGGTCTGCAATTTTACTGTACTTTGAATCTAACATATTAGCTTATAACTGTTTCGAGAATGCTGGCGGAAGACATAGTATTCCTGGGGCAGAGAAAAAGGGCTTTTTTTACTATTCACAGCAGGCAGACAGCATGAGCTTCCTGTTTGCATCGATTCCCCTTGCCTCCCAAGTCTCAAGAGGATGATGCAGACACAGGCTCAGCTGGGTACCCTATGCTCAGTGGGTCTGTGTCACTTCTGATGAATCCCAAACTTAGGATATCCTCTTTCTTATAAAAAGTCTGCTGGTATGCCTGCCTAACCTTTGGCCTAAAGGGAGACATTATCTTTCCTGGTCAAGAAACAAATCTACCCTCTGCATTGGAGGTAGACAGTCTCTCTATCATCCAAGGCTGTTTGCTATGCAAACATTATTGAAAAGACAGTTTGGGGCAAAAGTCGTCGATGTCTCTTCATGAGATATGGTATTGATGATCCTCATGATCTGGTCCATGCCTACTTCTACAGCTTCATCTCCTAGCCATTATTCAATGTGTGAGTAATACACACCTGCTTGAAATTCCCTAAATAAGCCATGTTCATAATAATAGCTAATATTTATTGAGTTTATAGACTCTTACAGTGCTTTCCATAGTTTATCTCAGGCATTTTTCATAACAACTCAGTCAGGAATCACTGCCTTAAAAAATTAATGAGGAAATTGAGACTTTAAGAGATCAAACTGTTTCCCTAAATGGCTTGAATACAAGATTCTTTCTGCTTGGAATTCCCTCCCCATTTCCAACTTTCTGCTTCTTTATTTAATTAATTCCCACTTATACTTTAAACTTCAGCTCACATGTCACTTCCTTAGGGAATCTTTCCTGAATCTCTAGGCTAGTTAAGGATGCCTCTAATGAGCTTACATCAAACACTCTTAAACTACTTATAACAGTGTTTACGTCTGTCTTGTTACTTGCCTATTTTCTTCACTTTAATCTTCTTGAAGGCAGAAGAGATGTTTCACTAATCTTTGTATACTTGTGCCTTGTGTTCTATTGGTCACAGTAAGCATTTTATAAAAGTTTTCTGATTGAAGGTTCACATATCACCCCACACTTAAGATTTGTTGAATCTTAGATTTCCCATTAGGGCAGAGGACTCTCAGCTGGTCCTTCTTTAAGGTAAGATAAGTCATAGGCATGGAGATTTTGTAACAAAAATACCCACACAAATGATCAATGTAACACAAAATAAATTGAATGGCTTTGATTTAAACATATATTGGTGTTATTATTTAGTCTCCAGTCTGAGGTTCTTTGAATACAAAACCAAAATATATGTAGCTCTGAATAGATTGATATTTAAATATAATCTTTAATATCATATGAATTTTTATCATTAAAAATGAAATCACTTTCTTTTCCTAAAGTATTTAATCTCATTTAGCCTTGTTCTTTTCATTTCTTTAAGTCTATTTGAGTCAAATCAAAGCTATCAATCTCTGGGGAGCAGATCCAGAAAATACTAAATATTAAATAAAGCAAATAAATACCCAAGAATTTGTTTTCTTTCTGTTGTTTTTTCAGATCCTATGCTATCTAGCAGAACATTGATGTTTCTCTTCTCAAGTTATTATAAAGGTATTCCTTTAGCTTTTATAATTTAGATGATGAGGAGTAGAACTGTAGACACATTTTCTACTAAGCCTAGTCTAAATAAAACTTGTAGAAATTCACTGCAGCACTAGCTCCAAGCAGTGAAACATGACTTTGATGTTAGTTTGGCAAGACTTTCATAAGTCCATTAAAAATCCCTTATTCCAAAGTCATGCTGTGTATTTTAATCCTCATGTACATAGGTAAGGAATTGCTTGAAGTAAAGGATAGTAGACTTGGTACAGCTCCACGCAGCCTCTGTGACACATCTTCTTTTCCCTTTTTTTAAATATCCATGTGTCATATGATATGACATTAAATTTGGTTAGATAGTGTCAGTCAACCTGGTAGTGTGCATGTGTGTGTGGGTGTAATCAAGAGAAATAGTGTCTAAGGTCCTTGGGCCAGAGTGCTCGGGTCCAAAATTGAGCTATAACCCTCACCTGCTGGTTGTCTTTATAAAACTTACCTTATATTGTTTTCTGTGACTCAGTTTTTTCCTTTAATTAAATGAGAAATAAAAATAGCATTTTTCTTAAGCGTATGTGTATGTGTGTATACATAAATACATAAAGTATACACTAGAACCATACCCAGTTAGGACATAATAAATATTAGAAATAGAAATATTAGAAATATTATTAGAATTATTATCATTAAACATTCAATGACTGTATTTATTAAGAAAAAAACATAGAGAAAAATAAAATAAATATTTCTTTTAGTTTCTCAACTAGCTCTCTGTTCCCTTTTCTGTTAATGCAGTGACTGCTTCTCCATGTTATTTCCTGAGGCATTCTCTCAGTTCCAAAGTTCTATCTCATGACTAAAACTTTTAATGGAGGGATCAGATAGTGGATATTATTCTAAGCTGGCATCCTCCCTTTCGTTTAAGCAAAGTGCATAACCTGCGCAGAAGAAGGGTCAGGTGGAGAACTATAAAGAGACACCCAAATCAAATAATGTTGTAGAATAAAGAGCAAATAAGAAGAGTATCACAATCAACTCCACCTCCTCTCTTGACATCAGTTCTTCCATGACCAGCTCCCACGTGTTCAGAAAGAGTGCCTAATGCTTTTCTTTTTCCATTAGGAGGTCCATGGGCACTGACCTGTCATCATATTTCCATTAGTTAAATGATAAATTTTCAAAATGCTCAGTTAGTAGATTCAACTCTCAGTATAGCTGAGCCAAGTGTTCATTTGATTCTGGTGCCTGCTGGTTGGCTCTCATCTTTCCTTCGGCATTCAGGTTGCTCTCAGTTTACAGTAGGGATCCCAATCTCAGAAGAGTGTTCAGTTTCTCATCTTACAATCACTGCTGAAGTGATTCACCATCCTAACAATTTTCCTCTTTAGTGTGAGGTACCATTAGCAGAGGCACTCAGTTTTTTCTTCCCCAGGAACTGAGGGTAGGATTAGCTGTATAGTGTATTCTATATGGCTTATATTTCAGGCTTCCATGAAACAAAGTCACCACTCAACAGAACTTTAAATTAGCATACTCAGGAAATCAAGAGCTCCCAATATAATTAGCATACAGCTGCTAATTATCAAGTGAAATGCTGCATTGAAGAAGGAAGGGAGTTTACTGTTGATTTGGGTGTTAACATGAAGAGATAATTATTTCGAGCCACTTTACTTCAACATTTTGGTTATTGAACATATGGTTCTAATTTACCAGGATGCAAAATTTTATTGGAAAGATATACAAGGTGACTATTTCTTAAAGCACATCTCAGTATTGTTCAATAAGCTCATTTGAATTTTGTATTGTGATATATACCCTTTAGACAACAATATGTAAAAACAGTTTCTCCTAAAAATTAATGATAATATTTTAAAGATGCTTTATAAGTTACAAAATACTTTACAATGTGTAGTACACACATAGATAAATAACTCTCAATATTATCTTTTTAATATAAACAGCTTCTCCAAATATGTGACCAAGAGTTGCATCCATTTCATTTTTCCAATTTATTACTTTAACATGCATCACATTTGTTCTTGGAACTTGATTATTTCTCTTTTCAATGCCCCTGCCTGGCTCTTTGAAACAGCAAATGTCCAACAATTCCTGGGGTTTATTCTCTTAAAAGGATAACAGACTTAGTTCCAAATTATGTTTGTAAAGAAAAATTAAAGTCTGGTCGGTTGAGAGCTGCCTTTGCTCCAATCTGCCCATATGTCGCTCTTGACAAGCAGTCTTCCATAGTGAAGCAGCTAGCTTCCCGCTCTGCAGTTATGCTTTTGACTGGGCATGTCCTTGTGCAGGTAGAGAGGAACCCCATGCTTGGTTTCCAAGCAACAATTGTCTTTTTCACATTCACAAGGTCAGCCGTTGTTCACAAAAGCATTGGTCTCCAGGAGATGAGGGCGGAATATGAAAAATCTGCAAGGAAGAAATAATTGTCCATTTTAGGTATGGCTGAACGATAAAGTTTTAGGAACTATGTGGCAATAGATGAACCTAAAAGAGTTATGGAAGTTTCATGTCATGATTGGTCCTTTTAAGCCATGTAGATCATTTTGTATATTATTCTGTGAGAAATGGGGGAAATTTGAAATGTTTTAAATAGTGGAGTAACACTTTCAATTTTTACTTAATAATATTAACAGAAATTGCCAGGTGGAAAATAGATTAGAAGAAGATAGACAAAAGTAAAATGTCCAGACAGGAAGCTATTGCAGTGATTCATGTGAGAGGTAATGAAGGAGAAAGGGATATGACTGGGCAGATGGGTAATGCCCTTCACTGAAGTAGGGACCAAAGAGAAAAAGTAAGTTATTTTTCTCAATAAAATGAACACATAGAATCCCTCTCTTGTTGAGTCATGGACAAGAAAGTAACAAATCCTACATTCATGCATAATTATGACACTTTTTAGTATAACACCTTTAAACACCCTCTTTGCAATGGTAGTTTGGAGTCCAGTTGTGTAATTATATTCAATATTCCAAGGGTTCTAATTACATATTTGGTCCTCACAACAAGTCAGTAAAGTTAATTGCATATTTTACTCTCATGTTTTACAAATATCTTTGCTTTACCATTGAGGAAACCACCCGAGGGAGGTTATTTTCTATACCCAAGATCACATTTCTAGTAAATACCGCAATGCTGAGGCTGGGATTAGAACCCAAATCCTTGGATACAAAGGAGCCTACGCTTTTTGTTCTCTTATATTACATTGCCTCTCAAGAGCAACTCAGAAAGTCTGCCATAAGGTTACACATTTTCTGATTCCATCAAAGAATTAGATGGTCCTATTTAAAGGCTCACCTTTGGCAATGAGATCAATCTAAGTCTTTCATTACAAAACCTCTATCCATTTCAATCTTTATATGAAAATGTAAACTTTATCAATATTCAATAGAAAAAGACTTCCAGTTAGTATAGGGTTTATGTTAGCTATTATTATTCTCAGTGAGACTGAGGAGGAAAAAATAAATCTCAAAATGTTTCCAAAAAATGGAGAAAAGAATAACAAGTTATAGGACTTGAGGACAGTGTAGATAAAATGGATGGAGGAGACATAAGAGTAAATACGAATTCAATATTTCAAAAAGACACAGAGATGAGATGCCATTGACAAAAACAGGGGAATTGGGAGGAGGGACTGGCTTGACAGGAAGACGATGCATGTGATTTTATACATATAGAAATATACGGAATCTGGTCATGAAGTAACATTAAACGGAAAGATGACTAGAATTAAAGACATTTGAGTCAACTGCACAAAGAGAAAATGAAATTTTATTGAATGACTCATCATCAAGTATTGTGCTAATCGCTCAGTTTGTTTTATTCAAGTTTATTTTCACAATGACCCTAGGGATGGTTACTATAATCCCATTTTCAAAGGTAATACTAATAATGATAATAGCAACAATGTGAATTACATATTACAATATTCTAAACATTTTATCTTTATAAATCACTTTTAAGAAAGCTTCAGAGATAAGTTCAATTGTCTTCTCCATTTTACAGATGAGAAAACTGAGGCACACATTTTAGTTCTTGCCCAAGATCACCCCACTAGTGAATGCTTTTCACAAGACTTAAATCCAAGTTATAAAGTCTCTTCACTTAACCTATGGGCTTAACAACCTTTTTATCATAAAGATACTAAAGTGATTATTATAGTGGTTTTGTGATTGGTCATAAATAATATATCTAGACATAGGAACGTCAGGATTAAAAGCTAGTCTTTTTAGATGTAAATTCCTTGTTTTCTTCATTCCCCATGCTTCCTCATAAAATAAACACTTTAAAGCCAGAAAATCAATATCGTCATATATGTGGACATATATTGAAAGAAAAGACCAGAGTAATATGGACACTATCTTGTCAACATTTAAGATAAAAGGAATAAGAAAGTCACCAAAGGAAGAGACAGAAGAGCTGAGGAGTATTGAGAGATCAAGAAAGTAGCACAGATACGAATTAATGGAGAAAGTTCCCTGCAGAGAGAATAGGTAGTAAAGGGTGTCAGAGAGACAGTAGCGCAGCTCAGACTGGGCATGCAACATGCCTCTCCATCAGCAAGACGGAATTGTTTTATCAGACCCAGGCTTACACAAACATTAAACTGCAACATAAAATGTAAGCATTTCTCCCACTGAAAATCCTTCTAATCTCTGAATACTATATTTAGACAAATAAAGATATCCTTGACTTTTAAAGGTTTTGTAATTATTCAGAAAGCAAAAGAAGCACAAAATTTAGAAAACTTAATAAAGTCAGCAAGGCCGTGTTCTTCTTAACATGTTTAATAGTTACATATTATCTTTACCTACTGCAAATAGAACTATTATGTATATTAATTTAATTGCAGCTTTTAAATCATTCTTCTAATTGCCCTATTTTTAGAATGAAGACCTTTTAGAACACTTGTCTTTTTTTCTCTTTTCTCCAAACTCCTCTAACATCGCTACGAAATGTATCAATTATTGTCAACACTTACTGAATCGATGGAGTCATGGTAGTTATAGTGCACACAGAAGATGCCCTGAGCTGCATGTCAGCACTGAGCCATCGTTAGTGGTTGTTCAATGCTGATTTGAGAAGGATTTCTGTGACCAGAAAGAACAAATTGCTATGATTGATTATTAGCATCATCCATAGTGGAGGGAAGAAAGGGTGGAAATATATGTCATGAATTTACCATCCTAAGATTAGATACTGCTGGGGATTGAGTGTTTGTGGCCCCCCAAATTCATATGTTGAAGTCCTAATCTCCAATGTGAGGGTATTTGGAGGTGAGTTGGCCTTTTGGAGGTAGTCTTGATTAGATTAGGTCATGAGAGTGGGGATAGGATTAATGCCTTTATAAAGAAAGGAAGAGACACAGGATCTCTTTCTCTCTCCTGCATGCTCACACCAAAGGAAGGCCCTATGAGGATATAACAAGAAGGCCAAGGCAGCCTGCAAACCCAGAAGAGGGATCTCACCTGACACCACATCTGCTGGCACCTTGACCTTGGACTCCCCAGCATCCAGAACTGCAAGAAATAAATGTTTGCTGGTTAAGCCACCCAGTTTATGGCATTTTGTTTTAGCAGCCCAAGCTGACTAAGATGGGTACTTAAGGCCTAAAATTTAATAACAATAGTTTCCTTCCAGGTCTAATTGAAGGATTCTTCAACATGAAAGGGGTTGCAGCAGGGAAAGCTTTGTGGAATTTGGCTAAATGAGAATTGGTTGCAGACATGACCTCGCCCATAATCACTGCAGATTTGAGGTGAGGGGTATGGACAATGAACTTATGATAAATCAAAGAATAGTTCAAGTGGTAAAGTACAGTTAGAAGTAGTGAGCCATCCTAGAAAGTGTGGTGATTGCTGAAGAAGAGTTAGGGATCTCCAGTCCATTTGGAGGGGTGCCTCATGTAGAGGTTCAGAATAGGAAAGGGGACTTTATACAGATCAGAAATGGAGCTTGAGTATGTGGCACATTCATAAAAGACAGTTAAATATAAAGAATGGTGATAACTAATAAAAATAATTACAATGAAAATAACAATTATAAATATTAATACTAGCTTACGTATATTGATATTTACAGCATAGCAGGTGCTGTGCTAAAAACTTTACATCTATCAGTTCATTTATTCATTCAACTATTATTTGATCCTTGCTATGTGCCTGGCACTGTAATAGGCATTGGTTATTCAATGTTGACAGTTAAGAACCATAGTTACTCTACATTTCTCTGAGTCTATTCTGATATTGTTTAAAAGATCAGTATAGAAAGTTCACTCAACTTTCTCAGTGGAGTGACATAATTGCCTCAGCCCATTGTGGAAATGATCCTACAATTTTCACAATTTTCTGAAGTTCTAGGTATGCCAAACTCTCTGACAATCTACTTTGGAAGAGTTAGATGGGAAGGGAGGAAAAGAAGGTACATAAAATGCTAAATCAGTTTAAGTTGCATATTGTTTTCTAATTAGATTTGTTTCAGTTCTCCAGGGATCGGAAATGGTAAAGTGCTTTCTGGACAGTGACTTCAAGAGCAGGTTCTAAACATCACACAGTTTGAGTTCAAATAGAGAATGAAGAGACGTTTAATCTTTAAACAGTTCTTGATAATTTAAATTTTCTTCTTTCTTTCTTTAAAACACGTTTTTTTTTCTTTTTATTGCAACATGATATCTGAGAATCAAAGGCTGAAATACATATTCAGCTTCACTTGAAAATCTTATTTATGCTTCTGGGAAATGTCTTGTGAGATGAGGTAGAAACCACAAGGGATAAATAAAATACTAGGAAGAAAGTAGCTGCTCTAATTAGTGTTAATTTCATTTGAAATATCTTATTTTGATTTTAATAAGAAGAAAATGAAATGAATTGAAGGTTTAAAAAGTTATTTGAATTTCATTTTAATAAAGGGGAAAATAGGGCCGGCCCGGTGGCTTAGCGGTTAAGTGCACGCGCTCCGCTGCTGGCGGCCCGGGTTCGGATCCCGGGCGTGCACCGACGCACCGCTTCTCCGGCCATGCTGAGGCCGTGTCCCACATACAGCAACTAGAAGGATGTGCAGCTATGACATACAACTATCCGCTGGGGCTTTGGGGGAAAAAAATAAATAAATAAAAAAAAAAAAAAAAAAAAAAAAATCTTAAAGGGGAAAATATTTGCCACTTATTCTCATCATTTAATCTGTACTTTCTATATCTATGGGGGGGAAATAAAGACAGAGAAAGGACTATATAGAAAATAATAGGATGAAACAATATAACAAGAGAGAGAGGTGAATCCTGGGAAATTCATTGGCTAAAAAGGACAACCTCATGAAGAAGGTAGAGAAAAAAGGTGCTGACCTAACTTTGGAAAAGAGTGGAGTCTGTAAGACTGAAGACCAAAGGAACTGCAGAAAAACAGTGCACTCTAGTTGATACAGATGTTTCACGTGGGATACAGGTTAATAATTCTGAGACAACTGCTCACGTATCCTGAAACTGAACAATTAAGTAGATGAATAGCTGTGGTGGCAGCCAGGTTTCTCACTAGTAGAGTCAAAATTATAGGCAAGCAAGGGAAGCAGATTAGAACAACCCACGTGGTGATGAATTAGAGTTGCAGACATCAGCATGGACTCCTGTTTAGCTTAGTATAGATACAGATGGTTACATATAGAAATATGCAGAGATATGTGCATATGCAGAGTTTACTACATACATATGAATTTATTTTTTCTGTCAGCTGACAGAGTCAGAAGCAATGATATACTGTGACATAGGTTATTTCTACTAATACTTCCCTTACCCTATATCTCAGAATGTGCTGTATTTGAGTTGCATAAAAATTTTTGTTTAATTGCAGTATAGAATTTATCTGAAAAAAATCATATTAGTGCAGTTTATTTTTGGATGGTGGAGGGATTATTATTATAATGCTACCATACCTTTTCATTGCCAAAATATATATCAGGATTTGGCATTGTTTTTGAAATACAAATATGACTTCAGCACATTGTGCATCTTGAGTTGTGTGTGTGCGTGTGTGTGGGTGTGTATGTGAGTTTAATGGGATCTCTTTGCATTTATAGGGTTCAGTCCTGTGAACAGCTCAATCCAGTGACTTAGATTACTCTTAGAGAGTGGATTGAATGATGAAAAAATGTAAAATAAAAATCAGCACCTCCTAGAATCGTTTGTCAGGGATGATTAAATCCTGAAAAATGCCAGCATAAGTTGTAGTCTGTTTAACAAGTCTTTATATCTAAAAAAACCTAAATAAAAAAGGCTTGAGGGAAATACAATTTCAACCATAGTTGAAAAACTCTGGAAACAATAGAAGTCTATGGTGAATGCATAAAAGTACAGGAGAAAGCACCTATTATATTGACAGTTATCTAATATAATTGAAGTCTTTTTAGAGAGATGTTGTATCCTGTTTTACGTCTTTGTACAGAGAAAGAGCCAGTCCTGGTAGTCTAGTAGTTAAGATTTGGGCTCTCATCACCACGGCCTGGGTTCCTTTCCTGGCCAGGGAACCATAACACCTGCCTGTCAGTTGTCAGACTGTGGTGGCTGCGTGTTGCTGTGATGCTGAAAGCTATGCCACGGGTATTTTAAATACCAGCAGGGTCACCCATGGTGGGCAGGTGTCAGCGGATCTTCCAGACTAGACAGGCTAGGAAGAAGGACCTGGCCAACCACTTCCGAAAAAAAATTGGCCATGAAAATCCTGTGAATAGCAGTGGAGCATTGTCTGATACAGTGGCGGAAGGTGAGAGGATGGAGGAAGACAGAGCAAAAAGATCGGGCAGAGTTCCGCTCTGCTGTCCACAGGGGTGCTAGGAGTCGGAATCCACTCAAGACACTAACATCACCACCAAAATAAGAAAGGAAAATATTTTGAGACAGAATTCAGTATTGCCAAGCCTCATGTTTCTCACCTCCCCTTTTCCTGCATTTACCTACAATATCTCACAGGTATGTTTTCTTGCTTTAAAGTGAGCTTTTATTAGTATTTATTCTCCAAATATATTTATCTTCAAGCCTCCAGCACATTCCTATGTAACTCTGCAATTACAATCCTCTTATGTTTGCCTAATAGAACATATTCACAAATTTAAGCTGTTTCCAGTCTGTAGAATACAAACATAATTATAATATGGAAGACTGCTTGGGGTGTGACTTCTTTAGGAGAATTTTTGCTATGAGATAGAGGAGGATTCTGCTCCCTAATTAATTGGTCCTGTTTATGAGGCATTGAGTTCTTTTGAATGCCATGAGATGGACAATTGTCAAGAAAGGTTTTTCATGAAATCCTCTTTTTCTTTTCTGTTCAAGATAATATTAAGTATTATCAACTCTTAAGTGCAATGGTTTCCCAGCCCTCTGAGGTTCTTTGAAATATTTCAAAAGTACAAGCAAGGAGAAATTCCCCTCAACTTTCCTCCATCTCTATTTTAAAAAGTACATTTAAAAAAAATAAAAATTCATCCATAGTCAAATCCTGGGAATCCAATGTAGTCGCCATTCCCATTAGAGGCAAGATAATCTGTCTCCTTTTTAAAACAGTTGTACTGATAGTGATGTCTTCCAATTCCAATGACTCCTGTCCCATTTGGAGTCCTGGGGGCACAGAATCTCCGTGACCACAGTCATAATGAAGATACGAATGAGCATATACACAATTCTCTAGGAAGGAAGCATACTATCAAGATTTTTGCAGAGTTGCTTTTGCCTTTGTTCCCTTTGCCTTTGTAACTTAAATATTTTTTTCTCTGAATAACGGCACAGCCCGCACCTAATAATTCCTCGTGAACTTTTATCAAACCATCCTTTCCCCCATACAAAGAAATGGTTGCCACATGTCCTATACTAAAGAAACTGTTTTGGCTTATGAGGTAAAATCCTCCAAGAATCCCCTGGACCAGTCTTTTAATTAATCCTGGAATCTATATAAAGCTAAACTCAGATGCTAAAATGAAACAAAAGCTAAAGATGTTTCCCCCAGTTTTGATTAGTTACATTTGAAGACTTTCTTTATTTAGGCCAATCACCTTAATCATATTTCATAGTCTTCTTTAGAGCTAGTCACTGATTCAAGGTGCCTACTGAGACGTGGTCACAAATGCCCACATAAGGGGTTTCACAACAGTTAGAATCAATATTCCAATTGATTGGAATAGCTTCCATATCTGCAAGCTCTGTTGTAGATATGTTTTTAATGGAGACCTATAAGAAGATACTGTTCTCCTCAAAAGATGTTAGTGAGTTGCCTTCCTAATCAAAAGTAATTATCACACCAGAGGTCACTGTTATGAAATGTTGTTTACACATTGACAGACAGAAGAAGACAAATGTAACATGTTTGGACAAAGACTTAAAAAAATCAGCAGCATAAAATTGTCAGAATACTACATTTCTATTTCTTGTCACCTTTTTTGTTTATGAATAAAAATGTAAAGTTATTATTTTATGATTTTGCAATAAAATTATAAAATCCATTTCTTTCTATTTATTCCCCAGCTCTTCCTGGGAACAAAAGCCAAAAGTCTTACTTACTGCTCCACAAATGTTCCATGCGTGACTACATCATCAATAAACATCCTACCCCATACAACATTGCCTCTAATGGATGAACATATTTATGGGTCAAATAATGACAATTCTTTGGGAATTAAGCTTTGAAAGAACTCCAGCTCCATGCTGCTCTCTCCACTACCCAGAATGAAGGATGGTACTCTTCAAGATAACTACTGAGGAGGGGGGACATGGTGCTAAGACATGTTAAAATACCACAAACTTCACTTTTCTTATTGATATTCAACAATTTTTCTTAAATAAATGCTCCCTGGGTTGCTGCAATCCTGTAATTTCCAGAGTTTTGAAACAGTTGATATTGACAATGTTTGCTAACTTTTTCATTGCTTTCATGGAAGGGTGGATGTTCAGATGTCCACACTCTGCCCTCTGGCTGATGTCCTGGCTGAAGTTCTCACTACGTAAGGAGCCAGCTCCCAGCCAGAGTGGGGATAGCAGCTTTCCACTTTTGCTAGTGTCTTTTTTTTTTTTTTTTTTGAGGAAGATCACCCCTGAGCTAACATTCATGCTAATCCTCCTCTTGTTGCTGAAGAAGACCAGCTCTGAGCTAACATCTGTTGCCAATCCTCCTCCTTTTTTTTCCCCCAAAGCCCCAGTAGACAGTCGTATGTCACAGTTGCACATCCTTCTAGTTGCTGTATGTGGGACGTGGCCTCAGCATGGCCGGAGAAGCGGTGTGTTGGTGCACGCCCGGGGTCCGAACCGGGCCGCCAGTAGCGGAGCATGCGCACTTAACCGCTAAGCCACAGGGTTGGCCCCTACTTTTGCTAGTTTCTTAACACTTCACCATTCCATAATGATTTTCTCAGCTCACCCCGCAACTCTGTAAATAATCTCTTTTAAAAATTATTTTTGTTTAAACCCTTTAGAATGGGTCAACTCTTTCCTAACTGAATCATGACCAATATAGTAATAAAATTCATAAATAAAATAGAACCCAAACATTTCAATCAACAAATGTTTATGAGACAGAGTGCTAAATTCCAGAGTTATTTTAAAGAGGGCCACAATAGTTTTCCTATGACAACATAAATTTTTAACTTTGTCTTTTTATAAAATATTTCCTTTAAATCTACTTTACTTTAGATATAATCCATTCAACAGGCATTTATTTTCCTTTAAGAGATTGCTGCAGATTTAAAAAATAAACATACCAAAATAAAAAAGAATAACATGTATTTCTCTAGTTATTATTGAGATTAATATTTTTCATTAGTGTTTTGAAGGAAATATTTATAAACATTTGGGAACTGCCAATTATAAATGTTATTCTAATTTCCTCAAGCTTTTTACTATTGAGATACAATATTTAGAAAATAAATATTGTTTTATTTTCCCTAATTGAATACTGTTTATGTAAACAGAAACATTTTGTTTGAGGATTTAATTTAGATGAAACAATTTTTTTTTAAAGACAGAGATTTCCATGTAAACAAACTTGAAAGCATTTTTAATTCCTACATTGTATATAAATGCTACTATATAATGGAAGTCTGGTTCTACAAGTACAGAAAAGATACACAGTACTTAAAATACCATTTAAATGAAATAAATTATTTTCATGTCATAATAATTTAAAAATAATAGTATCAATATATTAAATAATAACATGGTTTTTCACTGGGTGACTTTGATGAAGTCATTTATTTTATTTTCCTTTGCCTCAGTCTTTCATCTGAAATGACAAAAAGTCATATATTTCATGTTTGCCGTACTAAATTATGGTATCAATTTTTCAACTACTTTGAAATGATTATAGGTTTACAGAAATTTGCATATATAGTACAGAGAGGTCTTGTGTGCCCTTGACAAAATTTCCCCAAATGGTTACATCTTACATAATCATATAGTACTGCATCAGGAATTTTACATTATCACAACGTGTGAGTATAGTTGTATGCCGCTTTACCACATGTGTATATTTCTGTAACCACCACACAGTCAAGATTAAGAACTTTCCCATAACCACAAAGATCTCCCTTGTACTATAGCCTTTATGTCTCACTCACTTCTTCTTCCTCTCCCTTCCCCCCCACCATACCTAACATAGCTAACATTTGGCAATGACACATTTATTTTCCATGTCTATAGTTTTGTCATTATAAGCATGTTCTATAAATGGAATTATACAGTATGTGATCTTTTGAGACTGACATTTTGCTCTTGGCATGAGAGGTTTTCACTCAGAATCTCTCACGCCCTAGAGATTCATCCAAGTTATTGTGTATCTTGATAGTTTATTCTCTTTTATTGCTGAGTAGTATTCCATGGTATGGATGTACCAGAGTTTGTTTAACAATTTACCTATTAAGGCACATTTTTGTTCTTTCTAGTTTTTGGCTGTTCTAAATAAAACTGTTGATAAGCATTCCTGTACAGTTTTTTGTGCAAACATAAGCTTTCATTTCTTTGGGATAAATGTCCAGGAATACAATGGGTTGCATATAGGCCTAAGTCTATTTTTTAAAGAAACGTCCAAATTCTTTTCCAGGATCGCTGTATCAATTTACATTACCACCAGCAATGTGTGAGAGACCCAGTTTCCCACATCATCGCCAGCATTTCTGGTCATGATTTTTTATTTTAGGTGTTCTAATATACCTGCAGTGATGTTTTATTGTGGTCTTAACTTGCATGTTACTAATGGCTAGTGATTATGAACATCTTTTTCCCTGCTTATTTGCCACACATTTACCCTCTTGACATAAATTCTGAATAATTGTATCTATATCAATAAAAACTTGCTGGGACTTTTATAGGAATTATGTTAAATCTGCATATAAATTTGAAAGGATTGGCATTTTCACTGTGCTAGGTCTTCCAGCCCATAAAACACATTCTTCATATTTGCCATCTAAATCATTATAAGTGCAAAATTTGAAAGTACTTTTATTTATTGATTTTCAAGATAGCCATTTGACTTTTCCTATTTGACTCCTTGTGCCTTCTAAATTGTCACTATAATGACAAAATAAATATAAAAACAGTAGGGAGAAAGTCTTAGACCATTGGAAACATCCAAAGACCAGAAATCTAAGAAAGTTTTGCAGATGAGACTTAAGTGAGGAAAAGATTGGTCAGCCTATTAGGTGCATATAAAAGAAAAGTCTTCATGTGACTCAAATGGACATGATATTCAAAAAAATCTCACAGGAACCTATAGATTCCAAATAACAGCGATGGAAGTCAAGGCAGGTATAAATACAAGCTGTCAGGGAGCACATGTTGACAAACGCGATGAGTGCTGCTGGGCAGACTGTGCAGATTGTCATTTTCATTTGCAGTGAGGGGTATAACTTTTCCTGAATATGATGTCCTGTATTTGGCTATAATTTTAAAAAATCACGAAAAATAGAAAATCTGACTAGATCTATAGCTAGTAAAGAGATAAATCAGTAATCAAAACATCTCCTGATAAAGAACCTGTAGCTGGTGGCTTCACTGGTGACTTCTACCAAACAATTAAAGAATTAATACCCGTATTTCTCAAACTTTTCCAAAATTTGAAGAGCAGGGAACACTTCCTAATTCATTTTATGAAGTCAGCATTACCATGATATCAAAGCCAGACAAAGACACTACAAGAAAAGAACTACAGCCACATATCCCTTATGAACATTGATGCAAAAATCCTCAACAAAACACTAGCAAATGAAATCCAGCAGCACATTAAAAGGATTATGTGACATGACTGAGAGAGATTATTCCTGGAATGCAAGGATGTTTCAACATATGAAAATAAATCAATGCAATACACCCCATTATAATAAAATGAAGGACAAAAATCACATGATCATCTCAACTGATGCAGAAAAAGCATTTGACAAATTTGACACGGTTTCATGATAAAAATATTCAACAAACCAGAAATAACAGGAAACTACCTCAACATAATAAAAACTCTATATGAAAAACCCACAGCTAACATCATAATCAACGGTGAAAAACTGAAAGCTTTTCCTCTAAGATCAGGAACAAAAGAAGGATGACCACTTGCACCACGTCTTTTCAATATAGTACTGGAAGTTCTAGCCAGAGCAGTTAGACAAGAAAAAGAAATAAAAGACATCCAAATTGGAAAGGAAGAACTAAAATTATCTCTCTTTGCAGATGATATGATCTCATATGTAGAAAACCCTAAAGACTCTACAAAAAGAATTGTTAGAACTAATAAATGAATTCAACAAAGTAGTAAGATACAAACTCAACACACAAAAGTAAGTTGTATTTCTATACACTAGCAATGAACTATCTGAAAAGGAAATTACATAAAGAATTCCATTTATAATAACATCAAAAAGGAGAAAATACTTAGGAATTAACTTCACCAAGGAGATGAAAGACTTGCACAATGAAAACTACAAAACATTGCTGAAAGAGATTAAAGAAGACATAAATAAATGGAAACACATCTGATGTTCATGTACTGGAAGACTTAATATTGTTAAGATGTCAATATTGCCCAAAGTAATCTACAGATTCAGTGTAATCCCTGTCAAAATCCCAATGATGTTTTTTGCGGAATTAGAAAAACCCATCCTAAAATTCATATGGAATCTCAAGGGACCCTGAATAGCCAAAACAATCTTAAAAAAGAACAAAGCTGGAGGACTCACTTCCTGATTTTAAAACTTGATATAAAGCTACAGTAATCAAAATAGTGCAGTACTGGCATAAAGACAGACATACAGAACAATGGAATAGGATAGAGAGACCAAGAATAAACCTTTGCATATGTGGCCGAATGATTTTTGACAAGGTTACCAACACAATTCAAGAAAATGAACAGTGTTTTCAGCAAATGGTGCTGGGGACACTGGATATCCACATACAAAAGAATGAAGTTGGACCCATACCTTATGCCAAATACAAAAATTAACTCAAAATGGATCAAAGATCTAAATGTAAGACCTAAAACTGTAAAATTCTTAAAAGAAAATACAAGGCAAAACTTCATGACATTGAATTTGCCAATGATTTCTTAGATATGACACCAAAAGAACAGGCAACAACAAAAAAATATAGACAAATCGGACTCCATGAAAATTACAAAAATGTCTGCATCAAAAGACCATATCAACAGAATAAAATAGCAGCCCACAGAATGCGAGAAAATATTTGTAAATTACGTATCTGATAAGAGATTAATATCCAGAATATATAGAGAACAATTAAAACTCAATAAGAAAACAAAAAACCTGATTCAAAAATGAGCAAAGGACTTGAATAGAAATTTCTCCAAAGAAGATGTACAAATGGCCAATAAGCACATGACAAGATGCCCAACATTGCTAATCATTAGGGAAATGCAAATCAAAACTACAGTAAGATCCACCTCACACCCATTAAGATAATAACCATAAAACAATAAAAACCAAGTGTTAGTCAAGATATGGGGAAACTGGAACCTTTGTATCCTGTTGGTGGGAATGTAATTGTGCAATTGCTGTGGAAAACAGTAGGGCCGTTCCTCAAAAAGTTAAAAATAGAATTGCCATATGATCCAGCAAATCCACTTCTGGGTACATACTCAACAGAATTGAAAGCAGGATTTCAAAGAGATATTTGTGTATCCATGTTCATAGCAGCACATTCACAACAGCTAAAGTATGGAAGCAACCCAAGTATATATCAACAGATGAATGGATAGACAAAATGTGTGTGGAATGAAATATTATTTAGCCTTAAAAAAGCAAGGCAATTTTCACATGCTATGACATGGATGAACCTTGAGGACATGCTAAGTGAAATAACCCAGTCACAAAAAGACAAATATTGTATAATTCCACTTATATGAAGGACTTAGAATAGTCAAAATCATAGAATCAGAAAGTAGAATAATGTTGCCAGGGGCTTCGGGGAGGACAGAATGAGAAGTTCCTGATTAATGAGTATAGGGTTTCAGTTTTGCAAGATGAAAAAGGTTGTAGAGATGGATGGTGGTGATGGTTGCACAGCATGCCTAGTGTACCACTGACCTGTACATTTAAAGATGGTTAGGTTGGTAAATTTTATGTGTATATTACCACAATAAAAAAAATTGAGGGAAAAAAATGATGGGAAAACTGCATACATGAAAAAGAAACAATGTAATATTCAGAAAGGGAAGTTTCAAATGAAAAACACAATTATCAAAATATAAAATTCAGGGGCCGGCCCGGTGACGCAAGCGGTTAAGTGCGCACGCCCCGCTGTCGGGGCCCGGGGTTCGCCGGTTCGGATCCTGGGCGTGCACTGACGCACTGCTTGGCAAGCCATGCTGTGGCGGCATCCCATGTAAAGTGGAGGAAGATGGGCCTGGATGTTAGCTCAGGGCCAGTCTTCCTCAGCAAAAAGAGGAGGATTGGCAGATGTTACCTCAGGGCCGATCTTCCTCACACACAAAAAAATAAATAAAATAAAATTCAGTAGAGAGTGAAAAACAAATAGCCACTAAAGAAAACTGGATTAGCAATAGAAAAATAGGTACAAAAGATTTGCTGAGAACCAATTCAAAATAAAGAGAAACAATATAGGAGATGTGTTATAGACCTCTAGTCTCAGTTTGTGTATAATGTGAATTCCACTAGAAGAGTATAGAAGCAAAAATCAAGAAAATGAAAGTACATACTCTGAAAACTAACTTGACATTTGAGATGCAAATAATTCACCAAGCACCCAGGTAAAATTTTTAAAGATAAACTCATGTTGAGACATTTCTTAGTTCTTTTTTTTTTTGTTTAAATTCAAGGTCGTATAGGCAAAAATCACATTTGTATAGGCACACAAAACATACACACACAAATAGACAAAGAATTGCCTGTAATGGAAGAAGAAACAGCAGGAGTGTCATTCTTCCTTTTGATTTCTGGTACTTCTTTATATCCTTCAAGACGTACATACAATTTGTAAATCTTTCACACTGGGCATTCTTTCAGGACAGTGTGGTGGCCAAGTGCGTGACTAGTGCATCAGACAGTCTTTGGCTTGTATCTAGTGATGCTACTAAATATGTTTGTATACAAGTTCCATATTCCTTAGTAGCTTCAGTTTATTCACCATCAAAATGTATGGATAAGTGGCTTAGATGTTATAAGGTTGTTATCAAAATTAAATGACACAACACATGTCAGGAGTTCAGATCAGCTGCAGAGACAGAGCTGAGCTGATCCATGTCAGAGCAGCCCATTAAAGCAAGGAACCAAAAACGAAAGATAAGCCTTATCAGATGTATGGTGTGCAAATATCTTCTCCCAATTGTTAGGTTGTCTTTTCGTTTTGTTGATGGTTTCCTTTGCTGTGCAGAAGCTTTCTAGTTTGATGTAGTCCCATTTGTTTATTTTTTCTATTGTTTCTCTTGCCCAGTCAGAAATGGTGCTTGAAAATATGTTGCTACGACCGATGTCGAAGAGCGTACTGCCTGTGTTTTCTTCTAGAAGTTTCATAGTTTCAGGTCTTACATTCAAGTCTTGAATCCATTTGGAGTTAATTTTTGTGTATGGTGTAAGGTAATGGTCTACTTTCATTTTTTTGCATGTGGCTGTCCAGTTTTCCCAACACCATTTGTTGAAGAGACTTTCTTTTCTCCATTGTATGTTCTTGGCTCCTTTGTCGAAGATTAGCTGTCCACAGATGTGTGGGTTTATTTTTGGGCTTTTGATCCTATTCCATTGATCTGTGTGTCTGTTTTTGTGCCAGTACCATGCTGTTTTGGTTACTATAGCTTTGTAGTATATTTTGAAATCAGGGAGTGTGATACCTCCAGCTTTGTTCTTTTTTCTCAGGATTCTTTTAGCTATTCAGTGTCTTTTGTTTTTCCATCTAAATTTTAGAATTCTTTGTTCTATTTCTGTGAAAAATGTTGTTGGAACTTTGATAGGGATTGCATTGAATCTATAGATGGCTTTAGGAAGTATGGACATCTTAACTATGTTAATTCTTCCAATCCAAGAGCACAGAATATCTTTCCATTTCTTTGTGTCTTCTTCAATTTCTTTCAGCAATGTTTTATAGTTTTTGGTGTACAGATCTTTCACCTCTCTGGGCATACATCTGATGAGGGGTTAATCTCCAAAATATATAAAGAACTGATGCATCTCAACAACAAAAAACCTAACAACCCAATTGAAAAATGGACAAAAGACCTGAACAGACATTTCTCCAAAGAAGATATACAAATGGCCAACAGGCACATGAAAAGATGTTCAACGTCATTAACTATCAGGGAAATGCAAATCAAAACTACAATGAGATATCACCTCACGCCCATCAGAATGGCTATAATTAACAAGACAGGAAACAACAAGTGTTGGAGAGGATGTGGAGAGAAGGGAACTCTCATATACTGCTGGTGGGAGTGCAAACTGGTGCAGCCACTATGGAAAACAGTATGGAGATTCCTCAAAAAATTAAGGACAGAACTACCATATGATCCAGCTATTCCACTGCTGAGTATTTATCCAAAGAACTTGAAAACACCAATGCGTAAAGATACGTGCACCCCTATGTTCATTGCAGCGTTATTCACAATAGCCAAGACTTGGAAGCAACCTAAATGCCCATCAAGGGACGAATGGATAAGGAAGATGTGGTATATATACACAAGGAATACTATTCAGCCATAAGAAACCATCAAATCCAGCCATTTGTGACAAGATGGATGGATATTGTGGGTATTATGCAAAGTGAAATAAGTCAGAAGGAGAAGGTCAAATGCCTTATGGTCTCACTCATTAAGTAGTAGATAATAATAACAACAAACAAACACATAGAGACAGAGATTGGATTGGTGGTTACCAGAGGGGAAGGGGAGAGGGAGGAGGGCAAAAGGGATAATTAGGCACACGTGTATGGTGATGGATTGTAATTAGCAATTGGATGGTGAACATGAGAACATGATGTAATCCATGCAGAAATAGAAGTATAATGATGTACACTTTAAATTTATACAATGTTATAAACCAATGTTACTGCAATAAACAAAAAATTAGAAAAAAAATGAAAGATAAGCCTTTAATCACTTACTGCAATGGGATAAGCAAGAGGCAGAAACCTGAGACAGCACTGACTCCTCCTGTTCTGTTCTTCCCCTGGGAACGGCGCAGCAGTCGAGGGTCAGGTGTTTTAGAACAGACATGAGGTGGCAGCAGGTGGAGGGGTCTTCTCCCTGTTGAGAAAACCCCAGACAAAAGGCTTCTGCATTTTTATGGACCTTATATATTGAATTCAGCACCAAATCTCATCATAAGTCTTAACACTATTCTAACTCTCACACAATCAGCAGTTATATTTTTATGACTAATTAGTGAGGGGGAGATACCATTGTCTTCTGATTCTCATGATAGAGAATAATAAAATTACTTTTAAGGAAGAGTTGATAATGGATTATAGCAATTCTATTCAGTGCCAAATGATACATAACTATTAATAACTATAAATTAGAAACTCATATCTCTGCTAATAATATTTTAAACCAAGGCTGTGTCTGTCCCATGCCAAGCTATGATTGATAACTTAAATTAAGTCAAGTAATTTATATCTAATATTTTAAGTCGTCAAACCATTCACAGATTAGTTCAATCTTAATAGTTGATTTTGTGATTCCAAATGGAGAAAAAAATTAGCCATCATTTCTAAGAAGAGTCTCCAATTTTTCTTACTGACATATTTAAATTTTGCATGATTTTTTTAAGAGAAGAAGAAAAAGAGTTTAGAAAATTGAAATACTTAGTATTTTTTTTGATATGTAAAGCCTTGTAAGTATGGTATTCATACTATATTAATTGTTCATCAACTTATTGTGTTCATATTATAATACCATGAACCATTAACACTATAGCAATTCTCTTAAATTGGTGTTTTATTTAAATATTTCTGTCAATAGTTAGTCACAATAGGTTCTTCTGACATCTATATATAAAATACCGGTCTTTGGTACTCGTACGTTGATTTATGTTGCTCTTGTTTGGGGAATTTATTTTGTTTTATTTTAAATGGCTCTAACCTTTTATTTAAGTGTGTTGAACATAGTGGAACATGCATACAGATGTGAAGTTTTGTCCTAACACTTACTGGGGTCCATTGATATCATCTTCTAGTACAAGTTATAATATCTATATGATTAAATGTTATCCTAATTGGCATCTCTTTATTAAATTCTTGTACAAAAAAGGTTTTAAAAATGTTTCTTCTTTCTTGTAAAGGAGTGCCACTCTTACTAAAAAGGATTGAGGTCTCCCAGCTTTCAGCTGTTATTTCTTATCAACTCATCTATTGAAATTGCTTTCTAAAAGGAAAATGAATGGGATTTTTTTTTTTGAGGAAGATCAGCCCTGAGCTAACATCCATGCTAATCCTCCTCTTTTTTTTTTTTTGCTGAGGAAGACCGGCTCTGAGCTAACATCTATTGTCAATCCTCATCCTTTTTTTTTTTTCCCCCCAAAGCCCCAGTAGATAGTTGTGTGTCATAGTTGCACATCCTTCTTGTTGCAGTATGTGGGACGCAGCCTCAGCATGGCTGGAGAAGCCGTGGGTCAGTGCACACCCGGGATCCAAACCCGGGTGGCCAGTAGCGGAGCGCACGCACTTGACCGCTAAGCCATGGGGCCGGCCCATGAATTTTGATTTTATTGAATAAAATCACTAATTTTTCTGGGATCCATGAAATCAAAATACCTAAATTGAAACTAATTATTCACAGATTTATAATTTCAGAATGATCATGGGAAAGGCCTGGAAGGGGGGCTGTAAGTCTGCTGTAAGAGGCCTTCTGCTTCTGTTTGTTGAGTAAAGCAGATCCATACTGAAATGAAATCTAAATATTAGGGAGTCATTTGTGCTGATTAGATGAGCAGATCTGGTATCCACACGGCTAAAGGATTAATATTGATGTATTAGATGTTGCCTTGGAAATAAAGAATTAATAATAAGTCAATTCACATAGCTACTCAAGGTTTATCTGCAAATCCAGTCAGTCACTCTCTTCTCTTAATTTTATTGCTGCATAATTTTGCCTTTTAGTTTAATTTTACACATTATGGTAAAGAGAATTAAAGGATAATGAAAAATATACATTTAAGTACATCTTAGTCAATGAATAAGGCAAAAAAGGAGGCTTGTAGTGAATCATGCTTATAGGGCTATGAAAATGCCTATTTTTTTTTGAAGTAAAGTAAAGGATGCAGCAGATATTTTTGAAATAATGCACACAAGAAAACTTTCATAAAATTAGAAGTGTGTTCAATGATACACATACATTCATGGAATTTAAGTTTACCCCAGTGAACTTTGAAATGGGACAGATGCATTAGATTTATAGATAATTGCATTTCTATGCCTAAACCCCTAATCACTGTGGTTTAAACTTAGTCCCTGCAATGCAATCACTTTAGAATCTGTAACGATGTTAATTTTTCTTCATTAATATGCAATCTATTCTGTATCCATGAAGTATAAGATAAAGATAATTGTTAATACAACAAAATATGAAATTCAACCTAAGTAATCTGTGTAGTTTGGAGCTTAAAAAAAAGAATATCATGAATGAAGAAACCTACGCACAACAAAAACTTCTGTTTTTCAGAAGCGTAACAGTGAAGTATCATTCTCAAACTTTTGCAGAACATAGGACATACATTCTCTGCCTTAAAAAAAATTAGTGTATATATTTCAAAAAATCAAAAATTAATCAAATTTGAGAGCAAATAAATGAAACTTTGAATCTAAATTAAATGTTTTGTCAAATCTAAATGATTTTTCCAAATTTGAGTATAAAGATGATATCAAAATTTGAGTGTTATTATCTCAAAAAATAACCCCAGACTAAACAAAGATGAAAAAAAGGAGAAGAATTTGGGATCAAGGAAACCTATGTTAAATTACTAGGATATTATATAAGGAGAGTAAAATTATTATTTCTTTAATTCAGCTAGAAAATGGGAAGAACAAAGCACACATATTTGAAGGAGAAAGTAAAATTACTGTAATTGATTTTGAGTATCTGGAACATACAAAACTAAAGCTACTTCACATTTAACTTTTTTTTTTTTGCAAGTGCTCGTGGAACATTCACCAAATAAACCATATGCTGAGCCATAAAATAGGTCTCAATAAAACTCAAGGAACTAAAGTCATAGACTATAATTCCTACTATAGATTTAAACTATAAATCAAGAGCAAAATGAAACTAGAAAATTCACCAATATTTGAATAGTAGACAATATACTTCTAAATAATTCATGAGTCAAAGATGAAATCATGATGAAGATGATAATATAATTTATAACAAATTATAATGAAAATACAACATATCAAAATTGTGGGATGTAGGTAAACGGATATTTAGAGGAAAGTTTATAGCTTTAAATGTATAAATTATAAGAAGAATAATTTAAAATGAAGTATTTAAATTTTATCTCAAGGAGGTAGAGAAGGGCAATGTATTGAGACAACAGCCAAACAATAAATTAAAAAGATAAAGTCATAGTTTTTCTTCTTAGTAATCCTAAATCAGACCAACTGAAGGAGAGAGAGGGAGCTCAAAGCACTCTGGTATTCTTATAGGGACACTAATCCTATCAGACAAGGGCCCCATCTTTCTGACCTCATTTAACCTCTGTTACCTCCTTATAGGTCCTATCTCCAAATACAGTCACATCGAGGGTTTGGGCTTCAACATATGAGTTTTGGGGCAACACAATTCAATCCATAGCAAAAATCAATATGAAAATGTTCATAGCAGGTTTATCCATAATAGCCTAAAACTAGAAATAATCCAGATATTTATTGGAAGAATTGATAAATAACCCAAATGTTTTATAGCATATTCAGGGAATGGAATACTACACAGTAATAAAAATAATAAATTATTGACACATGCAGTAACAAGGATGACTCTCAAATACATTGTGATGAGCAAAAGCGGCCACAAACCAAGTATTGCGTACTGTATGTATCCATGGATATGAAGTTCAAGAACAGGTAAAGAACAACAAATAAAATCAATGATTTTAGAAGTCAAAATAGTGGTGACCATGGGATGGGGTGGAATTGAGAAAACAAAATAAAAGGCATAAGACTTGAAAAGAAAAAAAGGTGCCTTTTTCAGATGACTCCTGTTATGGGATGAATTGTGTTCGCCCAAAATTCATATTTTGAAGTCCTAACCCCCCAGTACTTCAGCATGTAACTGTATTTGGAGACAGCAACCTTAAACAAGTAATTAGGGTAAAATGAGGTCATTAGGGTGGCCCTAGTCTGGTATGACTGCTGTCCTTGTAAGAAGAGATCAGGACATAGACACACATAGAGGGAAGACCATGTGAGGACACAGAGAGAGGCCATGCCATCTACCTACCAAGGAGACTATCCTAAGAAGAAGCTAACCCTGCTGACACGTTGCTTTGGACTTCTAGCCTCCAGAATTGTGAGAAAACAAATTTCTGTTTTTTAAGCCTCCCGGTCTGTGGTACTTTGTTATGTCAGCCCTAGGAAACTAATATGACTACATAAAACTACTACTTACTATATTTATTTATTATTTATAATTATTTATGCAAACTTCTAATAATTAAGAAAGAGTAGTAATAGTTTAGAGATAGAATAAATTTAGTAATGGAAAGAAAAATGAACTCATGAAAAGTACTTCTCATATTGAAAATGCTGTTTAACAGATATGATGTCGCATTATCAGTTCAGGAAAACAGAAATTTTTGATAAAATGATCTATATTAATAGAATATCCATATAGAAAAACAATGAAACCTCTATCTTAAACCACAGACAAAGCTCATTTCCAGGTTTATTAAAAATCTAATTCTAAACGTCAAAAATATAGACTATTTAAAAGACAACGTGAAAGAATATCTATTAGTTTGGGCAGGAAAACATTTCTAAAACAAGTTTCAACAAGTGTAAACCATAAAGGAAGAGAATGATAAATTTGAGAATATTAATGTTAAGAAATTCTTTTCATTAAACTCTACCGTAAATCAAATGGAAATAAAAGCCATACACTAATAAAGATTATTTCTATCCCATATAACTGAAAAAATTTAGTATTACTAGTATATAAATAGTGTCAGTGAGTCTATAATAAAAAAAATCATGGGGCTGGCCTGGTGGCATAGAGGTTAAGTCTGCACTTTCCACTTCGGAGGCCCAGGGTTTGCCAGTTCAGATCCTGGACACGGACCTACACACTGCTCATCAGGCCATGCTGAGGCACGTCCCATATAGAAAAGCTAGAGAGACGTACAGCTAGGACACACAACTATGAACTGGGGCTTTGGGGGAAAAAACGCACAATTCAGCGGGAGAATGGGCAAAAGACTTGAATTTTACAGGAAAAGAAATAAGAATGATCAATAAACATATGGAATGAACTATCACCCCAGTAAGAGCCAGGGAAATGCAAATTAAACCCCCCAGAGACAATATTTTATACTCACTAGATTGGCAAATACTGCAATCTCTGAACTATCAAGTGCATGAAATGATGTGGAACAATCAGAATTCTTTACATATTGCTGCTGTGAATCAAATCCCACAGAAAAATTTGGAAAACAATTTGTCATTCTCTGGTAAAGTCGGAGATGAAGAGATCCTGGAAGCCACCCGTTCCACTGCTTAGTGATGTGTTGTGCCCATGCCACCAGGAGACATGAAGGAGAATGTTCACAACCACACAGGCTGTCAAAACAATTGACAATAATGGAAACAGGTAACAATGAAAACTGGTGACAACTGAATGAACATAATAAATTTTACATGTTCCTAAAATTGTAAGACAGCAGTGAAAATGAATGATCTATGACTCCATGTAGCTACAGTTTCTCGGTACAACTTTGAGGGAAGGAATGAAACCACTGAAGAATACTTTTAGTATGATTCAAATTATTTTAAGTTCCAAACAAGCAAAGGAAAACAATGCATTAGGACAGGAGGGAGAAACAAAGGGCTTCAAGGCTAATGTCAGTGATGTCTGCATGACCACGGCTTAAGTTATCCTTAAATTCCTGCACTGTTAATCTTCAGAAATTTTACTCATTTTATAAAAATCTTTTGTTTCTAACCAACATTTCATAAAACAAATTTCTAAACACATGTACCTAAGAATTAAAATGACTATAATTCATATAAAAACAAACTTATATGTTTCAGAAAAATATCATTTATAATAAAATGGCTCTGTTAATAGAAGTTTATAAAGCATCAAAGTTAGTCAACGTGGCTGACTAGATTTTTTGTCACCTGTTATTTCATAATATTTAAGAAATTTTATTAACGTTCTATAAAATAGGGACTATTCAATTCTAAAGCTATAAGAAAAGCATATTATTTTTCAGTTTTGGAGAAATTACCTCTTTGTTGCATGTTAATCTGTTAAAAATACCCTGTAACAAGATAAAGTTAATTTCTTGCTATTTAAAAAAATAAACATTAACAAATAAGGAAAGAGGAATATTTCCACAATAAAAATGTCTCTAGAGCAAATAATGACAATCCTACTTCAGCCTCTCTGTCTCACTCTACTTCGTTTTCTTCTGTTGGGAATAGTGTGTATCCTTCCCCATCTTTTTGTGTGTGTCAGGAAGATTGGCCCTGAGCTAACATCTGTGCCAATCTTGCTCTATTTTGTATGTGGGACGCCGCCACAGCGTGGCTGATGAGTGGTATGTAGGTCCTCACCCAGGATCCAAACCCAAGATCTGGGCCCGAGAACCCTGGGCTGCCAACGTGGAGGGCCTGAACTTAACTGCAATGCCACCGGGCCAGCCCCAACCCCTCCAGATCTTTTATTGTGTGTTTACACTTAGAAATGGTACGTTCAAAAATATGATTTAAATAAGTGAATTGTTTTCATTTATATAAATAAGGTCGTACTTGAATATGTCTCTGAAACCCTTCATTCTTCACTTAATACATTTTGGAGATCTTTATTTGGTCTTACATATTAATCAATTTCATTCTATTTAATTTCAGCAAAGTGTCCTACCCACAATTTACATAACTATTTGTCTACCAATGGATATTTTTGCTGTTAATGTTGCATCATTAGAAAAATGCTGCAAATAACCCCATGATTACCTCTGTGCACATAAGTTAGTATTTCTATAAGATTCCCCACACAGCTGTGTAATTGCCCAGCAAATTTTTATAAATACAACTAAACTGCTCTTTCAAAGGCTTTTACAATGTTGATTTCCCAAATAATTTTTGAACATAGCCTTTCCCCACATTTTTGCCAACATTTTATATTATCAGTTAGAGGGGTAAAACATGGGAATTTTTAAATTTTCCATGTTCCCAGTTACGAGTGAGTTCTAATATCATTTTATGTGTTGATTAGCCAACTGCGAATTGAGTGAATTGCCTTTTCATTTAATTTATCCAGTTTTCCTTTAGTTACTTTTCTTTTTCCTTGTTTATTTGTGGGAACTATTTATAAGTTAAGGATATTAAACCTTTGCCTGTCTGAAAAACGTTTTCACAATCTAAGTGTTTTAAATTTTGAATATATGTAGTTCAAACACTTTAAATATTTATATAGTTAGATCTTTTCTACTCCATTCTTTTTCATTGCTTGATATTGTTTTCCAATCTCCTAGATTGGGCAAGAAAAGAGTTGAGGATGTTAAAAAGTAGTTTTTAGGCCACATTTGTGCTTAGGAAAGACAGTGATGCAGAGCCTGTCTACAGCTGTTTTGGACCAGATTCTGTCTGTGAGGAAGCACTGCCCTAGTTGAAATTTGGTCTATTTCCCTTTGTAATCACAACTGGATTTATATTGAAGAGTCATTTTCTTAGTATTATATAAATGTAAGTACTATTCAATATGTTGGTATGGTACTCAACTATGTTATGAAAATATTTTTGTTGATGTGTAAACTAAATAATTTTCTACAATATTATTTCTCTAAGAAAATGAATTCCTAGTTCCAAAGAAATTCATAATAAATATGCGTTTTTGAATGCACCTTAATTGTTAATTGGTGAGGTTAATGTGAATTAAATGCAATTTTTTTTTCAAAAAAGAGCTTTGTTGGCTACACAATTTTATTTAGGGTTTTTGTCTTAACAGGGACAATAAGGCTGTTATAACTTTTTATCACCATCTAGTGGCAGAGCATATACCTCTTAGAAGGAGACACAGGAGAAGAAAAGATGCTGAAAATTCAAAGTAACCATGAAAATGGGAATTTCGTTGCAGTCTGCTTTAACTTATTTGAAATGAATTCTCCCAATATCAGGGATACGTATATTCAGAAATGGAATTTGAAGGTTAGTTATGCTTCTGGTTTAGGCTTTTTTTTTTCTTTCAGCACAGAGAATAAAAAGAAGACCAACAAACGAATGCACTCTTTTTAATTTACTTTTAATTTACCATTTATTACACCTTAAGACTTTTAACATTTAAACCATTTTTTATGGTAATGTTCTACTGAGCAGTTTAAAATTATTTCTACTGTCTACGTGGCTTTGGAATTCTTCTGATAATAATTTAAAAAAACATTTCCTCTTAATATGAAGGCAAGTTAATCCAGTGTTCCTTCCCAATAATATTGCTGGAAGCATTAGGAGGGAAGAAAACAAACAAGATAAGCTGATAGGTTATACTAATAATTAAATCTCTAGTATATTTTAAGAATGAAAAAAATTGTTTTAAATACAGTTTCTTCCCCCATAAAATGTGGCAGAGTTATTTTGAAAGTGATGTTCTGAGGTTTGCTTCCAATTTTGGTAGTCAACATTTGCTCGTCATTGTCACATACTCACTTCTCGTTTCTCTTCTAGCAACTTGCGTTACCGTATGACAAAAAGAGCAGATTTGCCCAAGCTTCTTAATTTTTTTTTTTTATTTTTGGTACTTTATCTGCAATGTAAGTAGTCTTCATTTTATGGTTCATTGTGGCATCATTTTGTGGTTCTAGAAACATTCTGCTCTCGAGCTCCTTGGATGCCATCTCCAACTATATCTTTCTTTCTTTCTTTCTTGAAGAGGAGGCAGAAACTGCTAAGCTGAAGGCAGACAGATAGCAAAGCAGAGAGCCCACGCTGGGCGCGGTGGGGAAGGCGCCCCTTTCGAGGTTCCAGCACTGCTCTGGGAGGCAGGAGGCGGGGCAGGGGCGGGTCCTGGAGGGACACATTGTAACATGAGAAAATTGGCGGGTTTGGAAAGCTTCTAGGAGTGACACCCAATTAACGCAGTAATGTATGCTGTGATTTGCTGATGACTCCTTGCTGAGACAGACACTTTGAGGTGAAGCTCACACAGCTATTTTCAAAGTGAAATTTTATTAAACAGACATAAGTTGCAATTATGCTAACATTATAATTATTGTAACTGCTAATTCACTTTCGAATATAAATACAATATAGTCACCTGTCAGAATCATATTCATAAATCATGGGACCCAGCAGGTTCCATAGACAAATGTGCACTTGAATAAGAAAAAGTGCTGTGATAGTAAAATAACTTTCTTGGTGCAGGCAGTAAATGTATTACAGACTCAGCTGAAAAAGGAGACTTGTCACAGCGAACTCTTTATATAAACAATAGGAAAGGACTTGGCATAATCACAGCATGAATTTGGAAGAAAGTGAAATCGTGCAACACCATTATTGCCTTATCCTATAGAGTCTACAAGCAATGTATCAGTAGACTGAAATCTATTTGATGGCATTCTCCACATGCCTTCCTGCCTTGATAAAACCATTTAAGTATTATTTAAATAGCTGTATTATTTGAATCATACCGTGGGGATAGGTTGGCAAAATAGTATGAAAATATTGGCATTGATGCTTTTCGTGTTATTCACTTGTTTATTTTCAGTTTTTCTGGTCAATTCTAATCTCTGTAATCATCATATTTTTTCTTAAAATTCATGTCAGTAGTATCTGAATACAGCATTGCCTGTAACATGGTTCATGGAACATATATATAATTTTACTTACAGTTAAATACATGTTTAATAAGTTTTATTTTTAAGCTTTTATATTATATATAGAGGCATAAATATATGTGTTTATAAGTACATGGATACATCCATTTATTTGACAAAGTTTTTGAGTATCTAATATATGACAAGGCATGTTCTAAGCACTGGAGATCCAGTGGTAAATGAGACACAGGATCTGCCCTCAAAGAATTTGTATTTTACTGTAAATAAGTAGGTAATCTAGACGATTTCAGATTGTGATGGTTGACACAGAAACCTTAAACAGGTTTGGATAAGATAGCTAGGATGATGAGCAAAGTCCTGCCCGATGTGGTGTCATTTGAGCTGAAAGATGAAGAGCCAAGGGAGAATGGAGGAAAGACGATTCCACACAGAGGAAAGAGCAAGGGCGGAGTCCATGCTACAGGCCCTGGAAGGAGGATGGTGGTGGGCATAACATCCTGTGAGTGATGAAAAAAAAGTGATATAAGCAGATGTGAAGGAAGTAGAGACCTGACCGGTATACCAGCAGGCTCTGCTATATTTAGATTTTGTTCCAAGCGACATGGAAAGCTACCACGGAAGCATTTCAGGAGGATGAGGAGAATAATTTGCACTGATTAATGTTTTCTAAAGATAATCCTATGTTTTCCTGGAAAAAGCTGGGAGTGTATATTTGAACCCAATACTGCAGTGAGGGAAAGATGACAATTTTACAGGGGCAACATTTCTTTCTTGACTCAAAGCTGAGTTGAAACACATGTTCTCTGTCAGGCAGTGTTTCTATTCAATTCTTTCACAGAAGACAGAGCTCTTTATAGAGGGGATCAGCTCCAGATCTCACCAACACATTGCCTCAAGACCTTGTCTCATGTCCCCTTAACATCATTAAAATCAAGTCCCTTCGTTATTGTGCTAGTTATATATCTTTGCATAACAAGTTACTCCAAGATTTAGCGGATTAAAACAATCAACATTCATCATCTCACACAGATCCTGAGTGTCAGGAATCTGGGAGCAGCTTAGCCAGATGTTCTATCTCAGGGTCTCCCATGAGATTACAGGCAAGAAACAGCTAAAGGCATCTGAAGGTTTGGCTGGCACTGGAGAATCTGGAGGCCTCCTTTCCTCACCACATGAACTGCTCCACACAGTTGCTTGAGCATCCTCACAACATGGCACCTTGCTTCTCTCAGGGTGAGTGAGCTGAGAGAGAGCGAGGAGGAGTGCCATATCTTTTATGCCCTAGGTCCCCTCCACCCTAGACTATTCATTAGAAGAGAAGCACTAAGTCCAGCCCACACTCATGGGGAAGGGATTTTGCCTCACTTTTTGAAGGGAGTATCAAAGAACTTGTGGACAAATTGTAAACCACCACAGTTATCAAGACTGGCAAAAGCTCTCGTGGCAGCCAAAGTTTTATGGGGTTTTGCTGTTTTTGTTTTTGTTTTTTTGCTGAGGAAGATTAGCCCTGAGCTAACATCTATGCCGATCTTCCTCCACTTTGTATGTGGGTCACCGCCACAGCATGGCTGGTGAGTGACGTATGTCTGTGCTTGGGATCTGAACCAGTGAACCCGAGCCACCAAATCAGAGTGTGCCAAACTTAACCACTATGCCATGGGGCTGACCCCAACAGCCAAAGTTTTCAAACACATTATTTCACTGATTTTTGGCTCTTTGTTTTTGGTCCCTAAATCTTTTCTCTTTTTCTTATGAGCTTAGTCGTATATTCACAGAATTTTTAAAAAATTCATCTATTTGTTGCAAATGTCATTATTTTAATGCTTATGTTGGAATATATTGTGAAACTTATGCCATTATTTATGCACTCTAAACTTTGGCTATCAGTAGTGGCTATTGCCCAACTGAAATGTGTCTAGGAAAACTGAAGAACTTATATTTTAATTTTATTTACATTTAATTTTTAAAAAATGACCCTTTAAGTGTTTATAAACTTTTAAGTATGCTTGGAACAAATTTTGTATATAAATCAACTAACTTGATGATGAACTATGAAATCTAAATACAGATCAAGTCTTTCCAATGAATATTTAACATGTGTGCAGTAAGTGTAAAAGGCACACCAGATTTTAAAAACTTCACATGAAAAAATGTAAAATATCTGATTATTAATATATTCTATTAATTAAAATCTTAAGTGATAATATTTTTGATATATTGGATTAAATAAAATGTATTATTAAAATTAATTTCATCTATTTCGTTTTACTAGTTAAAAGGGAAATTAGAAAATTTCAAATTACATATATGACCTGTATTGTATTTTCATCAGACAGAGCCACTCTTAGCTATAATTTAGAAAGCAAAGGCCAGTACTTGACAAATTCCCCTATTCTGTATGTGTCTGAGTATAATTTTTAATGTTATCGACTTTTGATGCTGTGCATTAAAACAGAATAGAACTTGGAGTTCAAAGACGGAGGTATTCCTTTCTTGCTTCTCCATGAAGAAGGTTTAGAAGATTATTTTCATTTTAAAAGTTTAATCTTTGCTTTTTTCAAATTGAGCATTGTGCTCTTTTGTCTTACTCGAAAGGTTTACTGTAACAATGAGACATCTATTCTAGTTTTTCTTATTTTGAGTATATTTTTGGCTATTTGTCTTTAAGCTTCCTACATCACAAAGAGCTGTTAGTTTTTTCTTTTCTCCTGTGTGACGGAGTGTTGACTGGCAGTAGTGGACACATTTGAGAAGAGTCGCTAAACTAATGCCAGGATAAATATCTGATCAGTCAAAAGCTTTAGACTCATTCTGTGGTTTTGGGCAACTTATCTTGTTTGTGTGTGTATCTGTGAATTCCAGTTTAACATTTAAGTTATTAACATGGGAAATGATGATATTCAGTTATGATTATAAAATGTTTAGAAAATAAATTGAGCTGAATAAATGCTGCATATTATCATTAGACGCTGTGATTGAGGAGTTCTAAGAATCTGATAGGAATAAGTGGCTGATTCAGCACCTAAGACGCATGCAATTTTTCATAAAAACTTTAGTAATAATAAACTTTAACTTAATATACTTTAACATAATAAAATTTAACTCACTTTTTTCAAGACATTGTCTTTCTCTCTGTCCTTTCTTCTTACATCTTTTCTATCCTGCAAGGCATTATGTTTGATATAAAGGTGAAGACATGATTCTTGCCCTCCAAAAACTTATAACGTAGCGTGGTTGATGAAACAATTATAGGGTCAGGTACTGATATAAAGCTTGGAGCAGAGGGAAGAGCCAGGTTAGAGGAAAAAATTATGAGGAAACAAGTCAGGAGTTTACTGAAGTTAACCACTAATAGAGTCAGATATTGAACTACGTTCATAAGAAGTGAGAAAGGAAATGCAAAAAAATATTGTGATCAGAAACTAAAGAATAATGACAGTGAAGTGTTTGTATAAGGTTGAGGAATCTATCGGTAATAATCTAGTTTGAACCAGGATCACCAGGGGAAGAGTGATGTCACTAATAGAAATATGGGAATAAGGAGACATCACACATTTGGTGAAAGGTATGAATTTGACTTGGAAAACACTTGAGGTGGAATATCCTGGTAGATAATTTAGCTATGAAGTAGAATATTCTAGAATTAGATTTCAGAGAGGTATTGGGGCTGGGGGCAGAGCTCCATGGGTAACTCCGTTACTATTTGTAGGATCATGAGGAGAGCCTCCTAGGCGTGGAGGGCTTATCTTTTTTCTAGAGACAGACTCCCATGATGGCATGTCCTAGGGAAGTCACCTTTACCAGGGGTATCTAGCACTGAGAGTTTGGAAATTTGATTGTTATGACCCTTATGTAACCAGACCTGGGGAGACCAAGGAGGCCAATTATATAATTTATAATGAGAATATCTGACATCAATTTTCTCCTTTAAAAAAAAACAAACAACTATCATAGACTTAATAAGCAGGAATTCAGAACAGGAGGAAAGGAGTAATTTAAATGATAAATGAAAATAAGCTGTATAGCCTGACACATCTACATTGCATTAGAGAAAAAACATTGTAAAGACATTGTCAAATCTTCTGGTCTTGGCCCCTAGAATGAGAAAGAAGACTAGATTTGGTTTCATGCCTGATGTATTTATTGAACTTTATATTATTTGGAATTTTAGATGTTCTTAATTGAACGGCTTGTATTTTCAGGTACAAAGTATTAAGTTCTCATAATGGTAAAACTGCTTAATTTACTTTTCACAACAATAAAGTATGTTTCTATTTCGACCTTTCAGAAATGTGCTTCACATCTCCATTCTTTCTTTTTTTTAAGATTTTGTGTGTGTGTGTGAGGAAGATCAGCCCTGAGCTAACATCCATGCCAATCCTCCTCTTTTTTGCTGAGGAAGACCGGCTCTGAGCTAACATCTATTGCCAATCCTCCTCCTTTTTTTCCCCAAAGCCCCAGTAGATAGTTGTATGTCATAGCTGCACATCCTTCTAGTTGCTGTATGTGGGACGCGGCCTCAGCGTGGCCGGACAAGCGGTGCGTTGGTGTATCCCCGGGATCTGAACCCGGGCCGCTCTGAACCCGGACCGCCAGTAGTGGAACGTGCGCACTTCACCGCTAAGCCACGGGGCCGGCCCCTTCATTCTTTCTTAATGTGGATAAAATTTATTTTAGCTATTATTTTTAATAATATTTATCAAATAAACTTAATATTTTTATGAATACTGAGTTTCCGTGTAAATGTGCAACTTTGTGTATTTTACTGTTTTGATGGACACACCTTCTCTTGAGAAAATGAGTTTCTATTCTTCAGTTCTTGGTTTCCATTCACGTCTCAGGCAGCTATGAATCACACTTTCAGTGAAGGGTACTTGTATGAACTTGCAGAGCTGAAACGTCCTTCTCACTCCTGAACATCAGCAGGGCTGGCTACAGTGTGAGAGGAGAGAGCAAAACATCATAAAGGCTCAGAGTCACGTCGTGTAGTGGTTTAAAACATAGACTGCAGAGCTAAAAAGATAGGATTGGAAACCCAGATCTGCTATTCCTAATTGTGCGACCTTGGAAAACTATTTAACCTCTGTGCCTCAACTTCCCCAATGGTAAAAATGATCAATCATAGTTCAAAGCTCATAAGATTTTTGTGCGAGTTACATGAATCAAGGTATCCAGAGCACCTTCATGTGTGCCCAACACATACTACGTTCTCAATCAATGTTAGCTGTTTATTTCACAGAACCTTGAAATCAGAACCTTCACCCTCAGAGCCTGGTGTTGCTTCGCTGCCTCTGTCAACTGTCTTCTAGCAATGACATTAAGGAGAAAAAGGATGAAAGGAGAAAAAGAAATAGGCTTTACACACACATACACATTTTTTCTTCTTTTATCTTTAAAAGTTTGGGGAATGTCTAATTGTTTTTCTTTCTTTTAAATCAATTTTTTTCTAGTACTTAAGAAGTCTTTTTGATTTTGATAATACACTGGTATTATTAGCTAATATTTATGGTTTGTTTATTCTTCACTACAGACTACTATATGGATTATTTCACTTAATCCTTACAAACTTACTCGTGTTTGACAATCTCTATTTTCCAGAAGAGAATATTGGGACTTAGAGAAGTTTAGTAACTTGCCTGAGGCCATACACAGAGAATGTGACAGAACTAAGATGTGAATACAAGTTTCTACGTAAGTCTGTATGAAACCCAAGCTCTCATCCACAATGATGAACTATCTCTCAGAAAAATATTTATACATTTTGGATTCCCTTCTACTCTTTTCTTATTTCTGCTACTTTATCTGTCTATTTATCATCTATGTATCTATGTATCTATGTATCTATCTATCTATCTATTTATCTATCTATCTATCATCTCTTCTTCATCTCCTTCTGGTTTTGCTCCTTTAACATATTCTTTCTTTTGTATGCCACTGTCTTCTTGCATACTGATTTTAAAATCAAGGGATCTCTTTAATTTCAGTCATGTCTTATGAAAATGATAGATAAGTCTGCCTCAGTATTATCATCATACTATTCATAACTTCATAATGTGGTTATGGTTATTATTCTGTAACAAAAATTTTGAAGGCAGAGAAATGAATCCAGAAGCCTCTAAATATGAATAAAACTTTTATGTTTTCTCTCCAGTTTTTCTTCTAGTTTTTTTTTTTATGTGAAATATGAAAGTAAGCACTATAACTTTATCATATTTTTTCACTTATGTAAACATTTCTACAAAGATTTTGGTCATTTATATTTAATTCAATACTACCTTTCCACTGTATATTTACCTACATGTTTAATTGATTTCAACATTTACTATCAGTGTTTTTCTAACATCCCATTCTTGAGTTATTAAATTTGATTTAGCATTTATTGAACTGGAATTGATCTTTGAGTATTAATTTTCAGGTTGGTTACAAGGTTTGAATATTTTCATATGTGAAAAATCTTTCCACTAATTTCCTTTTAGCTAAATTTATTATTCTTGAGCCAGAAACTTTTCACTTCTAGACTGTGTTTATATTTTTGAAGGTGAGAAATCTGAGATTGATCTGATTTTTGTTCTTTTAAGATTGATTTCAACTTTTTACTCCATTTTTGAGGCTTCGAATGTTCTTTTTTGTGGTTTAAATTCAGAGATACTATCGATTCTATTTAAGCTCATAAAAGTTTTAATTGACTTACCACTGAATTTACTTTAGCTCCTTCGAACCCCAGATTGGAAGTTTATAGTTAGAAAATAAAATGTTTTCTCTAATATTTTGGATTGTTGCTTCCTTCCTCCATTTTTTCTATTTTCTGCAATACCAACACCTATTTATGGTGCATTAAACACAACATATATTTTTGTGTTATCAATTTCTGCCATGTTTCGCCCATTTTTTCATTTCTTATTGTTTACTTCCATTTCTAGAATATTCTCAGTTTTGTCCTATATATTACCGATAAAAATTTCTGTATGTCCAAGACCACTAAATACAACTAACAGTCACAATTTCTAAAGAATATAGCTGCTTTAGCTGACTATTCAAAAATAAAGCTCCGTTCCCAGGTTCGCAGTGACGTACCACTTCTCCGGCCATGCTGAGGCCACGTCCCACATACAGCAACTAGAAGAATGTGCAACTATGACATACAACTATCTACTGGGGCTTTGGGGAAAAAAAGTAAAATAAATAAATAAATAAATAAAAGAAAACATAACCACAATGCCATTAGTACAGCTAAAAATTATTCATCATTCCTCAATGTTATCAAATACCCACTCCATGTTCAAATTTCCCCAATAACCCTATAATAAATATATATTTAAAAAAAAAATAAAAATAAAGCTCCAATCCATTCCCCAGCACAACTTACCCTCTTTCCTTCTTTATTTTTCTTATAGAAATCATCATCTTCAAATATTTTACATAATTTAAACTTTTTGCTTATTTTCTACTCTGATTAAAAATCTAGGGTTAATAAGAGGAATTTGTTTTGCTCACTGCTGTTACCTAAGTACCTAGAATAGTGCCAAGAATTTAATTGTTTCAAGTATACTATTTCATGTTCTGTTCTGATTTAAGAATGTGATGATATTTTATATTTTATTTTTGTTTAAATAGTCTTTACTTTTAAAAATCTTTAATTGAGAAAAATTGAGATATAGAGAATTCCCCTGTATCCCACTTGAGTTTTCTTATTCTCAACACCTTACGTTAGCATGGTCATGGGCCATAACTATTTATCTAATGTCCTTTTTCTGTTCCAGGATCCCATTCAGGTTGCCATATACTCCATAGTCATTGTGTATCCTTGGCTCCTCTTGGATATGACAGGTTCTCAGATTTTCCTTGTTTTTAATGTCCTAGGCAGTCTTAAAGAGTACTGGACAATATTTTGCAGAATGTCTCACAATTGGAATTTGTCTGATGTTTTTCTCATGATTAACTAGGACTATGGGCTTTTGGGAGGAACACAGAGGTCATTCTCCACTCGTCACATCAAGGGTATATACTCTCAGCGTGACTTATCCCCGTTGATGTTGACCACGATCACCTGGCTGATTTTCTCCACTATAATAAAGTTGCCCTTTACATGTTCCTGCTCCTTGAGGATGGAATATCTCTGTAAATTACTTGGAACTCTTCTCCAAGGGAGATTTATCTTTTCTCCTCCATTTATCAATTCATCCAATCATTTATAATCAGTATGGACTCACGGATATTTATTTTATACTTTAGGTACAGCGAGCAGCTCTGCATTATTTATCGTGTTGCCCAGATTGTTCCAGCTTTGGCCATTGGAAGCTCTTTCAGCTGGTGCTGTGCCTCTTTGTTATACCTCTATCTGTGTAGGATTCTCTGCACTTCCTTTCTTTCTGGCATTACAGGATGATCCAGGCTCATCTTTTTATATTTCCTGCCCCAGTCCTTAAATCAGCTATTTATCCCAGAAGCTCTGGTTCCTTTTGTTGAAAAATTGTTGGAAACTGAGATGTGAGCACTAGGGGTGCTTGTTGCTACTGCACAGTTATTGCTTCTAGACCTTCTCAGCTGACAGAACAGGGAAATATATGTGAATATACTAACCCATGTATACACATATCTATAAATATTTTATCTATCACCACCTGTATATATATTAAGCCAACTTTGGTCATAATGATGTCTCCAATGTCTGTAATACACAACCACATGGATCATTCGAGCTTCCTCACTATGCTAATATTTAAATTCCCCATCCAACCATGAGAAATCCAGTTCCCACCACCCACCATCCATTTAATTAATTGCTTAATTGTAGTAGACATGTATAGCAGTATCAAAATTGTTAACCCATACCCTCATGGGATTTAACATTCCAACCAGAACACAGTGCTTATGTAGTTCCTTTGACTTTAGTCTTACAGGGTCCACTCATTTCTAAAGTTACTTAGGTCAGCATCTTTCTCCCCACCTTTGTCAAGGAAGTTGTTTCATACGTTTGTAATATAGTTACATTACATTTATAATATAGTATATGTAACATAACCTGGAAGTTTACAAATATATATATATTTTTCAATTTGTTAAAGTGGAGATGGAAAATAGTATTGCCTGAACTGTGGAACCCAGGCTAATGTATTTTGGGGCTTTTCAAATTTCTATCACAAATGGCCAAAGCAAGGTAAGCCAATTAAAAAAACTGAAGCATTTAGATCAATTGACCAGAAAGCAATCAATGAGCTAGAATAAGCCATCATCACAACTTCCCAGATGGGGTAGCTTGACAATGAAGTGATAACTGAAGATTTAAAACATTCTACAAAAGAACAATAACCGTTTTATCAAGCTTTCATAATGTGTACTGGTTTGGAGGCTACAATACAATCACAATATAGGTTTTAATCAAACTTGATTACATATAAATTATTTTATTTGAATCTAGACTTATAAAATTAATCTGCCAAGTAAATAAAATTAAATTAAAATCTGAAAGAAGAAGGGATTCAAAACTGCACCATCTCTTTTCATTTCTCGTGAATATTGAGAGGGGAATAAAAAGCATTTGAAGAAATGATTGAAAATCATTGTGTACACAGTCCTGTGCTCTTCTATTGTCTTGTCTTGTTCCTCTGGGCAGCAATTATAGTCCTTCAAGCAGGAAGGTAATCTAGGAATGATTATTGAGATTTCCAAGGGCACATTGTACTAGAGATATTAAAACAACAGCAAAACTAATTTAACATGTCAATATTTATTTTATTTGGGGGAATTTCAAAGCGATTTTTTCAAGTTGATAAACTACATTCTTGGTTTGTAGAACGCAAAACAATTCTCTTCTGATGGCATTTGCAACCGGAAAAGCTGAATTCTTTCCACTTTAGAGACTGACGTGAGAGAAAATAGGTTTTGTGTCCCAAAGTCCAAAGCCTGGGATATTCTTAATACCACACTAAGCACACATTCCATTTTTATGTAAAACGTCTCAGGGTGCAATGTGTATTTTCCTTTTCAATCTTCTAAGATCTATATAGTGGGAATTAATGTCAATCTTAATTATAATTGAATTACTTTTCAGAATAAGTGCATGGCTGTAAATACAATCATATCAACTGCCAAGATTTCAAGTGAGAAGGATTTAATATTTCATGTCTTGAACATTTTGAAAATTTCCAACCCCAAATATACATTTATCTTACCAGTTCTTATTTTTAAATCAAAACTTAATTAATTATTGGTTTTGATCACAAGATCGTCATCAGGGCCTATCTTATAAACGGTAAAACCTCACTGAGCCAATCTCTTTTGAGCACACGGAGGCCTCCCATTCTTGTATGTGGAGTTCTCAAGACACACAAGGTTATTTCTAGAACATTGTGTACCTCTGCTCCTAAAAGTTGGATTATCGGCTCACTCACGGGCATTGTATTTGTTCTCTGCCTGTTTATGCCAGTTGTACTTATTATTTCAATTTTAATTGTTATACGTAGTGATAAAATATAAGTGTAAGAAATTGGTTCTATGAAAAATAAGTTGGTTTAGAAAATCTTAATGAAATTAAGTTGATAATTTTGTTGTTAAATTTAATGTGAAACAATACAAATAAAGTATTCAGATCGTTTCATAAAAGCCCTCAATTCTCACTCCTCTTTGAATAAGCTGAAATTGGACATCAGTGTTGATGTACTTTATGCAAAGACAAAAAACAATCTAGAACTCGTCTTTACTAACAACTGCAAAACCTCCAAAATTTCAACTTGATATAGCCTATCTTTTTAAAAATAACTTTACTTGGTATGCAATATCATTTATTTCTTTATATATCTTTTATTTTCAACAATGTTATCAATTAATATGTTCTAGGAACTCTTCTGGGTATTGGAAAAATCAATATAGAATAAAAAATGTGTGATATCAAAGAGCACAAAACGTAGTTGGAAATATAGCCAATTTCATATCCTGTTAGTTCTTCACAGAAAATAAGTAAGTGCTTTGGGGAAACAGAAAAGCTACAAACTCCCTTTGTTCTTTTCCTTGGTTTAAACCAGGGAGATAAGTCATCAATACATTTTGAATAATTGGTAAATTATCATATAGTAAATGAATACTTAATAATGTTTCATGGTTTAGGAGTAATTTGAGGAATCACTGATATTTGGATAAGTGTGACTCAGACATTACGTTTGTATCATTTGTAATGGTTACTAAAAATATTAGTATATAATCTCAGTAAACACGACGATATTTACTCCACAGACTGACTAAATGCTGATGAGACAAGCATTTTAACTTCTAAAAATAACGTGTTAGCAAAAAATGTTGGAACTTACTACAGGGACATTTTTAGCAGTAATGAGACATCCTCGGAAGACACATCCTTGGTTTATAAAACACTGAATAAATGAAGTTGTCGCCATTATTCTATATCAAGATTTTTGATACAATCTGGGAATGGTTTAATTATGCAGCTGGCTCTTACTCAGAGGGGGGAACGCTTCATTACTCAGCACTGCGTGGAAGGGATGAGGGTGACTCCAAATGTTTCCCTTGAGGGCCTGGAGTGTAGCCAAAAATACACAGTCCGTCCTAAATGCAAAGGAGAGTTTATCACATAAAGAAATTACCAAAAAAAGAACAAGTGAGAGGAAAAGCGAGTGCAGATGAGAACAGAACATCGGGGAACCTTGGACTGGCTGTCTAGGGGCTTTTCCCCTAGTTATAATGACCTCGTTTGCCCTCCCGCCCTCTAGTTAGCCGTCTGCCTTGGGGCCTCAGGGAAGGTTGTTAGGACAGTGCAGAAAAGAACACAAGACACAAATTCTTAGCTGTTGTGTTTTTTTATTTTTATTTTAAAAGCTAAGACTCAGGGGCTGGCCTGATGGCTTAGCGGTTAAGTTCACACATTCTGCTTTGGTGGCCGGGGTTCCTGGTTCGGATCCTGGGCATGGACCTACTCACCTCATCAAGCCATGCTGAAGCAGCATCCCACATAGAAGAGCTACAACTCTACAGCTATGATACACTACCATGTACTGAGGCTTTGGTTAGAAAAAAAGAAAAAGAGGCTGATTGGCAACAGATGTTAGCGCAGGGCCAATCTTCCTCAAAAAAAATTTAAAAAGCTAAGACTCAGTTATGAGGTATAAAGATTTGGGATAATACACCAAAAACCTGCTTTCTCTCAGAGAGGTCAGAGACTTCCAGGGTCTGCAAATGAGTAAGCTACAGCCCAAGGACCATACCTAGCCTGCAGATAGTTTTTGTAAATAAAGTTGTATTAGAAAGTGTTTATTCCTTTATATATTGTCCATGGTTTCTTTAGTTGTGACAGGGACCCTATGTGTGCAAAGCTGAAAATATTTACCAGCTGGCCCTTTACAGAAAAAGTTTGCCGCCCACTGACCTACACTGTGGTGGATCCTGGAAAAATGCCTGATGCCTTTTCTGCCCTGCCTACTCTATGACAAATTCTAAAGAGAAAGCTGTAAGTGCAGGCCTCACAGATCAGGAGATCTCCTATACATGTGTGATTATACACGTATGTGATTAATCGCATGTGATTACACATGTATGTGATTACACACGTATGTGATTATATATATATATAATAGTTGTCTAGGGGTAAGTCATGAGAGTGACTTACATATTTTTGCATTCTTCGGCACGTACAGGGAGCTGTAGTAAATTTACCTGTGCATGCACCTACACAGTAGGCGTAAGGACCTGAGTTTCTCTTAGATATGAAGTGTCACAGGAAAGCAATAGGATGTTTCCTGGTAACCCAAGAAGGACGCAAACATAATTAAGACAAAATCCTACTATAGGGAACGAGAAAGGAAGGACCATTGAGTTGAGAGTGATGAAGACCAATATCTGTAAGATAAAGGTGTCCATATGATCAGATATGAGTTCAAGCAGCTGACATCCAGTGATGGCTTGTCCCCATGCAATGGTAACTCAACAACTCTCATCTGTCCCCATCCCCACTGCAGGGATCTTATATGCAAACCCAGAGGACTGTAAGACCGGGAAGTGACCAAGGGGATCCTGAGTTGGTTGAGATACGGAGAAACTTCTCTACCATTTAGGAGCTGTTTTAGCTTTAAATGGCTCAGTGGTGCTTTTAGTGTTGGGGTACCACAAGTCAGTTTAAAATTGCCATCTGTCCGTTCCAATTCTCAGGTTCCTGCCCTTTTCAAACCTGTGTCCTATATTCACATGAGATCCGGCAAATTTGTGATGAACTCACACTGTGATATGACAACCCACAGGACCAACATTTGCATTTGGTTATCTACCATCTGACCTGTGTTCCAGAATTGATGGTCTGTTTAACACAAATATCCAAATATTGTTGTTGTTGTTTTCTCTGTGTGCCCTGAGCAAACACTAGTGATCTGGGCTTGCCATTCTTCTTCTTTAGGTTGTCCATCACAGTCAGAATCAACCAGTTAAGAAACTTTGAATAATCTAGTGATGGGCACCCGGACTAAGGCAGTGCCCTAAAGATGGAAAAGAGGATAGATGAAAAAATGGTTTTGGAGATAAAACCTATTAAACATGGGGATAACTGTTAAGTGTGAATGTGCAGTAGAGAAGTTGCCCAGGATGATTCCAAGGCCTCTGTCTTGAGTCACTGGTGGTATGGCCTCAACAGCAATTTAGTCTCTACAAAATTAATCAGGCTTTGGAGGATAGGATATAAAAATGACTTCAGTTTTGGAAACGTTGAGGTAGGGTTCCTGTGGGATACACAGACGGAAATTGACTCATCCCTATATATATAGATGTGGACACAGGGGAACTATTAGGCCTAGAGGTGGAGATTTGGTAATTAGCATAAAACTAGGAATTAACCCAATGTAATGAGAGGATGGGTAAACCTATAAAGTTCTGGTGTTATCCACTGAGCAGTGACTATTATTACTTGCACTTTTGGTGGATATACTCATCTCAGATTTCCTTTTTGATCTTATCATTGCTCCAATGTTCAATATTCTAAGAACAAGGATGCATATAACATTAAATATGGGTTAATTATGCTCTTGGACCTTGCAAGAATGGGTAATATATGTTATATATTTCAACAAAAATGCTTTTCAACAAATATATGTAGTTGTAAATTCTTCTTAATTAGAGAGTCAGTGTGATATAATGGAAAAGTCAAGTAGACAGGTTCACAAATCAGGTAGATTTATGATTTCTACTAATTCAGAGCCTTCTTTAATTTCTTATAAAAGGGTGACAGAATGAGTATCCCTGCACACACCCCAAAGAGCTGTTGTGAGAAAGAAATAAGAATTGATAAGATTCTTTCCAAAATCTTACGAATGGAAGGCAATATAAGTATTCACAACATATCCAATCTCTAGCATTTGGTACCTTAATCCATTCAGGCTGCTATAACAAAATACCCTAGACTGGATAGCTTTATAAACAACAGACATTTATTTCTCACAGTTCTGGAGGCTGGAAGTCCGAGATCAGGGTGCCAGTGTGATTGGATTATAGTCCTCTTTCTGGTCCTATCCTCACATGGTGGAAGGTGGAGAGGAATGTCTCTGGGGCCTCTTTTATCAGGACACTAATCCCATTCATGAGGGCCCCACCTTCATGACCTAATCACTCCAAAGACACCACCTCCTAATACCATCACCAAATCATAACCAGAGGGTTATGATTTCAACATACGAATTTGGGGGGGACATAAACTTTCAGACCATAGCATTTGAGTAACTGAAGTTTGATTCTATCTATCTTATAATTTAATAATTTATCAAAATGCATAATTCTTCAAAGACTTGGGGAAAAACAAAGCAATAGGGCTTTGTACATAGGCTGACATACTCACAGGTTTGCTGCTCTATCAGATATAATTAAAGAGATGAGAAACATAGCCTTAATTATAGTTTCTATTAATAAAACATTTACATTTGGTTTGCTTTGTGATAGTGTAATATAGCCATTAAAACATTTTTACTCATCATTTCAATTCTGATACAACATTGCATTTGTTTCTCCCAAAGTAGTTGTCTATAATAACGTTAGAGCTTTTGTTTAGTTTTATTATCAAAGCAATAGGGAATCAAAATCATTAGTTTTGCTAATGCAAGTCAGACATTCAGATGTATAATCCTGAGAGCAGAGATTAATATGACCATTCGTTTCAACACAATGCGAGTGAGAGAAATAAAATGCAAGATGGAGAAATTAGGCAGTAACAAATTAAATTTACAATAATTCGACAATGATTTGAAGCAAGAGGGAAGAAAAATACATTTTTAACATATCATATATCAAAGTTACTCAGTCTTTATGATATGTTAAACCAGTGTTCACAACCAATGAAATTTGAATTTATCCTCTGTAACAAAATACATTTGTCATAATGACAAAACTTTTACCACTGTAAAACACTGCAAGGAACAAGAAGAACAATGCTAAAATTAATATCTAAGCTGAACTGAATATCTGATTTGTGCCAGACACAATGCTCAGCGATTACATGCATTATCTCATTTAATTCTAGTGACAACTTTGAGATTAAGTATTAATGCCATTCGAATTTTAAAGATGAGGACCCTAAGGTTCAGAGAGGTTGATTAATTTGCCCAAAGACAAACAGCTATTATGTGGTAGAATCAGGATTCAAACCCACATTTGCATGACTCCATAGCCCCAGATCTCTAATCACGACTTTTCTATGGAAAAAATCTATGGAAAAATTTTCTTTTTCTCTTTAAAAATGTAAAACACATAGAAGCTTTACAAGAGTAGTAGCACCTTAACACTGGACTGTAACAATATTGAAGACACAATTCTTTCATTGGTGGTATCTGACTTTGTGAACAGAGACAGACTACATGGTGACCTCAGTATATCTTTCTATCTGTTGATGTGCATTTATTTGTTGCACTAATCAGTCACTTATCATATATTTTATTCAGTGTTTGCTATGAAGCAAGCATTTGTCTTTAAGGAATTTATTAAAACTACCTTTGAATAACAAAAAATAGGCCTGAACTCTGATAATTTGATTTTATTATCACAAGCAAAATATGTCCTTAATAGGCAAAGTCTTGGAATTTAATTATTTCGAAAATGGCTTCATGTGAACTATTCTAAAACTAGTCGTTGTCTTTGGCAGAAAAATATCAAAATGTAATTGGTTTCTATCAGATAGTTCCATGCAGCGTGTTAACTTGTTTAGGTATCTGTGGGGTACACTCTGTCCATAATACATCCTGGGAGGTTCACCAGGAAACCATGTTGATCTATATTAGATGCTTCATGGGAAAATTACTGAGGATTTTGACATCTGCTATGACAATTTTCCAGGCTCAAGACTATTCTGCTTTATTCTATGGTAAAAAACCTTGGACATTCAAGCAGGCAGCTGTTTTCACATTGGAACACAGTCAAACTTATTCCTAAGCAAATTCTAGGTTTTCCCTCCAGCAACATTCATGCAAACAGTGAGTTTTTCTGTCTTGTATCATCCATGAGAGAAAAATGAAGAAAAATAAACTAATGCACCTCCATTATTTACTTTTAGTTTTAGATTTCCTTTATGGTTTTCTTTACATGATGGAATCAAGCTAGTTAAAGGAATTTCCCTTGGTGTAGAAGAGAAATTATAATATCATGTATTTTCTAAAGTATAGTCAATGGTTACTCTACTACATTGGCATACAATACTTAGTGATCCTCATGTGGCAAACTACCCTATACATCTTTTAAGGCATTTATTATATATGTATATTTGAAATAAAACCAAAATTTTGAGTCCTGAAAGTGTAGAAATTTGAAAGTCTATCAACTATATGCTGCACATCTTACTAGAAGTAGATGATCCAATTTTATTTGGGGAAATAAAGGTTTCTTCTATGAGAAACTAGTTGAAAGTATTCTTTAACTAAGTTAATGGGAATCACATATACTACCATTTTTCTTGTGGGAACAAGGGAACTGTGAAGTCACTTTTGACCTAATAGGCGGTGATTCAGCCAGAAAAGCTAAGCATTTTATTTAGGACTAGTCTGTGTTTTGAAGTTTGATTCAGAGTTCGTCTCTGAGGAATCTGTTGTTATTTTTCTTGGTATGCTGCAAGAGGATTTCTCTTTCCTTTGTAGAAACGAAGATGCAGGACTGTACTCAAATATTGACTATTTTTGTGGCATTGATTGAGAACTCTGTTTTAAGAGATGCTAAAAACTATAAAACATGATGTTTTTGGGTAAAGATGACCAAACTCACCAAATTGATCTACATATTCAACAAAACCACTATCGAAATTTCAAATTCCATTTTTTGCAGAAATTGACAAATTGATCTTTAAATGCATATGAAAATGCAAGAGATCCAGAATAGACAAAACAATCTTGCAAAAAAAGACTAAAGTTAGAGGACTTACACTACCCTATTTTAAAACTTAATACAAAGCTACAGTGATCAAGATTGTATGGAACTAGCATAAGGACAGATACATTGATCAATGGAATAGAATTAAGATTCCAGAACAAACCCTTACATTTATGGTCAACTAATTTTTGACACAGGTGTCAAGAAAATGCAATGGGGGAAAGTCTTAGCAATATGGAAATGTTTGGGACCTTGATAAGATCTCTTTCAGTTGAGTGGGAGGAACAAAAATATGATTGATGCAGATTTAATGGGAGGAGAGAAAATGGAGACAGCAAATACAAAAGACTGTTTTAAGGCATTTTTCTGTAAAGAGAAACATACGACTGAGGCAATATTAGAGGAAAAAAATAGGGTCCAAATTTTTTTTTTTTTTTTTGGAGATGAGAGAAATATGGTTTTGGAAGATTCCGTTAGAAAGAGAACAATGGAAGAAGGAAAGTCAGAGGAGTATTCCTGGAGCAGTTCCTTGAGCAGGCGAGAAGACATGGCACCAGTACTCAGTAGGTAGGCCAGCGTTAGAGAGGAATGCATTCAGAGCGTGGAGGGGATCCATACGGGGTGGAACCAGAGGAGGCATCTCTCTGATTACTTCCTTTTCTCAGTGCAGTAAGAAGTTGGATCATAGGTGGTGAGAGTGAGGGTAGGGAGGAGTTATTGAATGTTGGAGTAGAGAAGAGAAGCAAAGAAAGGGATAGGAGCAATAGGACTGGGATGGTTACTGGGCTACATTAAGGCCCACCAAAGTTTATATAATCACAAAACTACTGTCCCAAATAAGGAGTTAACACAATTTCCTCGTTTATTCCCAATGAATGGCACATATAAAGAAGCATAAAACATCGGTATAATTGAAAACATTCCATGTTACCAAACTGTTTTGTTTCATAAAATTATCAGCTTGGTAGTCAAGTAATTCATAAAGACAATATGGGTTTTGTATAATAGAATGTTTGTAGGTTTTTCTGAGGGATAGTCATGTTTTCTCTCTTTCTGCAAAATTAAACTAGTAAACCTGAATACCTGTGATTGAGAAATGAAGGAAGGGATCAAAATACAAAAGAGGAACAAAAATAGTAATTATAAAAATTAGGTTCTGAGATTAAAGGATTTCATGTTTAGGTAACTTTTCCAGAGAATTTCTGATGACTTAATAATGTCTTATTTGAAACTGCATTTTTTCCCCCCCAAAGCCCCAGTAGATAGTTGTATGTCATAGCTGCACATCCTTCTAGTTGCTGTATGTGGGACGTGGCCTCAGCATGGCCGGAGAAGCAGTGCCTCCGTGCGCACCGGGATCTGAACCCGGGTCGCCAGTAGTGGAGCGTGTGCACTTACCCGCTAAGCCACGGGGCCGGCCCCTGAAACTGCATTTTACCAAGCCACTTTTCTTATTAACACTTGTATAGAGTCTCCCTATTTGATATCAGTAAATATAAGTGCCTCACCTATAGCTTTAAAGGATTTCCCCTTAAATTTACCCACCTACGTCATTTGTTTTCCTACACCACACAAATATTTCAAACATTGTCTGACAGAATTATCTCATTCTCGTATTTAAGCCTAGCCAAAAAGTATTCCTTTCTTCTGGAATGTTCTTTTATCTAATTCAGGTTTCTTACCTTCTTTCTATCTTCAAAGTTTAGATTTAAGAAAAGAAAGACAGTGTTTCCTTACTGACACCGTTAACAGTATACCTATAATTTTTTTCATCTATAGTCCATTTTTACTTACCAAGTGGAAATTAAAATATATTTATCAGCTATTTACTCCCTGTGTACTTTGTTCATTGTATCTCAAGGTTATAAAGTCTTTAAAATAGAGTCTAACTCTTCTGATTTTTCAGCCACTGTGCTATCTTTCCTGTCTCCATTGAACCTGTAGTCTTGAGATATGCAGCTGCGTGGTTAAATGATTACTGAATATTAAAGAGATTGTGAACAAAGAAGTTCAATTACCGGCCTAAAATCATGACCAACTATTATTTTTGCCAATTTAGTTTTCAAAATGTTTCGCTGAGATTTTAATGGTGACTTCTATGCCTTAACATTCTCCTTTGTCAAAGTCTTCAAACACAACCTGCTGTTTTCTTCTCATTATTTTTCCCTTTTTTGTGGATTTTCTAATAAAAAAGAAAAACAGACAATTTACACAATCCAAGTGAATCAGCAGAATGACAATTGTTTAAAGTTTGAACTGTAATTTTCAGTAATTTATTCTATTATTTTAAATAATTATGATCAAAATCTGTTATTAGTCGATTGAACTTATTAAAGAGACTTCATAGTTAGAAAACACTTTTATAGATGCCACAAAAGGCCCAAACCATACTTCTAATCAAATATTAACATTACTCTTGAACATTCCTAGAAATGTAACTCAAGTTTTTATTGTTCTGCATTACCTGCTATGTTTTTTCTTGATTTTCTATTATAACTTTTTAAATTGTTTCTTGACAAATTAGAAGACACTGCTACAAAAAAGGAGAATGTTCATTTATGTGTATCTTATAGAAAAAATTTATAAAGGGCAGCTAACAATGTATAGAACAAATATATGGAACATGAAAGGAAGATTTTTAGGTATAAGAAGTTTGAGAAAAAGTTGAATATAAGTGTGAAAAAATTGATACACAAAAGGGGATAATCAACTACCTCCAATTCTGAAAACACTGTATATCATTTTAGATAATAATAGTAATCTCTTTGCCTCCCAGCTTTGGACCTGGCTCAATGCTTTTATAGAAATACTGTCAGCATCTAATTACTAATATTTGTTAGGCAGTATCACAACAGACACTATCAACACGTTATCCCTATTCCTCTATTTGTATTTTAATATTGCATGTGCTTAGCCTAGCAAAACTTATCATATTATTGCCATCCAGGTATTTTCATACTACCCATTCTTATACTGGCATCTCTAAGTTCCAAAATCAAAGCTTTCTTACCTATAAAAATATTTCCTCAGCTTAGCCTCTAAGGATAAATGTGTCAGTCAATAAATGTCCGCATTCATCAACTTTGTGCAAAGCATTTTGGAAGAGGTGAACTCAGTGTTTGGAGGTGCTGTGTTAATAAGCCAAAGCTAGTCAATGTCACCATGTTTCCCATCTAGAGTTTACCCTAACCCGAAATCAGTCATTTTGATAATGCAATACTAATTCATGGCCCATGCAAGACCATAAATGTTAAATAATCATGCAAAGAAAAACAGGATGTTTAGAATCTGTTACTGGAAGTATTGTCCCACAGTTCAAATGACATCCAATAATGCTGACAATGATATGAGAAGACAGTGGCAATAATGCCACCAGAAATGACACTTTGACAAAACACTTCCTACAGCATAGTCTTGGGAAGTCTTGCATCCATAAGCATTTGGCCCTTGATTGAATATTAGCTGTTGATATTGGTCCTTATTGATTGAGGTTTTCAACATCCTTCCAATTAGCCACAGTATTTCTCTTGCTTATGACTAAAAATATTGTCTGATATTAATATAATTATTAAACTGTTTTGCAGGCTTTAGTGAATGCAAAAGAAAGAGAATATAAAGTAATAAATATGTGTTGAAAAATATTATTTATAGATGATACACATTTTTTAAAAACAAATTGTTTTTAGAATAGTTTTAGGTTCACAGCAAAATTGAGAGGAAAGTACAGAGATTTCCCGTATACCCCCTGTCCCCACACGCAAAACCTCCCTGCCCCCCATTATCAACATCCCCCACCAGAGTGGTAAACTCATTACAATTGATGGAATTACATTGACACACCATTGTCAAGGAAAGTCCATCGTTTATCTTAGGGTTTACTCTTGGTGTTGTACATTCTATGGGTTTAGACAAATGTACAATTTCATGTATCCACCACTAGAGTATCAAACAGGGTAGTTTCACTGCCCTAAAAGTCCTCTTAGTTCTACCTAATCATCCCTCCTCTTTTCCAACCGCTGGCAATTACTGATCTTTTGGCTATGTCCATGGTATTGCCTTTTCTAGAATGTCATATAGTTGGAATCATGCGGTGTGTAGTCTTTTCATATTGGCTTCTCAACAATAAGAAAACAAACAACGTGATTAAAAAATAGTCCAAAGACTTTAACAGACACCTCACCAGTGAAGATATACAGATGGAAAGTAAGCATATGAAAAGATGCTCCAAGCCATAAGTCATCAGGGAAATGCAAATTAAAACAACAATGAGATATCACTACACACCTATGAGAATGGTCAAAATTCAGAACACTGACAAAACCAAATGCCGGTGAGGATGTGGAACAATGGGAACTCTCATTCATTTCTGCTGGGAATGAAAATGGTACAGACACTTTGGAAGACAGTTTGGTGGTTTCTTGCAAGACTAATCATGATATTCCAATATGATCCAGCAATCACACTCCTTGGTATTTACCCTAAGGAGTTGAAAACTTACGCCCACACAAAAACCTGCACACAAATGTTTATAGCAGCTTTATTCATAATTGACCAAATTTGTAAGCAACCAACATGTCCTTCAATAGGTGAATGGATAAGTAAATGGAATATTATTCAAAGCTAAAAAGAAATGAGCTATCAAGCCATCAAAGACATGAAGGATTCTTAACCGCATATTACTAAGTGAAAGATGATATACCTTTTTAAACTTAAAAACTCATGTTTCTAAAAAATGCAATGAAGAGTTTCTGCTGTCATATGCAAACAGCTTGGAAATTGTCACTCCTGCCCTCATAAGAGGAAAAAAAAAGAAACTGAAAATCAATCACTTTTCATATATCCAACAGAGAATTGATGTCGCAGGACAAACCAGCACCCCAAAAACTGGAGAGACAGGAGACTTCAAAGAATGCAGATCAGCTTACCTAAAGCAGAAGCCACAAGAGCCAGTGGCTGGTAGGGGAACTTAAGTGGTCACTTTGGTGAATTGCTGGAGGCTGAGTGTGGACTAGTTTGAGAGGCTCCTGGGATCAGTGTAAGGGCCCCCTCATTTAGAAAGATTTAAAAGATATTCTTACTTTTTCACATGGAGATCTTAATAATTCTTTTCATGAGCAACTTTTATTGTAACAGGGGTACAAAATCTGCTTACGTGCCAGTGCATTACCTGAGTTAATTCTGTAGGTATTTAGTCACTTAGATGATTGGGCCTCCGAAGGTTTATGGTGCAGTTGTGTGGATGATATTAAAGATGATAGAATCCTTTATTTTAAAAGATATTAAATTAGTAATGGCTAAGAATTTTTATCACAAGTTATGTACTAAGTTCTGGGCTAAGCACTTTATAAACACTATCTATTTTATCCTTACAAACACTCTGTAAGGTAGATTCTGAATTCTATCACTATCCCATGATTACAGATGAGAGTAAGTTTAGAATCACTGAATAATTTGTCCACGGCCACACCAAGTGTTTAAGTAGTTGATCTGGGATTTAAACTCTGGTCAGTCTGACTCCAAAATGAAAACACCTAACCATTCTGTTAGTCTGCCTATGATACACGGCAAGTTGTTTTTCCAATAGTAGAACAGTTTTCTGAACAACTTACTAGTTCTGTGACTCGCAGCATCAAGGCTTGGACTGCCTAACACCAATAAATGCCGCATAAATTGTCTTCATCTCTATCACCATGAAAAAATTTAATAAGATATGTTCTATAAAGCCTCAGTTAACAAAACAATTTAAAAAGGATAACTTTAGAATGTTAAGGAGGAACATGTTCCTGATTAGACATTATCTCCATCCTGAGGCAGTGATCCAAAATGTTTGAGAATCAGTGAATGAAAATCTCTAGGAAATATATCATTAAAAATAATTGGTAGCAGAAAAGGATTCCACAAATTTTAGAAACGTGGTTACTCTTCACTCTTTATGTGACTACGGTCTCTTCTCAACCACCCCCTAATCATCTATCAGTATCAGAAATTTTTTATATTTATTTCTAGATAAATGTCATTTAAAAATAATATAAATGCTAGAGAGTCAAGTATATGAACCTACTGCAGAGAATAACAATGATAAAGGCAGATGGCTATGCTTCATTATTTTCAGGAGCAGAGCTTCTTGCTTTCTAATGGTCTCTACATTTTTCATTCATTTAACCAAGAGATTCTCATTCAATCTTGACTTTTTCCCCCATAAGCTTATTTCTCTGCAAGGATATTAAATACTGACGTGGCACTTCATGGAAGAATACCAGTGCTAGAGCAGTTCCAGGGCTGGTAACTCAACTGCTTAATGACACCAGCAAGGAAGCAATCTTTCCATGCTTCTACTCTGCCCGTCTCCGTAGGCTAGCTGTGGCTATGGGTCTTGTTTTCTCAGTCACAAAATGGCTACAACAGCTCTAAACATTATTTTCTTATGCAACTCCCTGAAGCCAGGAAAAAGACAATCACTATTTTCTACCCATTATTTTTAGAGTGAGGAAAATGCTTCAGAATCAACCCCCAAATTCCAACAGTCAAACCTATTTTTCTTCATGTATCATTAGTCAAAATTCTGTCCCAAGGCCATTCTTCAAATTGTCACTGGCAAGGAGAATTCAATAGCCATGGTTTGCTTAGATTAATCTAGATTTATCCCACTGGGCTAAAGGAGGGTCCCAGCCTCTCCAGAAGCACATGGTCTCCTGAAATCTGAACTAAATCAGGATTCTGTAAGCAAAGAAAAAAGAGGAGAGGTTGCTGGCTGATTAGAGAATCTCATAGAAACTGAATCTCACAGGTAAAACTGCACCCATCACTCAACAATGCAAAAGATCACAGTCATCTTTTCTCCTGCTTGCATTAGAAAAATAACTTTATGGATTAGTTATTTGCATAAATAAACTACTGTGGTCATACTTTTAATAATCTGTTTTCTTTTTTCTAATCCTACAGTCCCATGTGCCTGAAATCTAGAAAACCATTCTCGTGTAGCTGATGTAATAAGTGCTAATAGAAGTGAGAAGAGTAATAGTAATATTACCATTGATGTCATCAAATAATATTTACTGAGTGACAAATATATTGCAAGTACTGTGCTAAGTCTTCCATATTTATTGTTTTATTTTGTTTTCTTGATAACACTATGAGGTATAGAACATTTTACAGAGAAGACAACTGAGGCTTAGGGACATTATTAGGTCAGTTGCTCTAGGTCTCAGAATTTCTTATCTTGCAAGAATCTATCCTGGTCAATGTTGGAGCTGCATGTGGAGTGCCCTGGAGCCTCTTTCTGCCAACACACATTCTGCCTTTGCAGGCACACACACACACACACACACACACACACACAAACACACAAAGAAAGAGGAGGAAATTTTGGAGGCGATGGATGTTTATTACCTTGATTGTGGTGATGGTTTCACGGGTGTATGCATACCTACCAACTCATCAAATTATATGTGCATTAAATATGTTCAGGTTTTTTTTTAGTATCTCCATTATACCTCAGCAAAGCTGTCTTTTAAAAAGCTGCAGTAATCAAGACAGCATGGTATTGGTAAAGGGAACAACATATGGATCAATAGAGTAGAATATAGATTCCAGAAATAGATCCACAAAAACAGGACAGATTCGTTTTTGACAAAGGCAGATGTGTACCATATTTTTAAGTGGAGCAAGAATATAGTCCTTCAAAAAATGGTATTGAAATAATTGGACATCCATATGCGAATAATAAAAAAAGAACCTTGACCTAAAGCTCACACCATTATACAAAAATTAACGATAAATGGAGAAGATGTGTGAATGTAAAATGTAAAACTATAATATTTTCAGAAGAGACCATAGGAAAAGATCTTTGTGTCCTGGGGTTTGGCAAAGAGTACCAAGACAAGACACTGAAAGCACAATTCATAAAAGGAACGTGATAAATTAGATTTTATCTTTGTTTCTGTGAAAGATGCTGTTAAGAGAATTAAAAGACTCACTACAGACTGAGAGAAAATATTTGGAAATCATGTATCTGACAATGGACTTGTATCTAGAATATATAAATAACCTTCAAAACTCAACAGGTAAAAACAAACAGACCAATTAAAAATGGACAAGAATTTAGACAAATACTTCACCAAAGGGGATAAAGGGAAGGCAAAAGCCCACTTGAGGGCCAGCTCCGGTCGCCTAGTGGTTAAGTTCAGGGTGCTCTGCTTTGGCGGCCAGGGTTGGGTTCCCAGGTGCAGACCTACACCAGTTGTCTGTGAGTGGCCATGCTGTGGCAGAGGTTCACATACAAAAAGAGGAAGATTGGCAGCAGATGTTAACTCAGGGTTATTCTTCCTCAGCAAAAAAGAAAAAAAAAAAGACTAAAATGCCCATTTGAAAAGATGTTTAACATCATTAGCCAATATGGATATGCAAATTAAAACCATGATGATATCTAACTACACATCTGCTAGAATCGTTAAAAAAAAAAAAAAAACAGGCAATACCAAGTGCTCATGAGAAGACAGAAGAACTATAACTCTCACACATTTTTGTTGGAAATGCAAATTTTTACAATTTGGAAAATAATTCAGCAATTTCTTATAAAGCTAAAAATATACTCACTACATTAACCAGAAATCTTACCCCTGCATATTTGCCCCACAGAAATAAAAACTATGTTCACCAATACTTATCTTTTATAGAGCTCTGTTTATAATTGTCCAAACTGGAAACCACTGAGATGTTTTTCAGTGGGTAAATTGATACAAAAACTGTGGTTCATCCATATAGTGGACCACTCTTCAAAAATAACAAAGAATTAACTATTGATATACAGAACTTGAGTGGATCTCTAAGGTATTATTCTGTGTGAAGAAGCCAGTTTCAAATGTTTACCAATGTATAATTCCATTAACATGATCCACTCAAAAAGACAAAACTCTAATTATGGAGAACATATCTGTGGTTGGCAGGGTTTGAGTAAGGCTGGAGTGTGTGTAAGCTTTAGGTTAAGTATGGCAGACTTGAAATGCAACCAAAGCCTGGATTTTATAGACACATTAATATTATCATATATCATTCAATTAATACTGTGAACATGGGCATAGCATGAAAGTATAAGATCCACCAGAAAAATGTTGATATAGGTGTTTTATTACGACACAGATATGTAGACATAAGGAACTGCTTTGAGGTGTGTACAGTTAAAGGGCAGGCAGAAAATGTAGCACAAATTATAGTGTTCTACATGGAAGAAATTTAAAATCTATATGGTATGCTCAGCCTTTAAATGTCTACATCTTAAATTACATATTGTTGTCTTATTTAATTAGAGAATCTCATTCAGAGTGCTTGCTAAACACGTAAAAGTAATATTTTGTGAGAATCAACCAGTTTAGCCAAAGTTAAATTTTTATGGCCCTAGATATTCCAAATGAATTTTAAAAGTTAACTATAAATAGTCTTCAAAATGTAAAATTAAAGGGTATAACACAAAAAGGACCATGTATTTTGTAAGAAAATCTCCTAGCATGGCATTCAAGTTATGCAGGATTAGTTTAACTCATTTTCAAATTATTTTTGGGGATAACTTTTTCTAGAATAACTATACAGTTAAGCTGAATTCTGTGCCTTTATCAGATAAGCTATCATATTTTGAAAAAAGATGTCTAAATCATTTGTTAAAAGATAGGCATTTAAATAACAATTTGAAAAAATAATGTAGTTATTATTGATTTGGCTATTCCTTGAATAATTTAGGTCAGATCTTCAAATTTGAAAGGAATGTCTTGTTTTAGTAGCAACACTAGCCATGCTAGAAAACTATGAGTGATGCTACATTGTTTAAACTGAACAACCAAAAAAAGAGCTTTTTGCACATGAAGCCGTGTTTGTTTCTTTTCATGGCAAGAAGTAGTTGATTGTGAGTAAAGTGGAGCAGCACAACTCTAAAAATATATCGAATTGTATTTGCTTGTTAAAGAAACCGCAGCTCTTTTGTGAGACGCTAAGTCTAACTAGCAATGAAAAAGTAAAACAAAACAGAAATTATCAAGCCAGAGGGCCGGAGGTGGAAACAGTAAAAGGGAAGCAGCCCCTCTTATCGGGATCGATGATATTATACTGATTTTTTTTCTCCCTCTTCATCATGAAAATTTTATTGTCTTTTCACTGCCTAATAATAGAAACATATTCTTAGAATAACTGCATTGGCTGTTTCAAAAATAAAATATGCTTTTACGTTTTAATGGTACTCAGTGCTATATTAACGTTGTTGGGTCACTCAGATGAATGTACCCTCGTAAAGAGATGTAGTCCCTGCATATATAATGCCAATGCCATATAGACACATCCACTTAACTGTCATAACCTAGATGGCTTCACAGTGGTATTTGTAGCACTTTTAAACCCATTTATACACTATGCTTTCCCAAGAATTTCTTCTGAGATAACAGAAGCATATAGTTACATAATACTAAAAGTAATATTTATTGAGCACTTTGGACCACATACTTTTACCAGCCCTTCATACACCTTTAATCTTCATAACAACTTTATTAGTTAATTATTATTATGAAACATATTTTTGCAGGTAAGGGCACTAAGGTGCTGAGAAATTAACTCAGGGTGAATTATATTACAATGACAGCTTAATGTCCCTCAATATTCACTTTTCCATTCCATTTGGTAATAGAATTCTGATTTTGAGCTGGGCATGTGGTTCCCAAGAGAAAGATAATATTTACCAGCCTTGCTTTTAGTTAAGTGTGGACATGTAACTAAATTCTGACCAAGGGGATTTCAAAAATCATGTCCTGTAAGTCATAAAGTCATGCCACATGCAATGGTATGTGCATTTCTGCAATCCTTTTTTACTTTCTGTTTGTTACTATGCAGATGCAATGGCTGGATCTAGAGCAACCATCTTGGGCCATGAGGAGACTTTGGGAATGGAGGCCTGCACAGAGATGAACAAGATGAACAGAGTGAGTCTTTGACACTATCCAGTGCCGTACCAGCACTGGATCACCTAACTCTGAAATTTTTTGTAAGATAGAAATAAGCTTCTAGCTTATGTAAGCTACTTCTGCTTTATTTTTGTTTTCTATTATTTGCAGCTAAGCCTAAACCTAATAATACACAATTTTATCATCATTTCTTAAAGACAAACGCTATACCATGTCTTTCTGTTTATTTCATTTGTTGAAGTTCTAATCCATTGTATGCAAATAACACATACTAACTCTCAAATTATATTATTAATTTACATATACATTCTTCTGGCCAAGGATTAATAAATCTACTCTGTAATAGGCATTCTTCTAGACTCTACTGATGATAGATATAAAGAAAGATAGAGGTAGCTTACACTCTGGTAAAATAACTTTCATTGGGTGCTTCCTATATTTCTTGTGTTTTACCTAAATTATTTTTATAACAAGAAAAACTCTGCAAGGTTTCTCTTTCTCTGTTTCTCAAATGAGAAAACTGAGACCCAAAATTCTAAGTAAATTAGCTAAGAATTTTCACTTGGGTCTCTTCAAAGGAGATGGCGTATGCTGTTCAATGCAAATATTCTTTCAAGAGTCCAGACATAAGAATAGGTAACCGTAGTGCTGGGATAAATCAGTACGCACTGCAAGAAAAACACAAAGTGCTGTGGGGACTCAAGGATGAAAAAGCCTAGTCCCGAGGACCAGCCATTAACTTCTAATTGTTTTCTTTTTTTTTTTTAAAGATTTTATTTATTTTATTTTTTCCCCCCAAAGCCCCAGTGGATAGTTGTGTGTCGTAGCTGCACATCCTTCTAGTTGCTGTATGTGGGACTCGGCCTCAGGATGGACGGAGAAGTGGTGCCTCGATGCGCAACCGGGATCCGAACCCGGGTCGCCAGCATAGCAGCGCGCGCACTTAACCACCAAGCCACAGGGCCGGCCCTCTAATTGTTTTCTAATTAACTCTCCTCCCTGGAGTAGTTCAACTTAACTTCTCACACACAAAGCACTTTTAGATATTTTGGTCTGGCTGTAAAATCAATTCTTTTACAAAATTTCTCTTTTTGGACAGAATGTTTCCTATTCTTTAAAGAAGACATTTTTCTCATTCCAAAATGACCGATATGTATTTTCATTCTTCATGCTTCTAATGTATCAGAGGTTGATGTCTAGAGATATGGATAAAATATACATGATACATTCCTTAGCTAATTGTCAGTATTACTAAATCATATCGCTTCCTGAAAGGCTATCTAAATTTCAAGAAATCATGAAATTCTCTACATAATTAATAATACTAGATGGAATGGTTTGTAGTCAAGTAATTTCCTATTCTCATTCTAGAAAGAACATTTATCATTGTTCCTTAAGAATGGAGTCGTTGTTGAGGCAAGTGCACGTGTCTTTGCTATTAACAGTGGCATGTAATACATTTGCTTGACTATAGAAAACGAGAAACAAGTTTTAATTTATACCATGCTTAACAGGTTTAAACCGACAAAAAAAATAGTAAATTTTTACTATTTTGGAGGTTGATTAACTCTTTCATGACAATAACTTAAGATAAGAAAGATCTCTTCATGGGTATACTAGCCCCAAAATAGTTTCTACTACTCTCAACACTTTTGGAAACATTTCAACATGTAAATTGTTTATTCATCAATTCTCTCACTTCTTTTAAAAGAGATTCATATTTGTTTCCTTGATTTGTTTTGGAAAGTCAATTTAAATTTGCAGCTTAAACTACCAGTTGAAAGAGAATTGGTTTACTCATAGTAAATATATTAACTCTCTCATGGTACTAAAATTTAAATTATTTACCTTGACATTCAGCATCAAAGAAAACAATTGATAAAGTCCATCTCAGAAGGAGAGGCAAAGAGCTCTGAAACAATAGAATTGGTGGAATGACCTTTTAAATTTAAAAAGCTGTAGATTATTCAAGAACATGAATTCCACCCAGGAGCAAACACTATTAACATTTTAATACATGTTCTCACATCCAATTTCAATGCATGTTTATAGTGTTTACATTATATTAATTGTTTAAAACAACCAGTTCAATTTGTGGCCACTGCAGAGTCAATAATAAAAACATTGATATTCTTTATGCCAAGTGAGATTGATACAGGAAAATTCTGTATAATGCAGATATCAGCTCCACTCATAGAACAGGATACAATTGGTATGAATCCTAATTCTGTATCTTCTGTCAGTTAAAAATTTCCTCTCCTGCAGAGTATTTCCGTATGTGTCTATCTGCTTCCATATGTCTGAATCCTTGACGTTCTCTCTGTTTTGGGTCCTTGTTCCCTTCAGGTCTTACTTTCTGTCCCCAAGGACTTACCAAGTTATGTTGCAAACAAATGTTTATCTCCACAATAGAAATTCATCAGTTATTAATATTATAACATTTACCAAATTGCTTCATTTAAGCTCTGTGCTGTATTTAATTAATCAATTAACAATTAGGTTTTACCTCTCATGCAGTATGTCTTATTATTTGTAAGAGCATTACTAAGATGTTGAAGTAATAATTTCGTATTTAAAGATTTTGGAGTTACCAACCAAAGGCAAGTACCATCCACTGCTGCCCAATGGACACGCTGAAACTGAGAGGAAGATACCAATGCCCACAACATCGCTTCCATCTGCCTGGCTCTTGGTCTATGTCTCTTCTCTACTCCATATTACAGCAGCTGCACGACTACTTGGTTCTCTCACTCCTTAGGTGATATTCTCAATCGTGAATTCAGTCAGCGGCAAAGAATAACTATGGATGGAAGTTTGGACTGGGATGTTGTACTAACAACGGGCTCACTATTCACATGACTCCTACCTATCCTTCCATTTCTGAGTGATCCCGATGTGCCTCTGCTTCCTACTTTCTTCATCCCTCTGATTCAAGGGTTTCCCATTAATCTGCAGTCTTCAACTCACTCTTACTCTGGCACACATTCCTTTTGTTTCTGGCTTAAACCTCTCTCTGAAATGGATTTAGATTCACAAGGCCAAGGGCCTCAGTGATGATCATCCCTGGAAGGCCAAACTCATCTCAGATTGGTGACTACAGTTGGAATCATCAAATTCTAGTAATTGTGAAGCCATTCTTTAGTGCCTGTTTTTTCCCTCAATACCCACATCAAGCAATTCCTCAGATCCTGCTGAATTTACTTTAACAAAATTTATCCAGTTCATTCTTTCCTTTGTAATGCTCCTCTCCAATCACCAGGCTGGTGTAGGGTACGCCAACATCTTCTCTTCTAAGAATGTTGCAGCAGCCTCTTAAATAACCTCCCTGCATTGGCCTTGCAACGTTAGTTCTGCACCCTCAATGCAATTAGAAGTATTACTCTTAATATTATTCTCTTGCTTATAACTTTGCAGTGGTTGATCAGAGCTTGCAGCGCATGTCAAACATGTCACATATATGTCACACACCCCATAAACTGGCCCAAGCCTTACTCTCCATTTATTTGTGGAAGCACTCTGTTAGAAATTTAAAGCTGCAGTGGCACTAATTTCAGTTGCAAGTCTGTTTTTTTTTTTTTTTACACCTTCATTACTTTGCCATTGTTAATGATTTTCTTTCTGTGTAGAATCTCCTTCAAACTCCAATCTCTGACCCACCAAACTAACTTCTCAAACTAACACCTCTCATCCATTTAATACTCAGCTCCAACACTGCATCCTTCAGAAAATTTGTCTTGCACTTTCTTAAAATAAAGGGCCATGTAACCTAGATAGGTAGTTCTGTGGCCCCTGAAGGATATCTTAATATTTGCTTTTATCACATTTTCCCACAAACATGGATATATCTCACTCTCTGGCTCAAGCAACGGAGCTGAAGGACCCACTTCCAAGTTGACTTCTTTTTTTTTTTTTTTTTTAAAGATTTTATTTATTTATTTTTTCCCCCCAAAGCCCCAGTAGATAGTTGTGTGTCACAGCTGCACATCCTTCTAGTTGCTGTGTGTGGGACGCGGCCTCAGCATGGCCGGACAAGCAGCGCGTCGGTGCGCGCCCGGGATCCGAACCCGGGTCGCCAGCAGTGGAGCGCGCCCAAGTTGACTTCTTAACTAATGCATTTGATATTTGGATGGAGATGACTGAAAGGCTGGGCTCAGTTGTAATAGTCAACTGGGTGCCTGTGTGGCAATCATGGAAGCTGCCACTCAGATGTCCTTCAAAAGAACCAGCTGCTAGGGGCATGGTTGATTGGCAAGTGCTGCCCCTTGGACCCACCCCTGATTTTCCACCAAAGCCACACATCCCCCAAGCTGCTCCCAGCCAAATAGCTGCATTGAGAAGATACTGACGCCAGCTCGTTCTTGACCACTGTGGGCTCTTCAAATGTGCAAACTTTGCTCAGAGTGGCCCCATGAGTGTGGTCGAAAATTCTCAGAGCTGCAAGGTGGTCTGCAGCTCTGTGTATCCAATCCTTTCATGATCCATGGGTTGAATCAGTCACAAGCTCACCCAAATTCAGATGAGAACTTCCAAAGAATGTGTGGCCATTTATTTACCACAATTGTGTTCTTGTTTTTCCAAACAATTTTATATGCTTTTTACTTTTTCTCTAATCCATAATTTAAATAATAGTTTTTTAAATCATTTTACATTTTTATGCTTTTGGTATTAAATTTTACTTATATTACATTGTGGTCAGAAAATACAAATCATACAGTATGTTTAGTGAAAATTTAGAGGAAACTTAGAGATGAATACACCATCAATTTTTAAACGTTTCCGGGGAACTTAAAGTTGTATATTCTGCATTCTTTTCTATTATTGATTGGTTAATGTAGTCTCTAGCATTTTAATAATTCAAAGCCTTTTTTGCCAGGCTTGCATTTCCTCTCTTTTATCTGATATGCATTGAGCCATGGTATGTAAAATTTCTATACTATAATTTGATTTTTAATATAATTTCATGCTATATAATTTGGCCTGTGAAAATTTATATTGTAACACTTCCAATTACTTTAACTTTTATCAATATAATAACATTTTTAAATAATTATATCTTAAATTACAGATAGTTTGAAATTAATATTGCTATTTATACTTTCCTTTGCTCCAAGTTTGCCAATCAGTTAAAAAACCTGGGATATATCTGACGAACAGAAAACAGCTTGACAAAGAAGAGATTGAACTTAGATGGCAGCTAATGGGTTAAGCAAATAAAGAGAAAATATAGGCAGGAAGGGGAGAAATTCAAAAAACTAAAAACTTTACAGGGACCTGCTAGATGAAGTAGTGAAGTAAATGTATGAACCAGAGAGAGCCAGTGATGTAGGTGGTCAAATAAAGGAGAGAAGATGGAAACATAGAGAAGAATGAGGTTGAAAGATTCAGAATATGAAACCTGGAAACACTAAGACTAAGTAAGGATATTCCTTTCATGTTGACAACTGAGGATGTGCATGTCTCCGTGACTTAGATAAGAGCTGGACCACCAGTGTCACCATGACTTAGTTGCTTGTTACAAGAAAACTTTACCTGGGAAAGATAAGACTGGAAACCAATAAATAACTTTACTGTTTGCTTCAGAAAATTCCTACCAATCCATTTGTCAAAGACAGTATAGTCTGCCAGCTTGGCCAAACATTTCTTTTATCAAGACTGGCTTCAGGAGCTCCATTTGGCAGTTTCCACTAATCCTAAACCATATACCCTGAATTTGCCAAATTCTAATCAGTTCCTTGCCTTGACAGAAATGCCTTAAGCCACTCATTTTCCCCATCTGCAACACTGCTACAACTGTCAAGGTGATGTTCCCTCTAAAACAAGTAAGTTCTAATAAATGTAGTGTTGATTTATTAACAGTTTACCTAGTGATATTTTGAGGAGTTCAACAATCTGGTAATTTCACCAATGTCTACTCAAGATCCCCTGCTGCCATCATCCAAGACCTAGAACTTATAAGTAACACCGAGGCCTCTAGAGCTTCTCTGTGACGGTGAGGTGAGTCAGACATTCGATTTGAGCATCAATCTCTCTTCATTGAGCCTCAACTGCTAAGTTTAATGTGTCGCCTAGAAAATAAAAGCCCTTTTAGGAATCATTTGGTTATTGGATCAGATCTGAAATCTTTTCTTCTCAGTAGAAACTTGTCTGCTATTTGTATCTATTGATCCTCATCATGATTTCAGAAGCCTATAAAAGGATTTTCCTTAGAAAGAGGGATGGGTATAGAGATTGATTAGTCTGTTCCTTGATTTTGTCCCATGGGCTGAGAAGTTCAAAAAGTTTCTCCTCTAACTGTCACTCTTTTCACAAATCATATTTCAGACCAATCATCAAAGCTTTATGCAAGCATTTTTAGTACTGTTGGATTTTGTCCATAAGAGTCTGTCTCTGGAGACATCTTCTTTCTAGTCTTCCTTTTTCCAGGAGTCACAGATGTTAGACTTGTGTCTAATGGAGGACCCAAGACACAAAGTGAAAAAGCAAAACTTGCAACTGACCAAAGTCCACGCCTCTTCTGTCCCAGTCTCTTGCTCCTTACATATACATGTACAATAACTCCAATTCAGATACAATCTGCCACTTTGGGTGACTTTCAATATGAACAACATTGTTCATTTGAGGGAATCCTTTGAATAGAAAGAAAGTAAAATATAAATATTGAATGGTCTGCAAAGCCAAAATCCTCTAAACCTAGATTCTCTCATAAAATTAAATCCTCTTAAGAATGTGACAAGTGGGGCCAGCCCCGTGTCTTAGCAGTTAAGTGCACACGCTCCACTACTGGTGGCCCGGGTTCGGATCCCGGGCGCGCACCAATGCACCGCTTCTCCAGCCATGCTGCGGCTCCATCCCACGTACAGCAACTAGAAGGATGTACAACTATGACATACAACTATCTACTGGGGCTTTGGGGGAAAAAAGGTAGAGGATTGGCAATAGATGTTAGCTCAGAGCTGGTCTTCCTCAGCAAAAAGAGGAGGATTGGCATGGATGTTAGCTCAAGGCTGATCTTCCTCACCAAAAAAAAAAAAAAAAAAAAAAAAATTTGACAAGACCTTTAACTTTGGATGTAAATTCTGATCCCATTCTGAGCTGAGAACCACTATCAAATGCTTTACAAATCCTGTACAAGACAGACTAAAATTTACAGAATAATTTAAAACAATTCTAGGAACATATAATTCAGGGCTTACAAATTTATACCAGTTTGTTCATATGTTGGTAGAAGCCTCCAATGCAACAAAAACAAAAATTTAATGGAAGAGACAAAGTGAGAACTTCCATGGAAAGCTGACCATAAATTTTTAAGAGAAGAGAACTGCTAATTTATTTATATTAGCAAACATTTATTTATACGTTTATTTATATGCTTTTTAAAATTTTTATTTTTTGACTTGAGAACAAATCTTGATTAAAGATTACATTTCTTCATGATGTTTTTAGGGAATAGATTATTTTTCCATAAATCCAAAGAAGGTGCATATTTTTATCCTTGTGGATACAGGGTAAGACAGTGATAACTTGTAAATATTAGCTGAACCGTTAGACTGAAGTGTGTTCTTCCTTTATTTTTCTGCTTCGTCTTCCTTAATTCTTTCCTCCCTTTTTTCATTGACTTCATGCTCATCCAGTTCTCTTCTTACCAACAGGACAAATTCTCTACTTGTTCTCCTCTTGTACCTCGTATTTGTTCTCCCATCTCTACTCCTTTTCCATTGTTATTCTGGGCAGTATCCTTTATTCATGAATTTACCTATACCATTGTATCCCAAACATTTATGAAGTTGAAAGGGCATGGGATCTATGCTTGCTCATCACTAGTCTTGACTAAGTTACTTACTGGTACATCGTCAATTTTCTAAGTTTTAGAAAAGACAATAATAATAAATACCATGTAGGATGAACATGAGAGTTAGCAGCAATGTGTACAATATTGGACAAATGTTATGAACCTAACAAATGGTAGTTCTGGGATTGATTTTTCTTAAGTTTGATCCTGAATTTCCAAATGAATGGAAATTGTCTTAATCTCTACCCGAATATCTGTGTAGAGCACAACACCAATCCTATTGGATTGGAATAATTTTATGCTTTTTTTTTTTTTTGTCCCTTGTATTCAAACAATTGACAAATACCATTCATAAAAAAGAGAAGTGACACTATTATTCTAATGTCTCTATTGTAACACTTATGCCTTATTATTTTTACCTATATTAGTTCCTTCTACACACGGCTGCCATAGTCACCTATCGGTAGTACTTTTCTGATAATAATTACACTCCCTGCTCAATACTTGCCAAAAACTTCATTCCTAGAGAATAAAGTTCATACTATTCAGCTTGGAATTTAACTTAATCCAAGAGCTGAACTCAATCATTCTTTTATTACACTCTGTTTTGGCATTATATATCAAGTGACAATGAACTACTCATTTTCCTATAGTGTCTAACTTGTCTATTTGTGTACATGATAATTCAATAGGTGTTTAATGCTTATCTACTTAAATTTAGACTCTCCACAAAACTTATCAGTGACTTAAATATAAAAGGCAGATAATCAATTTGTGTTGAATCTTTAAGTACATCTACAGACAAAAATGCAGTATAATCAGAAGGATCAAATTAGTAACAAGCATTCATAGGATTAAGAAAACAATTGGATTGAGTTGCTCAGAGCAGCAATAAGTAAGAAATAGAGTAGAACTTGAAAACTAAAAATAATCAATGAAAGATCAAGGAAATCCTTTCAGGCTCAATTTGAATTGATAATTTTGTATATTTAATCATGTCAAAATATAAACATTTATGGTGATTCTATTTATATCCAATAAAGAAAATTCTCATTTTTTTCTGGATATAGACATTACCTCATATTACATTCCCTGTCATGATTCTAAGAAAATATACTTATCTCTTTGCAGTGAAAGTACACAGAATTTTCATCGGAGAAAAAGAACAACCACTCACTATGCTGCTGAAAATAGAAACATACTTGAAAAGTCCCACAGAAACTGTTATCGCTGTCAAAAACTGAATTAGCAAACTGTACCCTACCCACAAGGTTAACTAGAAGTTGAGTATATTAAATTCACCTAAATCATATCCCAGAACCTTTGTTATAGAAAAGTCACAAAAAGGCAAGGTAAGAATCAGAGAGAATAGGGGCCAGGATTTATTCAATTTATTTTAGGCTAATTTCTTTCTATTTTTAGATTACATAGAATATCAGGGTTAAGTACACAGGGATGGACAACTGAGTAGGATCAATAAAATGAAGGCAAAAACTTAAGAAGAAGAGAAGATGGATAGAAAAGATGATCAGATTCTAGGAATGGAATTGGCTGAGCATATTGGTTCTTTATTAAGTCTTTGAGGCTACTAGGGATTTATAGTGTCATCTCTAAAGCTTACGGAGAATTCCCTATTCTTTTTAAACTAACACTTTCACTCAAACCACAGAACACACTTTCACTAAGTGCCAAACTTCATTATTTTGAGATCACTTAAGAGCCTTCATGATTTCCTCGAATCGTCCCATCATGAAATGTCTCTACAGTCTGCTGCTCTCTAGAAAGTATGCTTCTCACAAACACACTTGATTTTTATGTTCAATCACTGAATAAGCTATTCACCTATTTTTATACCTTCCATTTCCCTCTCATGAAAAAATAGGTTTGTTTACTCCATTAGCAAAGTCACCAGAGCAGAGCTATGCTACTAGAACATGCGTCACGCTCAATGAACATTTAATCTGCACCCACTGGGTGTTTGTTATGGTGAGAGAGTTGAGGACAGTGGAGCCAGTAGTATTTTTAATTTCACATGTATGCTAATGAAGCTGATTAATCAAACTCCACTGAATAAAATGTATCTGACTAACATGTATGAAGATTTCAAAAATGCTTAAGGATAAATGGCAAAGTGGTCATTAAAACTAAAGCATGATTTACTATAACAATTGTAAAGCTTATTGATTCACACTTGAAAATTTCGAAGAACTTTACAAGGTTTGGCAAGGCCTCCTCAATAAGATTGGCATCTCAATGATTATTTGGTGATTTGTATCCAATTCTCCTAGTGAATAATGATTACATTGACAATTGATGTCCAATAAGCCTGTTGATGAAAATTGTTTTGTCAACTGCATTGTCTCTATCTTGGTTTTTGTTTAGTAGCCAATCTTTCTGACCCCTTTAAAAGTGTGTCTCTGGCTGAGTAATCATTTATATACACTCTGGCTCTAAACAAAAGACATTCTAGTTAATTCATTTATTCATTAATTAATTCATTAGCTATTGAGTGCCTACCATGTGCCAATACTCTGACAGATGCTGATAATACAAAGATAAAATGAACTGCAGTCTTGCCTTTGTGTTGTACATGTTCTAATGGGAAATGAGAGTTCAATTACAGAGAATTACAATGTTGAACATTAAGTAGTATGATACATGGCCTAAAGAATGAGAATAACAAAGGAGTTCGAATTTATTCTTATCAAATTCCTCCTGTGTAGGTAGGTCATATAATTCTTTAAGTAAAAAGCCAGGTGTTTTAGTAGTGAAGTAGAAAAATTGTTGACATCCCTTTTAAAATGTGAGAAGCTAATGTCAAAATCAATTCAAAACATTTTGAGTTTACTCCAGTATAAATGAATGGAGCAATTAAGGACCAAAAAATGTCAAAATAACTATTACCAAATAACTATCATAATTAATTTTTAAAAGCTTAATTAAATACAAATGGAAGAAATATACTTAAATAATGTAATTTCCTGATAAACACAACAAAATGCTTTATCTTTCTTTTTCATTTTTGTAAGCAGTTCTACTCCCTTAATCTTTAAGTTGATGTGCTTTATAAGGTTGTTAACCATAGACCATTAACATTTGGTTTAACAGATAAGAAATGTGACTTTGAGTTTTCAAAGTTAATTTCAAGCCAGTCTATTTGGCAAGAAATGAGAAATGATGACAGTTGTCTGTTAGCTATTTACCCACATACAGGAGAATGTTTAAATTTCCTATTCTATAATGCTGTGTTGGTGGTGGTATTCGTGTTTGAGGGAGAAGGGAATGTAACTATAAGTTAAACAGAGAGGATAAGTGGTATCTTTGACTAAACCAGTGTAGGAGTGGAAAACTTTTTCTTTCTTCCCTTCTAGGGTCTTTGGCTTGTCTAATAATCAAATTGACATAAGACAAATTAACATGAGAAAAATAAATTTAACGTCTTCTGTATAGGAGCCCCATAAAAATACGAGACTCGAAGAAGTGATCAAAGCAGGCAGATTTTGTATCTCTTACACAAAGAAACAATAAATTTGTGGAAGATTGATAAGACAAAGAAGTTTGGGCTTAGAAGAGTAAATTAGTGAGGAAGTAACAAGGTTTGTTTGCACAGTATTCTAGGTCCTATATTCCCTATCTCTTGTGATAAGGATGCCTTCTATCCTCCTGGTACAAGTAGGGTAACTTTTACGTGGGAGATTTATTTTCTGCTTTCAAGGAAACAAAAGGGAGTGAGAATGTCCTTCTTGCACCAGCTGTTTCTTAAGTAACTTTAATTCAAAATAATCAATAAACCAAAATGGCATCTGGGGATGGCATATTCTGTTCCCCTTCATCAGATTGAATTTTATTATCTCCTCAGGAATCCTTGCCATAGAACTTAACTTTTAACATATAATTAATAGATTATATTAATAGCACAAATAACAGAGTCTATATATTGTATAAAGTTCAGGTAATATCAAATTTAACCCATTTAAGCAACAACTAAGAACATTTATAAACCGTCTTATATTTTTCCTAACATATTTCTCAATAAGGTAATAAGCGATCTAATTGTAGATTGTGGAAAAAATCACACCCAAGCCTTATATAAAATTTCCTCTTTGTAAAGATTATTGTTCTGAGAAGCTTAAACTTATAACATCTCAAAGGAAAAATGGCATAAATTTAAATGGCATATCTAATAAGGTAAAGCATGAAATCATGTCCAGAAAGTCAATCGATGTATACAGTTTAGAAAGTAGAGGAGTAGGGAATTCAGGAAGGAGGTAGAATGTCCATTGAAGGTACTTTCATTTTATTTGAGCATTTAATTAATCATATGCTCTAAAGGTGTGTCCTCAGGATCCTTTCAGAACTAGGCTAGAATCTACTAAATCCAGGACAGTTGATTTTGGTTCCAAAGATAGAATCTGGGTGGCAACCACATTCTATCTTTGAGCTTTTATAGACTAAGCAACTTCACTTCTTTAGATAACCGCAATGTGGAATCTGATTTATTTTCTGACCTAATACCTAACAGTGGTTTTCTTACATAACATCACCAGCAGCATCAATACCTAATAATTGAGAACTTAGTACAGATCAGGAATTGTTCTCCACATTTTGCATTTAATTTGTTTAATCCTCACAGTGAGTCAAGTACTATTATTTTTTCCATTTAACAATTGATAAAATAGAATAAAACAAAATTTTCCTGATATTACACAGGAAGTTGTGGAGCTAAAATTCAGACTCAAGCAGCCAGGCTTCAAGTCCTTGCTCTTAATTACTATGCACTTTTGAAGTAAATTTACTATACATGGGTTCTCTCTCTTTTTTCTTTCTCTTTCTAACTTTGAAAAGTGTATATGTATATAGATATATGTGTGTGTATATATGTACACACATATATTTCCATCTAAATGGTAATTATATTGTTTTCCAGTTAGCATTCTTTCTTAATTCGGACATTATGCAAGTATGCAAGTTAGTCATAGGTGTTCTAAGATACAGTACATAAAAAATGCATTGAAATATGCAACAATCCATAAACATTAAATGTATATTTTATAACCATTAATGAGATATCTTTGAAGGACACAATCTTTTCGTATATCTGTTTTGTTTAATTTTTTAATTTAAAAATATAGAATACAAAGATTTATATAACAATTACACATAATCCCAATACCTAGTACTAAAAGCTGTTAACAGTTTGCCATACTTGCTTCTAGACTTTGTTCTTTATGAAATAAAACTTAAAGCTGAGTCACCTTTGAACATCTCCCTGTACCTCATCTTCTTTCCTTCTCGCTTCACCAATCAGGTGTATAAATCATTTCCTTGAGCTTGTAAATTGTATTGTTAAAAACATTTATGTTGAGCCAGCTCTAATGGCCTAGCAGTTAAAATTTGGCATGCTCCCCTCTGACGGCCTGGGTTTGTTTCCCAGGCATGGAACCACATCACTTGTCTGTCAGTAGCCATGCTATGGCAGCAGCTCAAATGGAAGAACCAGAAGAACTTACAACCATACACAACTATGTCCTGGGGCTTTGTGGGGGAAAAAGAAGAAAAAAGGAGGAAGATTGGCAACAGATGTTAGCTTAGGGTGACTCCTCCCCTACAAAATAAATAAATACATAAACAAAGTTTATATTGTTGCTGATATTTTTCTGGTTATATTACTTACCGAGAGAGCCATGTTAAGTTTCCTACTATGATTGTGCTTATGGCAAAATTTCTATCTTGTTCTGTCACTTTTCTTCTTTTAGAGTTTCAGATTGAAACTTGTTATATGGTTTCATGAATCCAACATTTTGTCACTATAGAGAGACTCTCTTTTTCTCTTCAGATGTGATTTTCTTCTTTAAGGGTTTTTTTTTTTTTTTGATTTTGATATTTTTATAAAACAATTTATATCTAGATACTTTTCCATACTTTGACTTTAAATTTTAAGGCAGAAAATTACAATATTCAATAAACCCACTTTCAACATCTGTTTTTTAAATCAATCATTAGAAACTATTACTATTTTATACTCCTTTTTTTGTTTATTATTATGTTTTTAATTTGCTCACATTTATCAGTGTCTTTGCTCACTATTCCTTTTGGCATGTCAGTCTTTCATCTAGGTTATATTCTCTCATCTGAAATAATTCCACTATATTTCTTTATCATTAGTCTTGATCATAAACTCTATCAGTTTTTGTTTTACCAAAAAAATCTTTATTTTGTCTTTTTTCGTTAAAGACAGTTTCACTGTGTACATTTCTCTCGGTGCATTGAGTATATTATTCCACTGCCTTTTTTTTTTTTTTAATTTTTTTTTATTTGTTTATTTATTTTTCCCCCAAAGCCCCAGTAGATAGTTGTAGGTCATAGCTGCACATCCTTCTAGTTGCTGTATGTGGGACGCAGCCTCAGCATGGCCGGAGAAGCAGTATTCCACTGCCTTTTGACTTCCATTGATGCTATTGAAAAATCAGCTGTGACATCTGACTGCAAATTTTTTTAAATATAGGTGTTTTCTCTTTGCTCTTTAGTTTGCTTTAAGAATTTCTATTTGTCTTTGATATTTCAGGTTCACTGTCATTTGTACAGATATAGATTTCTTTAATTTTAACCCACTGGGGCTCTTTGGCATTCGCAGGTTTGAGCTTTTGTGTCTTTGAACAATTCTAAATTTTTTAGCCATTATTGCAGTAAATATTTCCTCTTCCTCACTTTTGGTTATATCAATATGAAATGCTGATTAAACATATATTTAGACTTCTCATTCTTTTCTGTTTATCTTTTAATGCCTCTTTCCAAGTTTCCTTCTCTTTATCATTGTGTTGAATTGAGGAAATAAGGTTATTTCTATAGGTTAACCAATTGGTTCTTTAGCTAAGTCTAAACTGCTGCTTAACCATTTCACTGAATTTTAATTTCAATATTTATATTTTTAAAATATTTGATAGTTGTATTTGGTTTATTTCTAAACTGCTTGCTTATCTCTTGTTCATATTTTTATAAGGAAACAGTTTATAAGAATGTACAGATTCTCAGAAACCTTGGAAGTTTTATAAGAATTCAGCCTGGACTGATATGTCAAATAAAAGTGATAAAATAAATTTATTATTTGTCAGGACCTTGTTGGCTTATCAGCTACTTCTACCTCAGTCTGTTACTATCCCTTGTAGTATTTTTATGATATTTATCTTACATATTATTCTATTTCATAACAATATAGAAATAACCAAAATAATGTAAATAAAGTAATTATGATTAGATTGCAATCTTTGTACAATCTCTCAGTTTTTCATTCCTAGTAAAGGAACCTTGGTATAGCCTGTATAGCCTATTTGTTATAATTTTCACTTGATGGCAGGAGGCATTATTACTGGAATATTCTTAAGAAGTAACTAATCTGTCCCAATGTCCCAGATTTGAATACAACAGTCCTGAGTTTCCACCATAACTTCTTACCACTTGAAACATTTATGATGGATTTAGCTGCAGGTAACAGAAACTTGACCTGTTAAGCTTAACTAAACATTGGTTTTCTAATATAAAGAATCAAGAGATTGATTTTTCAGGGATGATAAACTGTCTCCTCCTCAAAGTCATTACTGTCTCCTGTTCCTTCTATCATTTTGCTTTGGTATCTTTAGCAAATGGATTTCATCATCATGTTAACATTGCAAGATACTTGCAATGTCTCCAGCTCCATATACACATCATAGGCAAGAATAAATAAAGGGGAAAGAAGAAACTGTAGGAAATGAAAATATAAAGGAAAATTTGTCTAATACTACTTTATTTTTAATGAAACAGATCTATATATAAAGGATGATTCCTTTTGTTTCAATGTTAATCAACCCTAGGACTCTTAATTCACATACACATGTTGCAGAAAGACAAAAATGTATTTAACCACATTTCTAAAAGGTTTAGATGTTGGGAATGAATTCCTAAACAAAATGATGTAAGTGTATTTTATTCCATTTTTTTCCCTGTGTATAAGCCATATGAAGTGATGTCTAAATTCTGTCGAGTACATTCTTTTGAGTATGTAAAAGGATTTGGTAATGTCTGAAAAATGATGAAATAATAATTTATTGTACTATTGCAATGGCCTCCCTGCTCAGGAAAATGCATATGAAGACTTTACCAAGTCTTTCAAGTACTTCTTACTAATGTTAAAATTATCTTCAGTATGCTGAAACCAGTTGTTCATTTTACCACAATAATTCAACTCACCATTATTTAGCTATTTATTCTCATAATTCCAGTTTTGTAATCATCATACACAGTTTTGCAAAGGGAATGATGATGTAAGCTTGCTTTTTAAGGATAGACCTAAGTTGTTGAAATGAACGAATACAACTGCAAAAGATGAACATTTGCACAGCCTGTCTCAATCATGAATTGGATGTCTCAGATAGAATGTTCAGCCCAGAGGCACCTGAAGTTCTTTTTAATACACAAATAAGCACATTTCTATATGAAAGCCAAGTACATGGTAACGTTGTAGTCACTTCCAATTTCTTTGAAATCAGAGAAAACAAATTTCAAAAATTTAATGGCATGCCTTTAATATTGTTTTCCTATTTTAAACAGTTCACTTAGCATATTAATATTTTCTTAAATGGTAATGCATATCTCAACTGGTTTGTGATTTCCTGTGTCCATCAGTGAGTATCTTTGTAAAAATGGCACAAGTCATCTTATTAGAACAACCATGACTTCAGTGAGATCCAAGCATCTCCCAATGGATACTCTAAGCTTAGGGCATTGTTGGTCATGAAGTCACAACATACCAATCTACACTAGTAATTTATGTATTCTGTATGATATATATTGTGTAACAGATATGGTGGAAATACTTTCAGTTTCCAAAATTTAAAATATTTTTCTTTTGCGTGTGAAGGACAACACCTACTGTTCTTGTTATCTGAAAATAAATATAATTAGGGATGCTTATTTGAACCCTGCCTTAACAAATAATATCTTCAAAACTATTGGTTGGTGAAACATAAAACAAAATTATACACGTTAAGCTTAAAATTTACATTGCATTTAAATTAAATTATATTAAAACATAAGCGCTGAACTGTGTATCACACAGCACATGTCACACACCACACCAAGGGAAAGCGTGCCAGGCTTGGCCAACACCACCTTGCAAACTCAAGAATCTCAGCAAAATTATCATCCATTCTGTAAAATAGCCCATCCACGTGTCGTTGTCCCTGAAATATAGGTGACCATTCTAATTTACTCAGAGCTTTTTTCACGTAATTAAATTTGTTAATTTTAACAATCTTTCAGATCATGCAAGAAATCTTTATACACACCAGCAATGTAAAAACTGTTATGATCATACATATTTGACTAAGCATTCAGCCAGCAAAATATTTATATGACTCATTATTATAAGTTTCTATTTTGCCTGTACCTTAAAAGAAACCGTCGAAACAGGTGGAACAGGCAGCGCACGGTGACGTCGCCACGCCAGAAGAAGCGGGAGATTCACTAGCCGCGGTGCTCTGTCCTCCACGCTCTGCAAACGTGATCTGTCCCCGGGCTAGACAGCTAATTAAAACTTCTCCTGGGGCAATCTAAATCAGGAAAGACGGGGAAGAATTGGAGACAGAGTGAAAATGCAGAAAAATAAAATAAAAATATGATAAAATCTCCCCATTTATTATACAGGAGCAGTCAAGAAAATAAATAGTATGCACATTACCACAATTAATGTAAAATTATAAATTTGCATTAACAATTGAGATGTAATGAACAATAAACACAGGCCCCAGAACAAAAATGTGTCCTGTTATGTCACGTTAGGCACATGGACATATTTGACTGAAATCTATAAATGCTCATCTAGGAATGGGTTATGACTGTCAATACAAGGAAAAGACAGAATGGAAAACTGGGCCTAATCTCTCCATTTTGGCTGATACTTGTGGACATTTCAGCTGAATTTTTTTTAGACCTCAATTAATTGTAGATTTATTCTAATTCTCAGTTTCAGCTGTGATCGCATGGAAGGAATCAATGATGCACTGATTGACTAGGTTTTCACTAACTGTAAAAGCTACCTCAGCATCATACAGAATCATTTTTTTGAGTCTATATTTGAATATCGAGGGATGATTATCCAATTGTAAATGATGTTATTCTTTGGAATTATCAATCACCTTTTATGAGAGACATGGAAAACCCTTGTGTTTGTCCTTGTCATTTTCACTCAGAAGCAATCACATATCTTCTATCCTGAATCATAATCAGGAGAAAGGAAAAAAATGCAGTTAACATCTTACCCAAGCTGAAAGATCCTTCCACCTAGTGCTTGAAACCAACACTGACCTGAAATGAAAGGGAAAAATAAAACACACTTGTAATCATATATGCACTATGATAAGATTTGGGGAATGGTGAAAATACTACCTCATTTTTCAAGTGTCATTTTACATGTCAAAATTGCAGCACATTTTGCAGAAAAATTAAGAATAGTTGTTCTTTTTGTCCTTCAGTTAGTCAACTTTAAATTTTGTAAACCCTTCTGATCACGATCCTTTAAAACTAAACATCCATTTTCATAAACTCTTAGTGGCTCATAAATATACTGTGAAAGCATATGGAAAAATAAACCTATCTCTTACTTATATGATACTGAGGTTCAAGTGTTCAGATCTTAATATCATATAATTATCGAACATAATTCCTCAGTCAAATCACAGTGGTCTTCTCTAGTGTATCTATTTTTCTAAATTGTAATTCTAAGAAAAATCACATTAAGTGCTACATTCCAGGATGCAATTATATCTACTTAATAATTATTCAACTATTCTAGTACATAATTTAAGTTTTGTGATAGAGATTTTAGAATAATTCTTGACTGTGCAAGTATTTCTTCATTTTTAAACCACATTTTTCTACTGATTACATTTATTCCAAATAATCAGAATGCTTTCACAGCAAAGCCTAGATGAATATTATTGTATTCGTAATTTGACTTCATCATTTATGGGTTTACTTGATGTAAAACCTAGTGTATTTGCATGTTTAGTTAGAGACAGGGGCACCCCAATGCACACAGTTGTGTTGATCAAACATCTCAGTTCAGGGCACCTTATCTTTCTACATGTACAGAAAGCTTGCCAGGCAGAACTGGCTGACGGTTCATGGAACTCATTTCTCTTCTTGTCATAGTCACAAATTGACTCGACATTCCCAGCCTTTCTAGCATCATTGACAATGTGACAGAGCATAGCCAAGGAAAGAGAGCTATGATGTGGGCCGCGCCTTCCATGCATGGCCCATGAAAACTACCACTCTTCTTCCTTAAAAATGTCCATTGCACTGTAATGTGAATCAAAAGTAAATCTTTAATGTGTAAAGCTACTGAGATTTCCAGGATTTGTCTCAGAGAAGATAGTATTAACTGAACAAATCAAGCACCTTTTTAAAAAACCTCTGTCTAGTCTTCAGTAATGCCTCCTCTCGCTCCCCAGAGGCAGCCATTGTAATGAATTTAGTAGTATATATTTTTTCATATGTTTTCTTATAAATGGAGAGGCTGGAAGATTATTTTAATTTGCTTCAGTGCATTATACCAAGTACAAAAATTTTTTTTATTGATGTTTTAATGGTTTATAATATTGTGAAATTTTGGATTGTACATTTTTGTTTGCCCAACACCATATATATGTCTCCCTTCACCCTTGTGCCCACCCCCCACCCCCTTGCCCCTGGTAACCACAATACAGTTTTCTCTGTCCATGTGTTGGTTAATATTCCACATATGAGTGAGATCATACAGTGTTTGTCTTTCTCTTTCTGGCTTATTTCACTTAACATAATACCCTCCAGGCCCATCCACGTTGTTGCAAATGGGACGATTTTGTCTTTTTTTATGGCTGAGTAGTATTCCATTGTATATATATATACCACATCTTCTTGATACAATCATCAGTCGAGGGACATTTGGGTTGCTTCCACTTCTTAGCTATAGTGAATAATGCTGCAATGAACATAGGGGTGCATAAGCCTCTTTGGATTATTGATTTCAGGTTCATTGGATAGATTCCCAGTAGTGGGATAAGTGGATCATAGGGTATTTCTATTTTTAATTCTTTGAGGAATCTCCATACCGTATTCCATAGAGGCTGCACCAGTTTGCATGCCCACCAGCTGTGTATCAGTGTTCCTGTTTCTCCACATCCTCTGCAACATTTGTTGTTTTTTGTCTTGGTGATTATAGCCATTCTAACGGGCATGGGGGGATATCTTAGTGTTGTTTTGATTTGCATTTCCCTGATGATTAGTGATGTTGAACATCTTTTCATGTGCCTATTGGCCATCTGTATATCTTCTTTGGAGAAGTGTCTGTTCATTTCCTCTGCCCATTTTTTGATCCCGTTGTTTGATTTTTGTTGTTTAGTTGTGGGAGTTCTTTATATGTTATGGAGATGAACCCCTTGTCAGATATATGTTTTGCAAATATTTTCTCCCAGCTGGTGGGTTGTCTGTTCATCTTGATTCTGGTTTCATTTGTCTTGTAGAAGCACTTTAATCTGATAAAGTCCCACTTGTTTATTTTTTCTTTAGTATCCCTAGTCTGGGTATGCATATCATCTGAAAAGATTCCTTTATGACCAATGCCAAATAGTGTGTTGCCTATATTTTCTTCTATGAGTTTTATAGTTTGAGGTCTCACCTTCAGGTCTTTGATCCATTTTGAGTTAATTTTTGTGAATGGGATAGTAGATGGTCCACTTTCATTCTTTTGCATGTGGCTGTCCAGTTTTCCCAAGGCCATTTATTGAAGAGACTTTCCTTTCTCCATTGTATATTCTTAGCTCCTTTGTCGAAAATTAGCTGTCCATATATGTGTGGTTTTATTTCTGCGATTTCAATTCTGTTCCATTGATCTGTGTGTCTGTTTTTGTACCAGGACCATGCTGTTTTGATTACTATTGCTTTGTAGTATGTTTTGAAGTAAGGGATTGTGATGCCTCCAGGTTTGTTCTTTTTCTTAGGATTGCTTTTGCTATTCGGGGTCTTTTGTTGCCCCATATGAATTTTAGTATTCTTTCTTCTATTTCTGTAAAGAAAGTCTTTGGGATTCTGATTGGGATTGCATTGAATCTGTAGATTGCTTTATGTAATATAGACATTTTAACTGTGTTTATTCTTCCAATCCATGTGCGTGGGATGTCTTTCTATTTCTTTATGTCATCATTGATTTCTTTCAATAACATCTTATAGTTTTCATTGTGTAGGTCTTTCACCTCCTTGGTAAGATTTATTCCCAGATATTTTACTCTTTTTGATGCAATTGTAAATGGTATTATCTTTTTGAGCTCTCTTTCTGCTAGTTCGTTATTAGCATACAGAAATGCAACTGATTTTTGTAGATTGATTTTGTACCCTGCAACTTTGCTGTAGTTGTTGATTATTTCTAATAGTTTTCCAAAGGATTCTTTAGGGTTTTCTATATATAAAATCATGTCATCTGCAAATAGTGAGAGTTTCACTTCTTCGTTGCCTATTTGGATTCCTTTTATTCCTTTTTCTTGCCTAATTGCTGTGGCCAAAACCTCCAGTACTATGTTGAATAGGAGTGGTGAGAGTGGGCAGCCCTGCCTCACTCCTGTTCTCAGAGGAATGGCTTTCAGTCTTTCCCCATTGAGTATGATGTTGGATGTGGGTTTGTCACAAATAGCCTTTATTATGTTGAGGTACTTTCCTTCTATACCCATTTTGTTGAGAGTTTTTATCATAAATGGATGTTGTATCTTGTCAAATGCCTTCTCTGTGTCTGTTGAGATGACCATGTGGTTTTTATTCTTTTGTTTGTTGATGTGGTGCATCATGTTGATTGATTTGCGGATGTTGAGCCATCCCTGTGTCCATGGTATACATCCCACTTAATCATGGTGTATGATCTTTTTAATGTATTGCTGTATTCGGTTTGCCAATATTTTGTTGAGGATTTTTGCATCTATGTTCATCAGTGATATTGACCTGTAATTTTCCTTCTTTGTATTCTCTTTGTCTGGCTTTGGTATCAGGGTGATGTTAGCCTCGTAGAATGAGTTAGGAAGTTTTCCATCTTCCTCTATTTTTTGGAATAGTTTGAGAAGGATGGGTATTAAATCTTCTTTGAATGCTTGATAAAATTCACCAGAGAAGCCACCCGGGCCTTGACTTTTATTTTTTGGGAGGTTTTTGATTACTATTTCAATCTCTTTACTTGTGATTGGTCTATTCAGATTCTCCGTTTCTTCTTGGTTCAGTTTTGGGAGGTTGTATGAGTCTAAGAATTTATCCATTTCTTCTAGATTTTCCAATTTGTTGGCATATAATTTCTCATAGTATTCTCGTATAATCCTTTGTATTTCCATGGTATCCATTGTAATTTCTCCTCTTTCATTTCTAATTTCATTTATTTGATCCTTTTCTCTTTTTTCCTTGGTAAGTCTGGCTAAGGGTTTATCAATTTTGTTTAGCTTCTCAAGGAACCAACTCTTTGTTTCATTCATCCTTTCTACTGTTTTTTTGGTCTCAATTTCACTTAATTCTGCTCTGATTTTTATTATTTCTCTTCTTCTGCTGACGTTGGGCTTTGTTTGTTCTTCTTGTTCTAGTTCTGTTAGGTGTAATTTAAGGCTGCTTATTTGGGCTTTTTCTTGTTTGTTAAGGTGGGCTTTTATCACTACGAGTTTCCCTCTCAGGACTGCTTTTGCTGCATCCCATATGATTTGGTATGGCATTTTTCATTTTTGTTTGTTTCCAGATAGTTTTTGATTTCTCCTTTAATTTCGTCAATGATCCATTGGTTGTTCAGTAGCATGTTGTTTAATCTCCACATTTTTGTCATTTACTCAGTTTTTTTTTTTTCGTGGTTGATTTCCAGTTTCATAGCCTTATGGTCTGAAAAGATGCTTGTTATGATTTCAATATTCTTAAATTTATTGAGGTTTGCTTTGTTTCTCAACATATGGTCTATCCTTGAGAATGTTCCATGCATGCTTGAGAAGAATGTGTAGCCAGATGTTTTTGGATGGAGTGCTGTGTATATGTCTACTAGGTCCATCTCATCTTGTTTTTCATTTAAGTCAACTATTTCTTTATTGACTTTTTGTCTGGATAATCTATCCATTGATGTAAGTGGGGTATTAAGATCCCCTACTATTATTGTGTTGTTGTTAATGTCTCCTTTTAGGTTTGTTATTAGTTGCTTTGTGTACTTTGGTGCTCCTATGTTTGGTGCATATATATTCATAAGTGATAAGTCTTCTTGGTGGAGTGTCCCTTTTATCATTATATATTTCCCTTCTTTGTCTCTCTTAACCTGTTTTATCTTGAAGTCTACTTTGTCTGATATGAGTATGGCAACACCCGCTTTCCTTTGTCTGCCATTAGCTTACAGTATTGTCTTTCATCCTTTCACTCTGAGCCTGTGCTTATCTTTAGAGCTGATATGTGTTTCCTGGAGGCAGCATATTGTTGGGTCTTGCTTTTTAACCCATCCTGCCACTCTGTATCTTTTGATTGGAGAATTCAATCTATTTACATTTAGGGTAATTATTGATATATGAGGGCTTAATGTTGCTGCTTTGTCACTTATTTTCTGGTTCTTTTGCAATTCCTTTGTTTCTTGTCCCATTTGTTTTGGACTGCCAATTCAGTTTGGTTGTTCTGTCTTATGATTCTTCTAGTTTTCTCTTTGTTTATCATATGTGATTTTGTTTTGCTTTTTTATTTAGTGGTTACCTTGAGATTTGTATAAAAAATCTTGTGTATGAGATAGTCCATTGTCTGATGGCCTCTTATTTCCTTATAGTAAGTGAATTCAATCACTTTCCTCTTCTCCGTCTAAGTCATTCTTGTTATACATTATTCTATCTTGTGTTGTGGATGTGTGTTTACAGTGATGAGGTTATATTTATTTTTGGTGAATTCCTTCCTTTGATCTTTGATTTTGGTATTTAAGTGGTTGCTAACCTAGTCTGGTAATGATCTACTATTTTTCTGATTTTGTCTACCTATTTTCTCCTTCCTCCAAGCTTTGCATTCCCTTTCTTTTTTTTTTTTTTTTTCAGGCCTGAGGGCCTTCTTGAGTATTTCTTGTAATGGGGGTCTCATGGCCACAAACTCCCTTAGCTTTTGTTTATCTGGGCATGTTATTATTTCTCCATCATACTTGAAGGATATTTTTGCTGGATAGAGTATTCTTGGCTGAAAGTTTTTGTCTATCAGTATTTTTAATATATCATTCCAGTCTCTCCCAGCCTGTAATGTTTCTGTTGAGAAATCCCCTGAGAGCCTGATGGGAGCTCCTTTGTACGTTATTTTTTGTTTTTGTCTAGCTGCCCTTAATATTGTTTCTTTGTCATTGACTTTGGCCAGCCTTACTACTACATTTCGTGGAGTGGGCCTTTGCCTGTTGACATATTTAGGTGACCTATTGGCTTCACTTACTGGTATTTCCTGCTCCTTCCCCAGATTTGGGATGTTCTCAGCTATTATTTCCTTGAATAGGCTCTCTGTTCCTCTTTCCCTGTCTTCTCCCTCAGGAATACCTATAATTCTTATGTTAAATTTCCTAATGAGTCAGATATTTCTCGGAGACTTTCTTCATTTCTTTTTAGTCTTAGTTCTCTCTCCTCTTCCATCTGGAGCATATCTGTATTCCTATCCTCTATAATGCTAATTCTTTCCTCAATATTGTCAGCTCTGTTCTTTAAAGATTCCAGATTCTCCTTTATCTCCTCCATTGTGTTTTTTGTCTCCATCAGCAGTGATTGGTTTTTCATTAAGATTTCAATCTCTCTTGTGAAGAAACTCCTAATCTCATTGAATTGTTTGTCTGTGTTGTCTTGTATTTCATTGAGTTTTTTTATGATAGCTATTTTGAAATCTCTGTCTTTTAGGTTATGGTTTTCTGTGTCTTCAGGGTTGGTTTCTGGGTGCTTGTCACTTTCCTTCTGGTCTGGTGACTTCATGTACCTTTGCATTGTGGTTCCTGTATTGGCTTTATTTTTCCTCATCCTGGAAATATCTGGTTGTAGTTTCCACCCACCAGCACCGTGTTGGGGTTAAGGGCTGTGCAACCTGAGCCCCCTGCGCTCTGCCCCGGCTGTTTGCTGTGATCCGCCGGCCGCTTGGTCTGTTCTGGTCAGCTGAGCTGCAGTGTCCAGCATGTGGGGGGCATTCTCTCTTTTGCCTGCTGGGTCCCTCTCATGGGGGACTTCTCACTCGCCTCTCGTTATCTGCTCTCCTGGGGTGCTTAGATGTTGATGGTAGCCCTGTAGCTGTTCTGAGTCCTCTGTGTGGGAGTTTCCCCCTGGCTCAGAGAGCCCGAAGAGTTAGGGTTTCCCCACAGAGGGCCACCCCTCCCCCCTCTCTGGGAGCTGATCAGACCGGGATCTCTGATCTGATGGGGAGGGAGAGGAGTTCTCCTTACCTCTCCCCACTTCCTCTGGGGGCCCAGCACATTCCTCTCTCAGATGTGCGACAGTGTGGATCTTTCCAATCTTGCTTTTCGCTGTCTAGGAGTCCAATGTTGGTCTGTGACTGTTCCTTTTGTTGTATCTTATCAGGGGAAGAGTTTACGGGAAAGCTCACTCCCCCATGACGCTGACGTCACTTCCCAAAAATTTGTTTTCACTCAGTGTTTTTTCAAAATCTGTCCATGTAGGTATGCACATGGCTAGAGCATAGCTCCTGAGCACTCTTTAGTGCTCCGTAAATGCACCTTCCACGTGTGTCCGTCCATCCTCGGTCAGACTTCCAAATGGCTCCCAGTGTCCCTGCACCACAAACAGCACCGGAAGGGGCATCTCCCATATGTCCTGTGAGGTATCTACGTTAGAGTTTCCAGAGGGTATGTGCCCAGGAGCAGGATTGGTGGTCAATGGTATGTAAATACTTGATTTACCTGTGTGATGCCAGAGGGCTCTTTAGAAGGCTGCAGCAGGAGCTTTCTCACCAGCAGTGCAGGGGGGTTTCTACTTCCCCCACATCTCTTAGTTTATAATGTACTTGACAGTGTAGTAAGTGTGAAGTGATATTACATTGTTCTTTTCATTTGCATTTTTCTAAATACTAATGAGTTTGAGCATCTTTGCACATGGTTGCTATTCTTCTGGGGTTTCGCTTATATGAACTTCTTCTTTACATCTTTTGACAATTTTCCCATAGAGGTTCCTGTCTTTTTATTGTAATGTTTTCTAGGATTCTCTTTTTCTAGATATTTGTTCTTTTCTAATTTTAGATGTGGCAAATATCTTTCCCCAAGTTATCCTATGGTTATAAAGAGACTCAAACCATAATTAGAGACTATTAAAGACATAAAAAATTCTCCTGCATTAGAAACAAGCTAATGTAATCACAATTATGAAAAGAAGTGTTCTTTAGACTCACTTTCTTACACTGTGGTTGTGTTTTCTTTTATTGAATAGAGATAATTTTTTTTTTTTTTTGGTCAGGAAGATTAGCCCTGAGCTAACATCTATTGCCAATCCTCTTTTTTTTGCTGAGGAAGATTGGCCCTGGGCTAACATCCATGCCCATCTTCCTCTACCTTAGATGTGGGACACCTGCCACAGCACAGCTTGATAAGTGGTGCATAGGTCTGCACCCGGGATACGAACCTGCAAACACTGGGCCACTGAAGCAGAGTGTGTGAACTTAATCACTAGGCCACCAGGCCAGCCCCTGAATAGAGATAATTTTTATTAAGTAAATTTCTGTGGTACCTCATATAGTGAAATAATTTCCTATAAAATCAACCTCTTACAATAAAGTAAGAAAAAAAAAAACCTATATCTAGTTCAAAGTACAAGCCAATGGCCTGGTAGCTGTGAGCTAAAGCACACATTATCTGTGTCCTTTAACTCATGGTTTTCTTTGTTGAGACTCCAACAGCACCAGGTTAAGACCCCAGATGCAAATACCAGCCCTGGTCTTACCAGCTGTGGAGACTGTGGCACCCCGTCTTGTTCTTCTGTGCTCCAGTTCCTTCATTTGTTAAATGGGTGCAATAAAGCCTATGTCATATCTGTCAGGAACCAATTGCAGAATGCACATAATATATTCAGGACAGAGCCGGACACTTGTCAACTCTTCCACAAATGACAATTATCAGTATTTTTTTTAATTATTTTTTATTTTATTTATTTATTTTTTTTGTGAGGAAGATCAGCCCTGAGCTAACATCCGTGCCAATCCTCCTCTTTTTTTTTTTTTTGCTGAGAAAGACTGGCCCTGGGCTAACATCTGTGTCCATCTTCTTCCACTTTATATGGGACGCCGCCACAGCATGGCCTGACAAGCAGTGCATCTGTGTGTGTCCAGGATCCGAACCCAGGCCACCAGCAGTGGAGCATGCGCACTTAACCGCTACGCCATGGGGCTGGCCCCAGTATTTTTTTTTAAATGTCTCCCACTTTAAGGCCCAGAAACTTCCCACCTTCGTAGTGAATTATTCATTGATTATTTTAGTTTATAAGGATCTCTCCTTCCACAAAACTTCTGTGCATAAATATGATTCCCAAAGATTTTAGCATTTGATTATATGCTATATTGTATTCTTTAAAAAATATTTTATGGGCGTTAATTCTATCTCGTTGAACACATAACAAGTTGTTAAAAATAGAGATCATTTTTTCTACTTTTCTTGTCTTGTATTAGCCACAGTGGAGGTGGAGGTAGTGACAATTTCTGACAAGCTAATTTTTCTTTATAAAGAACAGCAATTATGAAATAATTTAAGGGAGTGTGTGTTTTGCAATGATTATTATTTCTTGGAATATTTTTAAGAGAATAGTTTTCAAATAAGTGTGAATATTAAGGCCTGTGCCTGTGATCTAGTAAATACCCTTAAGGTAGCATTATAATTTCTTACTGTGACCTAAAAGATAGCTGCAAGTGAGGAGTATGTTGGTTCTGACCCTCTCCTTAGTTTGTACAACAAACTTCTATCATGAAGTCATATATTCACATGCAAATTAAAGGCTCAATAAAGCACTCAAGGCTTATTTTGATTCAGCATGTATTTAAACAAATGTCATATTGATTTTAATCAATGTAAGATCAATTATGTATTACTGTCTCTGAACTGCCCAGTGTATAAGGCTTAAATTGCCTAAAGTGAAAATCATCAGCCTTTCTTATACAAATCTCCTTCCCTCTTTGGGAAGAGGAGTTTCTTTCATCAGAATCCTTGAGATCAGAGGGTGAGGGATATGAAAGACAGGAAAAGGGGAAAGGATTAAATCAGAAAGCAGGGTTTGATCTTGAAATGACTCAAAGATTTCCTGTAATTATGCCTCCTGCCTCATGGACAATCCTTTCCCTACATAGCTTCTCAAATTTTCTCTCTAACAAGCAGAACAGACAATTTTACTCTTTTGTTTAGGATACTTCAAAAGTACCATGGGCCTGACTTTAATGCTACCTCCTTAGCATGGTGTCCGAGGTCTTTCAGGAGCACAACTCTGCTCCCATCTCCAGTCTCATCGTCTGCCTCTGCCCAACAAGAACACTACGTAATACCAGGCTGCTCAGCCCGCAGTTCTCAGAACATGACTGTCTCAACGTTTACTGCTCTTTGCATATATTTGATCCTCTGCTTAGATATCTTTCACCCCAATGGTTTTTTCCCAGTTTGTTCTTAATGATTAGGCATCAGCTCTGTTGGGAATCCTCCTCTAATATCTATGACCACCCTTTCCCAAAGACAACTCCCCACACATGTACATTTCACGGGTATATTCATGAATACTCATGTTCTATCATAGTATCGATCAAACTAAGTTGTAGTTGTTTGTCGGTCTCTCTCACACCCTATGCTGATCTCCTTTAGAAAGGGACTCTCTTCTTTCATATCTCGATTTACAAGTCCTAACTTCACGCCTGACTCATAATAGATGTTCAATAGATGCTTGTTGAATAAATGACTCAATTAAATCACTTTGCATAAAACCATTGATTTGTATGGAGATGAAAGAGAGGAATTGTTAATACACTTTTATTCCCTTGCTTTGTCTTCAACTATTTAAACCATATTGTAGGGCTGGCCCCATGGCTTAGCGGTTAAGTGCCCGTGCTCCGCTACTGGCAGCCTGGGTTCAGATCTCAGGCGTGCACCGACGCTCCACTTCTCTGGCCATGCTGAGGCCGCATCCCATGTACAGCAACTAGAACGATGTGCAACTATGACGTACAACTATCTACTGGGGCTTTGGGGAAAAAAAAGGAGGATTGGCATAGATGTTAGCTCAGAGCTGGTCTTCCTTAGCAAAAAAAGAGGAGGATTAGCATGGATGTTAACTCAGGGCTGATCTTCCTCCCCCCCAAAAAAATAAATAAAATAACAATTTAAAAAAAACACATCGTAGCAGAGAAAATTGCACCTTTAGACTTTATATTTAGGACAAAAACAGAGAAATATGTACCTATGATCATGTCAATGTAGGGGAGGAAAAATCATTTCCTTATACTCTTCTAGGTTCTTGGCTGTGATCCCCCCTGTAATAATAGACAGATTAACGGGAGAAAAACAGATATGTTTAATAACATGTATACCTCTCGTATACATGGGAGAGACCCAGGAATAGTGAGTGACTCCCTGAAATGGCCCAAGCTGCCACCTTAAATAGCATCTCCAGCCAAAGACAGAAGATGTTGGGCGGGGGGAGCCGGTTATGGGAGGTCACCACGTAAAGCACAGTAAACAGGGTAAGGTGGTTGTACACATTTAAGTCCATGTTGTCTCCATTGATAAGAGTTTCTGGAGAGCTAGTCATCTTTTTCTTCCTGGTACAGAGAGGGAGACATCCTTAGTCGTTTGCAGACCTTCTCCTGTATCTGCTGTTTCTTAAAAATAACCAGCCCCAAATAATCCTTATGCCAAACAGGCATATTTTCGGGTGGCAAATTCTGCTCCACTCATCAGTAAGCAATAAAAATCAGCTACACCTATTCCGGGATAATCCATTCACCTCTTCCACATACTAGTGCCTTAGATATCAATTTCCTGCTGCTTCTAATAATTTAAGAACACAGATGCAAAAAATATATAAAACTCCATCAGTTTTTGGCACCAAATCCATTTACATGAGGACTCATGAGAAAAGTAATCTAAAGATATCAGTGAAAGAGAGAAAGTAGGCCACATACAAAAATGAATAGTCAAAGTTACTGTGAGACTCCAGGATGGATAAATCACAGTATTTATGTGAAGAACCAGTAAACTTTAAAATCTAAAAAATAAAAATTAAAGCTTTAAGAAATAAAAATAAAAGCTTTATGTGTAACACTGGGGAATAGTAAACTGTCCTGAAAATTATATCTACTCATGTAACATAGTTGAAGAAAAAAACATTAATTCCCTGGAAATGACCCAAAATGGAATGAGGACTGCTCATCTTAGAAGGCTGTGAATAGACAGAGAAAGTGAGAAATTGCCACAGGTCTACGACTTGCTGAAATAGTGTGAGTTTTAATTCTTGTTCATTTGTTTGATTTTTAATGATGACAAGTGAAGTTTTATCAAAGCTACTATTATTACCTTTATGTACTTGATATAATTCTAATGGCTTTGAAATATGCAGAGCCAATGACAGCTGTATTGTGACATCCTTTTCCCCAATTACTATGTTTGAAATAACTGCAATGAATTTTAAAAATTACATTATAAACTGTACTTAGGAATCTACTTGTTTAGAAATGAAACTCAGTTATCCAGATAAAAATATAATATAGCAGATTATCTAGATGGTCAATTGAGTCTAGAATTAAATAAAATGTCAAAATAAATATTCTATATTTAGCCTAATGTGATTTTTAGCATTTGATTTGGAAGCAACTAAATATATGTTCCTTTCCTAATCATACTTTAAATATTATCAATATGCAAACTTTGATGCAATAATGAGCTACATCTCAACTTCATCTCTCAATATTTCTGAAACTAGAGCACACAAAAAATTGCTAACTGAAAGTGCAAATAGTTAACCTACAGACGTGAATATTAAACACTCTATTTGGGTTCCCAAAATAAACCTAAATTTAAAAAAAACATAAATGAAAAATGGGGTCCAATGAGGGAGTAAAGTTGGTTGAATCAAACACACACACACAGGCAAAGGGGAGGGAAATGTATTTATAAAACTGGAACATAGACAAAAGATTTGAGTATTTCAAGGTCAGCTGACTCTCGTTTAACAAAATTGGTCAAGCCACCCTTTGCCCTACTTCTGCTCACTCTGTTCGGTGTCCACTTGGAGGGTCTCCTTACAGACCTGCACTGGATGCCTGGAACCTTGTCACTGCTCTTCAACTGCCAGGCCCGCCTGATCCCAACGACTTTTGTCCTCAAGGCACAGCTCTCCTCAGGAGTACGCTGCCTAGTGCATTTCTGTTCATTTTACAACTCTCTCCAGATCCTTTTCCTTTTCTTCAAGTGCCTGCTTCCTGCTTAGCTACCCTGGCAAATAAATTCAAGCTGAGGATCTTTTTCTTTCTGTTTTCTTTTTGCTAGTTTTGGTGCTTTTGACATCTTCTTCCTTCTTTCCTTTACTCCCCTTCCCTATTTCCTTCCTTTATCACTTCTTTCCTTTCTTTCTTCCTGACAATTCTATTATCCTGCAAAGAATATGTGGTGGGCAGCAATCATGTGCCACCATCTGCTAAGTCCTGGAGATATAAGCAGATAAGTTAAATGTGGTTTCTGCCCACATCGAACTTACACTCTGGTGAGAAAGACCCACAATAAGTTGGTAAACAAGCATAATTAAATTATGAGTAAAGCAATACAAAATTAAGAAGTAGGATACAGACAATAAGAAAAGCTTATTCTAGATAGAGCTGTCAGAGAAATACTTTCGTTACTCTGCTCATACGAACAACTTCATCTGGGAAACCCTCCACCATCACTACGACCAATTTTTATCAGGCTGCTGTTATTTCCGTGTTCTATTAATCTCAATGTGTGCTTCATTCATTTACTTAATAAAAATTATTAAATAGGTATGTTTCAGAAATTTTGCCACAATTAGGGGAAAAAAGCCATTGACCCTGACCTATGGAACTTTATAAGCATGGATGTAATACATAATACAAGAATGTTGAGCACCAGGAAAGGGAAAGTTGGAGAGTTGGGAGATGAGGATGGGACAAGGCAGATCCTCCTTGAGTAGGTGATATTCAAGCTGAGATTCAAGAATGCACAGGGGTTAACCAGGCAAGAGAGAGAAGGATGTTCCAATTAGAAGGAATAGTTGAATTGAAATCCTAGAGCCAAACAAAGCATGGTAGAAATGAGAAAGTTAAAAATATTATATATTTTTTTAAAACCATATGAGTGGATAGTATAAGAGGGAAAATTGCCTGATATAGGGAGTGTGGAGAGTCAGTTCTTCAGGGGAGTCTCATGGGTCTGCATGCCTGTGCTTACAGGAGGCCATTTTTTCCAGACTATCTCCTCAAGGATGCTTGTATAACAAAGGGCCTTGGAAGATGGAGGTGGTGTCTCCCATTGGAGCCAAAGGTACCATGCTTACTCTTCAGTATAAAAGATAAGCGTTCTTGACGAGGAGAGGCAGATGTAGCTAACTCATATGGAGCTTGAAAGATGTGTTAAAGATGGTAGAATTTATTCTAGAACTATGAGAAAGCATCAATATGTTTAAATAAGGAATCATAATAAGATTTATGTTTTTTAACGATCATTCTGGTTGATGAGTAAGCATTGGAATGGAGTTAAGAAAGAGGAAAATTTGAGGTATTTGTGATATCCAACTGGAAAAGTTGCGTGGCCAGATGGATAAAAGACTATCGGGCGGAAGAAGGAGATTTAAGAAGAAGATATAGATTTATGAATTGACATAAATAAAGCTATGAAAGTAGATGCAGTTACCTAGAGAAAGAATGAGGGCAAAGCAGAGTTGTGAATAAGGCTAATACTCTCCCTGAAGGTCTTATAAAGGGCACTCTGCTTTGAGCTTTCATAGCAACTGTGAGTACTTTCTCCCTGGGGTTCAAAACGCTGTAGTATTCAAAATATGTTTTCATGTATTTTTTTCTCCATGAATAGACTATGAGGTCTTCCATCATATATCATTTATCTTTATATCTTGCACAATATCTCGTCCGTAGTACGTGTTCATTTAGTTCTTACTGAAATAACATCCATACTTTTTTTATAGACAAGTTCTGGAGATACTTCTTTATTTCAATAGGCGTGTAAAATTGGTGGACGATCGTTTAGCGTTGAGTGCTTCCAGTCATGTAATTCTAAATACAGAGACAATAACTATTCTACTCACAATCAGGACTTTTAGGTTCTTAAATTTCTTTTGTTTTTATGGTTCCCATTCAATTAGTTGAATAATTCCCTGTTATGTATTTAGACACAGCTGCAGTTCTAGGCAAGAATAAAGTGTTGCCCCAAGGACCCATACAAAAGAAAAGCTTTGCAAACGACAATTAATTAATGAAAATTCCCCTTTCTTAATTTTACAATTTATTCACAAATTGTTATTTCTCTTTGTGCGATTGTACAATATTATTATGATATGAGTGAAATTTAGGTTTACTATATCGCATTTTGGTAAGTTTTTAGTTGTATCATGCTTTTAAAATGACTTAAAATTCTATTTTAATTTTCTGAGCTTCATATTTTTATTAAGTCCTAAATAGTGTCTTTGTATACTATTCTCTATCCAGGTGCTGGGTAGAGAATGACAAATTCTATATGTCAGGAGAGCTATAGAAAATAACATTTATCTATGGCAAAATATGTGGCAAATTGAAGACCTAATAAATGAAAGATAGGAAGAAGGGATAGAAAAAGTAAGAATTGAATCACCACAAGTGGCTTTAATTTATCAGTGATAATTTTATCTATAATAATCCGTATTTTGACCATTATGACCTATTTCACTCTCTTGCGGTTTAACAAACTATCTTCTCTATAGCTTCATGGATTTCCATAACCATTTGCAACAAGGACACTACCAGAACCTCAGAAGCTCTCTCATGCTCCCACTGAATCACTAACACCGCCTGCAAAATGCATACATGTTTTTGTCTCCAGTTGTAGTTCACACATTTTTATGTTTAAATGTATGATATTTTATTATAATTTATTATTATTTTTATTTAGGACCTCAAAATAAATTTTCTTGAATTAATGTGTGTAGGTCAGTTATATGTGCTATGAATTCCATATCGGGATTTGCATATTTACAACATCAAGAGTTGTTGATTCTGATACAGTTGAGGACCAATGCTTACGTTCCGGGTTTGAACTGATCCAAACTCTCACTTCACTTGTGGCGAGCATCTATGTAATGGCATTCCTTACTACTGGACTTCTCAAGATATCGAAGACTAGTCTCAAACACCTCTTCCTAGGAGGGTCCCATGTTCCAATGCAAGTTTGACAATCTTTTCCCTAGGCACAGTCTGTAACCCAAGAGGTTACAAAGAGCAATATTTGTAAAGCTACCCAGAAAAATTCCCTTAAATCCCTTTTCTCAGGGAATTTATTTACACTTAATAATGATGATGGCCATCCAAGTGATATGTCTTCTTTAATTCAAGCTTATTCTTTTGTCAAATATTTCTACACCGGGCCAGGGATACATTCTGTTAATCAAAAACAGACAGTTGCTGCACTTATAGATGACATAATTTAAAATAGGAGTTTGACATCAATCAGGTTTAGATCAATAATTATCAATTGCATTTGTAGTAAGAGCTAAATAGGAAAAATCAAATAAAAGCTGGGAACATAAACTGGTGTGGGCAGAGCAAGGAAGACTTCCCCGAGAAATTGACATTTGAATTGGTAACTGAAGGATGAGGTAAAGTTAACAGTTGTGGGAATGGATGACAGGAGGTTGGGATAAGGAGGGAGTACATTCCAGAGAGAGAAAAGCTTATGCAAAAGTCCTGGGGCACGATGGAGCATAGACATAAATATCCTTACCCTGAATTATTCTACCTTGACCAGTGGTTTACTTTGAATTTATATGTATTTTTGTAGAAGAAAATATATTTGTTGTAAAATGATATGTTGATATTTTATATGACTGCTTGTTGAAGTTTTGTCTAACCAGATATCTGGCTGAAATTATGATTCCTATTTGCCATATATCTCAAACATGTGAGAGCTCTCTGTCCCTTTTATTAAAAAATTAAAGAAGGAATGCAGCCTACTATAGATAATTGTATTTATCGCATAACTACAATTGGTACACAGTAATTACATGTCCCAATTTTAAGGCTTGTATATTCCTAAGCCCCAATTCTGTATGATATTAGCAGCAGAAATGGCATCAAGGGAAGCCCCTTGTAAAGCAGACACAAAGATTGCATCAGGAGTTGGTTAGTGGATATTTGGAGTTCTTCAAATGGCAAGTAGCATTTAACTTTACTTAAAAATATAAGACAAAAGACGATAGATCTGTTAATATTAAATAACAATTATGAATTAAATTATTGAATTTTATGATGTAGGAGAAACTTCATTCTTTCTTTATGCATGTTCCAACAATTACCTTTTTAATGAGACCAGATATCATGAACTTTCTTAGACAACTGAATTACTGAGTAAGAGTCAAAGTCAAGTATATTTGTCTTAGCACAAAATACCATGACCTGTACTAAGGAAAATACTATTTTTTTCTGTCATCTTATTCTCTTTAACTCTGTATGCAGGAGATATATGGTTATGATCATATTACATTTACATTGAATATCAACTCCTCTTTCCCTCACTGCCTTATAATCTGTTGACTACAGCATATTTTGAAAGGAGGTAAGACTGCACAGCCACCATCTGGCTATTTGAATTTTTCAGCAAAGATATTTTGGGCCATGAATTATTGTACTGTTGAGATTGTCCTGGTTCATGAATAAATATCACTGAGGATTTTTCTCTGCAGAGAAGAGTGACCTCTATCTATTATATGAACTCAATGAGAGTGTTTGACTTTCCTAAATCCTTGACACAAAATACAATATGGATGTAAATGAGTTCTGGATTTCCAAAATAAGTTCCCACCATGACACCCTCTATTACATTTAAAAAATCCAGCCAAAGAGAGACAATCCAAAGCACTTCATATGGTGAACTGAATTCCATTCTGTTTCCAGCTGCTCACAAAGGCAGAGGCTGAATAGAATTCTTTAGAAAGCATAGGTTAGAGAGAATGAGAGAGAGAGAGAGCAACACTATAATGTAATTGAGGAATGAGACGTATAGGGGTGGCCAAAAACATGGAGGGAGATAGTTTATCGTCACCCATAAAAATGTATGTTTCCTTGTGCATGGAGAAATACTAATTCTATGACATCGACCCAGCCCTTGTTTTCTGGGGCACTGAGCCCCAGCCAAAGGGTGGAGTCTAGGACACTTGGAAAAGTGAAAATCATGAATAAAGCCTGGGCTCAACAAGGATGTGGATAAACACTGGATGAGCAGTGCATACACATATATGGATTTGTGCAAGCTGGGGAAAGGTAGGGGGAAGTTTAAAACTGAGCCGTGCTTAGACAAAAAGGAGCAAGACAATATAGTTCCGACCATATGAGGCTTCATGAGATGGGGTTTTCCTGTTGTTCAAACTGGAAGCATGACAGTGTTAAGATAATTAGTGCAATACCCAGAGAAAATGCTTATTTTTTGAATGAAATAATCAGATGAAATGATATTAAGCAAAATTTTCAGATATGCAAAGATGGTACACTAGAAATCAGGAACAAGCAAAGGAAGGATAATTTTGAAGACAAAAGGTAATGGAGATCAACGGGATAAATGCACATAAAAAAGATGATGCATTTAAGTGTCTAACAGTCCTTCCCTAAGTTGCACTTTTTAAAAATAAAGCCTGGGGGCTGGCCCAGTGGCATAGTGGTTAAGTTTACACACTCTACTTTGGTGGCCCAAGTTTAGAGGGTTCAGATCCCGGGTACGGACCTATGCACCGCTTATCAAGCCACGCTGTGGCAGGCATCCCACATGTAAAGTAGAGGCAGATGGGCACGGATGTTAGTCCCGGGCCAATCTTCCTCAGCAAAAAGAGAATTGGCAACAGATGTTAGCTCAGGGCTAATCTTCCTCACACACACATACACACAAAAGACATAACAATAAATCCTAGAAAATGTAGTAATTTTAGTGATCCATATGATTTTCATATTCATTCCTGCAATGTGTTTGTGTAATATCATACTGCTCGAAACACAATCTCACCACAGTCAAATGACAGTAACGGTCAGAACACATAAGCATTATTTTTTTAATTAACACGTATTTTTAAAATAAATGTTTTTCCCATGTGAATTTCCTCATCATTTTAAAGACACAAGGCTTTACTATTTCATTTTTTTCTATTCTTCTTGTAGTTTAGTTTGATTACCTTGAAAGCCTTTGACTTTCTACTTTATATGTATTGTGAAAGTAAACATCTTGGCATTTACACAAAGGCACGTGAAGTTGTTTCCTGTTGGAAGCAAAGAGAAACGGTACCTAGTAAAGCTGGGTATACTCGTCTCTGAAGTCATCAGACTATACCGAAGAATATGAGCACATGAGACAGTCAACACATCCCCAACACCATACTTCAAGAATCTGTGGGCTGCTTTTCTTAAATTATCTAAACTAAGGAAAGTTAATTTTAGCTCACCCAAGAAAAAGCAGTCCCCAAATAATTTGTATTTGACACTGAGAAATTAGTGATATCTGAGTATGCTTATATCTACTGATTTGTGAAGATCAAGTTGTAAAGCAAAATGATATATCCATCTTATCAATTTTAACTCAAGAGGATCTGGAAAATCATTTATTTTTATCACATTACCCTGCACCTTTAAATTAATCCTCATCAATTTCAATTCAACAAACACTGACACAATGTTCATCACAGTCCAGACTCCTCTGTACCCCATAAAGGAGACACAAAATTTAAACAGGCTTTGTGATGAATGAGATTGTAGGAAGTTATAGAACCCTTCGCTTGCTTCCTATCCCTGATCTTGCTCTACCTCCCACCCTGCTCCAGGTTCCTGCAGTAAAGCACAAAAGACAGAATCTCATCAAATTACATCATTCAATAATTCCATGGAATTATTAACATAAGTGGTCAGAGAAAAAGCCTCTCATATTTGCCTTGTCCAGAGTCTTATTCTTTAATTGAACACATATTTATTGAGTTTACCATGTACTAGAGACTCTTGGGAGTCAATGGTGAACAAAATAGATAAGTCTCCTCCATTTTTGTGGTGTACATTCTAGTGGGGAGAGAGAAAGATAGAAAATCGATACATGGTAATTAAACAAGGTCATGGCAGAGTAGGGAAAGTCCTATTAGGAAGACATAATGTGATATAAAGAAAGCTGCATCAGAAGAGTACACTGCTTCAGTACGAGAGCTGCAATCTTAAGGATGAGAAGAAGGAAGAGGCTTGGGCAGCCAGGCATCTGAGCCGGGTTGCTGGTGAAGAGCGTGCACGCAGCTTCCAGCCCTGTGTCAGTGGTGTCATCAGTGGATTGAATTTACCCCTGGTGGGAGTATTTGCACCACAGAAATCAGCAAACATCAGGTGTCAGAGATTTTCTTTCTTTCTTTCCTTTTGTTTCCTCCAGAGAATCAGTTATTAAATATTTACCAGCAAACGAACAAATACAAGTGAAGGGAAAAATACAAAGATGCTGATCTGAGAGGTGCATTTTGAGGGAAAATTATACCTAGTAAGCCATTTTTTCAAATACGAAGAGATAAATGTATGACCTTTATTATGAATAATGCATTTTTTCTCTGATCCCACTAAATGAGAATTGAATAAACACAGTATGTTTATTTAAAAGGATACCAAATTATTACCTTGACCTCATTTACTCATCACTCATTACTTCTTGGTAAAATGAGGATAATAAATCATAGAAGTTTGTTATGAAGAATAAATTTAATACTGCATGTAGTACACACAGCTGAAAGTCCCTGGCATATACTAAAACCTCAGTCAGTGTTGGTCATTGTAATTCATATTATTATTTTTGATTGCTCAATACACTTGATACTTGACACACGTTATACGAAACTCTCACAGTCCCCCAAATGCAAAATACTATTTCCTCCCCTTGAATATCCCAGGTTCCTGGTCTTCTCCTGGGCTCAAAAACCTCTCTATTGTCTGCCTGGAAAACTCTATTCACCCATCAACCCTGGACTCAAATTTCACACTTTCTTTCCTACTTTTCCCCTCTTCATCTGTCCTTTCACAACACCTCACATAAAAGTTCCTGTTATAAGTTATGTGTTTTATTTATATCACCTTATCACTCAGATTAAGTTCTGGAAGGAAGTAAGCATGTTCTATTTATCCTTATAGTTCAAAGTGAGGTGAAGTTCTTGGTACATGTTAAGTGGTTAATAAATGGTTTTTAAGTCATAATTAATCAATTATAAATTAATGTGATAAAAGTTACATTTCTAGTACATAGGAGAAAGATTTGCCTGAGAAGGGAGTGTACATATCAAAAAAGATCTTGAAGGAGGTATCATTTAAATTTGGCTGAGAAGAATAAGCAGGATGTTATAGATAGAGAAGAGGAGAGGATGGGGAAATTCCAGTTAGAGTCAATAGTATAAGTACAGGCAAAGAATAACAAAAGTTCGTGACATATTGGACTAAATAGTCTTGTGTGGCTAACGGACCTAGTAAGGAGGGATAGGATCCACAGTAAGGAGAACCCAGAGTAGGGGTGGGGGGTGGGCAGGAAATGAAATTTTGATGATAAAAATGCAACGAGGTTGTGAAGGATGTGAAATGCCATGTTAAGAATGTGAACTTCCTTACAGCAACTGGGGAGCTGTCAATAGCTCTGGTAATATCTAGGTTTTTTTCAACACACGTACGCGTGACAGCAGTATAAAACTTAATTAGAAAGAGGGAAGATTTGTGGCAGGAAGACTGGATGAAAAGGTTTTTTAATAAGGCATGTAAGAAATAAAGGTCAGTAATAGATGAGTTTGTAAGAATTACACAAAGAAAGAATATCCCAAAAGCATGAGAAGAACTTGAAGGCAAATCGCTAAAGAATAGAGTGTAAAAGTGATGGCAGGAGGCTCAAGGTGGTCGGAAAATTTTACATTGGGGAGGACTCACGTATGACACAGAGAATGCTTTCGAACCTGGAAGGTTATTAATGTCCCTAGTAAAACCCTCGGCAGGAGGGCAAAAAACAAGTTTCAGTAGACTGAGAAGTAAATGTTGGTAGAGAGAATGAAGACTAAATTATAAATTATTTTAAAAGTAATTTTATGAAAAAAGAGATACGAAAGATGGCATGACACATGTACGTAAGAGTTCTTCTACCAGAGTCCATAAATGGGCAACAAGTTGTTTATGAATTCCTTTGACTTGTTTGTGAAATATGGCATAGGCATGTGTCTCTGAGTTTTGCTGGGGAGATGAACCAAAGATTTGATAGATGTCGAAAGGGATTGCATACCTAAAAACAGCTGAGAACCATTGCCTTAAGGGTGCACGGAGGATGAGTAAGGCAAAATCTAGTTTTAAGATGGGGGCATCGGAGAATGTGAATTATCCTAAAGGAAAGATTTGCGAAGAAGCAGAGATGGCTTAGAGAGGAAAAGAGAGAAATTTGATAAAATCATTTTGGAGGATTCAGTAAACAATTAGATGGTGATGTATTTTAGAAGACAGAGACATATGGTTAAAGATATAGACTTATTTGAAAGAAGAGAAGTTAAGAAAACTCTTACACAATGAATCCTAAATTACGGGAGTAAAAAACCATTAGCTAAAGATGATAGTGAAAGAATGTGATCTGAGACTTGAGTAAACAGTAAAGTGCGGTAGGAACTAACATGATGATTCAAGAAAAGAGACATAAACAGAGATGCATAAAAACTATTCTAACACTGACATTCTGTCGTTATTGAGTATCGTATATTTCAAATGTAGCCAGTTTGCATTAACAGGTAATTTTAAAAATAGATTTCTGAACACAATTGTATTAGTTTTCTCCTGCTGCACAACAAATTACTGCAAGCTTGCTAGCTTCAAACCACATGCATTTGCAATCACATGGCTTCCGTGGGTCAGGACGCTGGCACCTCGGTCAGGGTCTCTCTAGAATGAAGTGGAGGCACTGGCCCTGCTGTGATCTCCTCTGCGTGTCACCCTCCTCCCCTGACCTCCCTGGCCATTGGCAGAATTCAGTCCCTTGCAGCTCCTGGATTCTGTCTGCCATTCTTTGATATGCAGCCCTCTCCATTCCAGGGTAGTTTGCTTCTTCATAGCCAACAGAAGAGCTTCTCTGGCTTTGAAGCTCTAATTTCAGAAAGGGCACAGTCCTTTCTTTAAGGAATAAGCTTAAGGGCAGATTCACCAAGAATTATCCCTCTTTTGTTTATCTCAAAGTTAATTAGTAAACTAATCACAGGAGTGAAATTCCATCATATTCACACATCCCACACAAAGTCAGTGGGAGGAGATTACAGGGCGAGTACAAGAGGGGGTGAGAATCTGGGGGGCCATTTTAGCACTTTGTGTACCCCAGCCCGCCCTCAGATCCCCTATAATCAACATCCTTCTCAAACATTCATCTCTTCCCAAGGCTCCCAGAGACTCATTCTATTATGGCATCAACTCAAAGTCCAAATCTCACCATCGAAACCAAAATCTAATCATCTCATCAACTTCAAGTCCAAAATTTTATGTAAATCTCATCTGCTCCAAGTCCAAAATCTAAATTAGTGCAGTCCTGGGGCAGATGAGACTCCCATGTAAAATCCATTCAACACAGCTGCGGAGCACACTTCCTTTCTAACTGCAAACCTGTGAAACCAGAAAGACAGGTGACCTGCCCCCAACACTCCCAAATACAACTATGGAAGAGCATGGGATACCAGCTGTAGATATTCTGGTTCTAAAAGGGGTACAATGGAAGCTAAATGGGGTCACTCCCTTCTTCCCTCTCCCTTGGAAAAACATTATTGCCTTTGGAAGAGAAAAAAAATCATTCTTATACTATCATGTATTTTCTATAGCTGCTATTTGTGGCAAAAATGTTAGACACTAAATCCTTTAAAGCTCAAACTCCATACTTGTTTTTAATCAAAATCTTCTTTGTTCCCTAAGTTTGATAACCTATATTTAAATCTTAAATTAGTGAATTGACTTTTTCATTTGTTCCTGTCATCGCTTCCCTAGTGTAAGTACAGAAATCCACAGCCAGTGTTTGAATGGGTGTGAAGGATCCAGGGTGAAAAAGAATCAGCAAGAATCAAAAACACTTCAGTGTTGATCAAACAATGTTTGATCAACATTTTACGCTCCTTCGTCTCTACTTCTTGCTTTCTGTTAGATTGATTTTCCTAATTATCATTTAATTTTTCCCTTCTATGGGGATTCTTTTTGTTTTTAATTTGCCTCAGGGTTTTATGACATTTGTTATATTGCCGGGTATGGCAAAATATAAAATTAATTGTAATATAGTTATCAGATATTAAAATGTTACTTAATAGCCATTGAAATTCTATTGCTTTCCAAAGTTTATTGCTTTACACATCTGTGGTGCTGTACAGAAATACTCTGAATACTCTTTGCTTGCATATTTAATATGTATACATCAATTTTATTACTTGATTAATTTGTTAATGTTTTCTGTTGCATATTATGTATATGTAAACATATACACATAAGCATACTTTATTCTATCGTTCATTAAATTAACTTATATTTTGTATCGTATTTTCAACCAACCCTGTTGTAGCCTTGATTTACCATAAAATGCATCCCTGAATTAATCAAATCTAATGTAAGCTCTTGCTTAATCATTTCAAATAATGCTAGGACCTTAGAACATTTTATTTTCAATTACTCTCTCTTCTTTGTGTTATTATTTTAAACATGCCTTTGTTAATATCTCACAGATATTATTATTTTCATGTTTAGATTATTCAATTTTACATTGTTTGAAGTAAGACTGAATAATTAGAAATTTCTTACATATGACACAACAATATGCTAAACAATATAAATTATCAAAGTCTTACAAACCTTTTCTGAAATCATTTTATTTATAAAATTACACTGAACATTAAGCATACAAATATCATTGCCATTTTGCAATTTTGTAAAGAAAATACATTTACTTTCTCATTTTTAGGGAACACCACATGCATCTAAACACAGAACTACCCATCCCAGAAAATTCGGTCATGATTTTTAGCAGCAACAAGAAAAACAAAGTACTACAAGTTAAATTTAAGTTGGAATAAGGGCAATAAGATTGCCCTACATTTCTTTTGGAGGTCCTACTTATTTTCGCTATATTCATTAATTTATTTCACTTAAATCAGTAATGATTCCTTTCAGATTGCATAACACGACTCTTAATCTAAATCTGTATTTTATAAAATTTTAAGTACCCAAAAACATCTACACAGAAGTTTATTTTATTTTAAGCAATACATCACAGAACAGATTTTATTTCCAGAGTTATCTTCCAATATTCTGGATGTAACAATAGGGTAATTTGATTATCTAGTGATTGGAGGTCACTTTATTCATTCTCCCAATCTTTGGCATACTGAGGTAACTCAAATAAAAGGGGACAGGATGTAAACCACTTCCCAGTATAGGCTTCTGACCTCTATTTTTTTCTACTTTCTTTCTCTACTCCTCGATGAAAAAAGTTGCATTAATGAAAAAGTAGTTTTTTTTCTAAGTACCTCTAATATATACTAAAACTCAAAATTTATACAACAGTTGAAAACAATAATCAACAACATAGTTTCTATGCTGATACATTACTCTTTTAAAAAGTGTTTATTCTGCAGGCTGTCTCCTAAAGGCTTTTAGGCTATCTCATTTCTCCAATCTTTGTGACTTCCTGTTAACTTCTTAGACTAAATAGATAGATGACAGAAGTGTATATAGATATACGGATGTAGATTACCATAAGCTTCTGAAAATTATTTGTTTTTATTTAAGAAATTCACTTGAGAACTATATTTCAAGTGAAAAATATTTTTAATATTCCTTATATCCTCCTTTACTTAATCTCTGAAACTAGTATACCAACCAATAGAAATCATTCACAGATTTTTCTTTTTTTATATATTAAGATTATAATTCATGACTATTTGAAATTCTATTCATTTCTGAAATTTGTAAATTTTATCCACATTGCTGGAGCTGTGTAGACAAAGCTATAAGTATTGCATAGGTGCATATATGATGTATTATCTCTTTGTATATTCGCACCTATATGCACAAAATATTACACCAAATTATGTCATTCACTAAGAAAACTTTTATTGATATATTGCTACAAATCATGCATTTTGATAAATACAGGGAATATAATAGTGAATAAAAAAGCTGTTGAGGTAAAATAGTATTTTTCTAAACCATGTCTGAAAATAGGAATATTGAGGTTCTATTATGGACATAGTACTTGGGGGGTGGGGGAGAGGCAAATGGGAACTGTGCTCTGTGGGGGGGAGACTTTCAGACATGTGGATGGTGTTAACGGAGATGGTGGCGGGGGGCAACATTCGGTGATGATATTTTCACAGAGGAACAAAGAAGCTCCTTCACGGCCAGGAACGGTTACGATGCGATCCAAGCTCAGCCGCTTGGCTTCTACATCATATTAGACCGTGTGCTACGTGCAAACATAATCACAGAAAAGACTTTCTAAAGAATGTTCTCGCTGGTGATTGAAGAGAACCCTGCCACACCAGAAACAGTTTTTCTCAAAGTTGTCACTGTGGAAGCAAGCAATAGGACGTGACAACAAATGCTCTGAAATGTGTTGTTCCTGCAGAGATGTGACTCCAGCAAGTGTCAGCTTCTCTCAGCATCGGCAATTCCTCTGCTCTGGGAGACCCAAGATAAAACTTAAACATTTCTGCATATTAAGACATTTCAAAGCTGCCCTTTAAATGGTATAAGCTACTGTATATTCCAATTGCTTGTTTAAGGTTCTTTCCGATTCTCTGGTCTATTATTCAGAAATGTGTGTAGAGTGTTATTCAAATTCTATTTTTGTTTGCCTCATTATCCTGGTTTCACCTGTAACAAGAATAAGAGTTAAATGAAGAATCTAAGAAAACATCAGATATCAGTTTGCAAAAAAATTAAAAACTTTATTTGAGATATAAAGGATAATAAAAATTGAAATAAGGCAAGTCTTCACAAGGTAGTAAATAGATATTATCAAAAAAAGTAAACTAGGGGCCAGCCCCATGGCACAAGCGGTTAAGCACTCCCCTGCAGTAGCCTGGGGTTCGCCGGTTTGGATCCCGGGCGCACACTGACACACTGCTTGTCAAGCCATGCTGTGGCAGCGTCCCATATAAAGTAGAGGAAGATGGGCATGGATGTTAGCCCAGGGCCAGTCTTCCTCAGCAAAAAAAAAAAGGAGGATTGACAGATGTTAGCTCAGGGCCCATCTTCCTCACCAAAAAAAAAAAAAAAAAAAAAGTAAACTAGAAATGTGAACACAGAGTCTATAAAAATAAGTGTTCCTAACCCTGGGGAAACAGATTAAGTTGATTACTACATAGTTAGAGTACCGAGAAAGACGTTGATGCTCAAAATATTAAAAGCCAGTTTAATATGTAATATATAGAGAAAAGATATGCAAACACTCCCCTAAGTCTGAGCCTAAATAATCTGCTGTTTTTTATTATATTGAATTGACAAAACCTGCTGTCCAGAAAGCAAGTAGTTATTGATTCATTCCTTCACTATTCAACCCAAAATTTGTCAGGACATGCTAGTTATTTCCAACTTACCATAAACTGAGGGTAACTGAAAACACCTAGACAAAATATTAAAAATACAATGCTCAAAGGCACAGGGGAGCTACTAAGAGCATGGGAACTGTCGGGCAAAGATCCAGAAGGGACATGTCTCCAGAGAGCTGAGACTCGCTTTGGGGCTACTCTTCTCCTGGGGTGTTGCCCAGTGTGGAGAGGGATTGAGAAGATGCAGCATGCTTCTTTCGAGGCCAGAAAGTTAAAACATGGAGTCTACCTCTCATGCCACTTCCACACTCCCTTCAGTGTAGACGTGAAGCAAAGGTAGGCAAATACCACGCTTTATGGCCCAGCTCTTTTCATCCACCTGCAAATCTTCTCGGGTTGGCCCTGCTGCCACCCCTTTTAGCTCTTTGTCTTTAAATTGCCTCATGGGTGGAATTGCCAATGCCCCCAGAGACCTCCATGTGTCTAAAGCAGGAAATGTCCCTTCACCAGGGACAGATACCCCAGCAGTACCTCTTTGGGTTGAGTTTCCCCTTGGAGAGTTTATTTGTGGGTGTCTCCTCTCAACCCACACTTTTCCTTCCATGCTACTGAGTCTCAGCACTGCCTGCAGACGGCCCAGGACATCCCACACCTGCCTTGTTTACGGATGTTGTGGTCCCTGGGGATGCGGTTGTGAACATTCCCCAGGAGGACAAGGCTTTGCTGGATCCTGATCAAAGTAACCTTGACAGAGAAACGATGTTTGAAAATTCCAGGAACTGACACCAAGATTGTGAAACTCAACTGACAACCAATGAGTAAGTTGTTCAGCTGCATGTTCATGGAGGAAAGATTCCAACAATGGAAAATAGAAAAAATCACAAGAAATGATTCCTAGTCCTACACTTAAGAGAAACATGGAGTGCTATGGCCTTGAAGTTCATCACAAAAACAAGAAGGGGCATTTGAGAAGTCATTTGATCAATGGCCTCTCTGAAATTAAAGAAGATAATCATTGTAGGACAATGGTCAGCCAGATTTCAAATCTTACTATGCTGAAAGGAAGTCCTACTGGGATGAAATCCCATGAATATAGTGCAAAATGCCCTTCTGGATCCCTCATCCCACAGAGCCATAGCAGATCTCACATGGACGCTGCTCCTATTAGTATAAAGAATGTGACAAGCATACAAGTGTCCCTCCTATTTGAAGACTCCTGGGAGAGCTCTCTATGAAGAACACTATACATATATAGTGGGAACAGCTTTGCTTCTCCTTCATCTGGACTCGTGCCAGAGGTCACACTGGAAATGTTCAGTATGTAACATAAAGAAGGTCGCGAAACATTTGTTCCTTATCCCTCACGAAACATATGAGAACTCGCAGTGGAGAGAAGCATTATGAAAGTATGGAATGTGGGAATGTTTCTAGTCATTCCTATCAACTTAGATTACCTATAAGAACTCACACTGGAGAGAAGCCTTAGAAATGTAGGAACTGTGGGAAATCTCTCAGTGAGTTTCCAAAACTTGCTCTACATATAAGAACACACAAGAGGGAGATACCATATAAATGTAAGGAATGTGAGAAAGCCTTTGCTTTGCCCACATACTTTTGAAGACATGTGAGACATCTACAACTAAAGAAAACACATAAAGATAAGTTATGTGGAAAAGTCTTTGCTAATTACTCAAATTGTGCATGCATCTCACATTGGAGAGAGACCTTATAAATGTAGGGAATGTGGGAAGGTCTAAATGTGTTTAATTTGCCTTAAAATTCAACTAAGATCCTTCCAGCTCACATCCAGCATAATAGGAGAATCTGAGGATCATCTTTCCTTGCAATATCTCTGCAGAATCCTAAGGGGTTTATGTTTCCCTTGGATCTCATTAGCTCTTATTTCTTGCTTCCAGTGAACCACTGCTTCCTTATTTTTCTCTCAGATGGATGCCATTTTCTTTCTGCAGTGCTTTGAATCATGCTAATCACTATCTGTCTTCCTGCATTCCACAGTACCAACACTAACACAAGGCCATAGTAAGAAACAGATGTTTACTGATGGTTAAATTAATAGGGATGTTTTACGGTACAAGCCAAAAAGATAAAATGGAAAGCTACATTGCTGATGGGTATGCAAAATAGTACCACTTTAGAAACTACTTTGGAATGCAATTTAGCAGTTTCTTGAAAAACTAAACATACTCTTACTACACGATCCAAAAATCATGCTCTTTGGGATTTACCCAAAGGAGTAGAAAATTTATGTCTATACAAAAACCTGCACGTGGATGTCTATAGCAACTTTATTCATAATCGCCAAAACATGGCAGCCACCAAGATGTCCTTCAATAGGTGAATGGATAATCATTCATTGTCTGTGGTATATCCAGACAATGGAATATTATTCAGCCCTAAAAAGAAATGAGCTATCCAGCCATGAAAAGACATGGAGGAACCTTAAATGCATATTACTAAGTGAAAGAAGATAATCTGAAAAGGCTACATACTGCATAACGCCAATTATATGACATTCCAGAAAAGGTAAAACCACAGAGACAATAAAAAGATCAGTGGTTTCCAAGGACTCAGGGGAGGGAGGATGAATAGGTGGAGGACAGAGGAATTTTAGGGCAGTGAAACTACTTTGTATGATTCTATAATGGTGGATTCACGTCATTATACATTTGCCCAAACCCATAGAATGTACAACACCAAGAGTGAAACTTAATGTAAACTGTGGACTCAGTGATAATGTGTGTCAACGTAGGTTCATCGATTGTAACAAATGTACCACTGTGGTGGGGGATGTTGATAATGGGGAAGGCTATGCATGGGGGAGGGGGACAAGGGGTATATGGTAAATCTGCACACTTTCCATTCCATTTTTCTGTGAACCTAAAACTGCTCTAAAAAATAAAAGTCTATGTAAAAAAACTTGAATGCTACAAATACGAAAGTTGCTTGGTCTTTGCTGACATGTGAACTTCTCTTTGCCTGTATTGTCTTCAGTACAGCCAGCTGCCACAGTTTGACAAGGTCTCTCTGTATCAGATCTTCTGCTTTGATTTCAAGCTCTCATCTCCTCCTCCTAGAATGATACCTTAAAATCCTGGTGTGCACGTACAGCCTTATGTTGTATGAGAGTAAATTATGCCTTTAAAAGAAATTAAGGGCCGGCTCCGTGGCTTAGCGGTTAAGTGCGCGCGCTCTGATGCTGGCGGCCCGGGTTCGGATCCCGGGCACGCCCCAAGGCACCACTTCTCCGTCCAACCCGAGGCCGAGTCCCACGTACAGCAACTAGAAGGAGGCGAACCTATGACATACAACTATCTACTGGGGCTTTGGGGGGAAAAAAATGAATAAATAAAATCTTTAAAAGAAATTAAACCTTACCCAAGAAGGGCTTCATCTTCTTAAATTCTCAAATAAAAAGATTTAGTAAGGCCCCTTCCTTAGATAAATTTCCCAACTCTATAATGAGTACGCTCTTTCCTTAGAAGCAATCTGTCCTTTTTCTTCAGAATAGAATTTTTTCCTTCCAATTACTCCAGTGTCTATGTAGACCCACTATAAACTTCATTAACAACTTTTTCGTACATTTTTATGCCTACTATATACAAGATACACTAAGAGCAAGAACTCAAAACACTATTTTGTTAGACTCTAAATTTTGTAGGCTTTCTACCGCAAAAGGATGCCAGTCCCTCCAAACCAATACCCATGGGATCTATACATACTTCCTTATGAATCTTAAGGAGATTATCTTTTTCCCTTTGTAATAAACATGTGCACTTGAATTTTAGATTATCATTGCATGAAATTTAAGAGAATTTAAAATAATATCACTTAAAATGAGTTAAAATTATTCGATAAGCACACCCATGCTAGTATATCATGTAAATACTATGATATTTGGTTTCTGTGACAGGCATAATAGAAATGGTTACTATTATGGGATATAAACAAAGGCATGTTTCCAACTGTCCCAGTGTGTGCGACTATTTCTGAAATATCCTTTCCTATATGATAAAAAATAGAAAAATAAAGTTGACAAGAAAAATAAAGTTGCTGAAGTAACTCAATCGCTTCAAATTTTAAGTGAAGTAGAAATGGTTTATCTAAACACAGTTGTGCATAATAGTTACTTACAGTCACTTAAAATATCCATTGGGAATGCCCGGTACTTATTTTAACACAAAGCATTTTGGTTAATGTAAGGCTGCTGCCTCCTTCCCACTTCCTATGTTTTTTTAACCTTTCAGCAAAGCTCCATTGTGGCTTAGGCTCTGTAACGCTGAAGAACTGTCCCTGTGTTCCCACCTGATGAGCTATCATTAGCGTTGTTTGCTGTGGAAAATTCCCTCCCACGCCCCGGACCACATGTCCTCCATGACTCACAGAGATAAACGATCCCGCGGAGCAAATTACCAGTTGTCTCTTCATTCTCCCCCAAGTACCTGTCAGTTTGAAAATGCACACATACATACACACACATAAACATATTTTTAAGACAATGATATTTTTTGTTTTAGAGGGACCAATGCCAAATTTCAGTCTTAACTGTGAGTCATTCATCACCAATAACAGATTTGATCAAATCAATGGAATGACTTAAAGATATGAAAGCCACGTGTTTACATGATACTGTTCTTTGATATCATATATTCTGAGGATGGGTTCATATATATACACACACACGTATACATGCAATATTTGTATTTTTCTCATACATCTGTATAATGATGTGACTATAGTACTACAATAAAATTTTTCTTTTCAAATGCCTTAAGTTTCTGAACCTGATAAGAACAATGGCCACAATACTTTAGAGCCATTGAATTATTTAACTTGAAAAACAGCTGTATTTGTCAAATTTGCTTGGGGAAATGTTTGTAGGCAATTGTCAGAAGTTTTTTTTTTTTCGCTCTAAAGAACTCAAGACTTACTTTTACGTGTGAGTTCTAAAAGAAAACAAGTATATAAAACACCTTTACCCTGCATTACAGTAAGACTACACACACACACACACACACACACACACACTGAGTTATTTTTTATTCTTCTCGTTCCTTCACAGCTCATATCCAAATCATCATCCAATTCTGTAGATTCCCCTCCAGAACACGTCCGGACTCCCTCCCCTGCACTCCCCATCACTGTCACCACCCTGGTGAAGCCACATCATCTACACAGGCAAGTGCATTTTTCTCATAACGGCTCTCCTCCAGTCCATTTTCAGCCATTCAATTGTTCATAGGAGTCACGACGATGTTTTTTAAGCTCTAAACCCGATCACATGATCCCCTCTTCTAAAAACCTCCAATAACTCCCCATCATGCCAGACGTAAAATTCTGACTCCATCTCTTGGCTTGTATGTGCCATCTGGTCACACTTATGTTGTCCCGTTCTCCCCATGGTCCTATAGACTCCAGCCATACACACCTTCTCGGTCCTTCAAAACACAAGTCTTCTGCTCCACAAGTCTTGTAGCAGCTCCTCCCCCTACTTGACATGCTCCTAATTAATATTTGCCCAGCTGGCTTCTTCTCATCCTGCAGATTTTATTAAAATGTCAACTCCTAAAAGAGTCACCCCTGACCACCCAGTGACTGGCTGAGCACAGCCTTTCTGTTACTCCCCCCACAACACTTACCACTAGGGGATATTTTTCATGTTTACTGTTAATTTTTGTAGAATATAAGATTTATGACACAGAGATTGTTTCTACCTTGGCTACTGCTGTATTATCCCCACTGCCCATAATACTCTCTGGCACAGAGTAAAGCTTTCAATGTAAGTTTAATTTATTTGTTGAAAATATGAATGCAAGACTATGTGAGCTGACAGAATAAAAAAACATAATAAACAAACAATGATATAAAGTAAATCTACCACTTTCCTATTTGAAGTAAAGAGCATAATAGAGGAGAGGGGGCTCTTAAGCCTATAATTCTAAGTCTTCTCTAACTATTTTTGTTATAATTAGTATAGCATAGGTTACTCAGCATTAAGTTATATGTTCACGCACTGGTTTTGAAGAATACATCATTTTACTCTGAACTGACTCACTGAAAATGTAAAAAATATATGTGTGGTTTTTTTGTGAGGAAGATCAGCCCTGAGCTAACATCCATGCCAATCCTCCTCTTTTTGCTGAGGAAGATTGGCCCTGGGCTAACATGTGTGCTCATCTTCCTCTGCTTTATATGGGAGGCCGCCACAGCATGGCCTGACAAGCGGTGCCTCAGTGTGAGCCTGGGATCCGAACCTGGGCCGCCAGCAGCAGAGCACTTAACCACTACGCCACGGGGCCGGCCCCAAAATGTGTATTTTTAAAAATACAAAAATGCATAGCAAAGTTACTTATAGTAGGTGCTCAATAAAATACTGTTACAATTTTCTATGTTTCACAGTTATAAGTATTATTAAAAATTCTTATTCATTTACACGAATGTACTTGAGTAAACCAATGTGCAAACGTGATCTATTTCATTTTCTCCTCATTTGAGATTATTTTGTTTTCTGCTACATGTAAGCTGACAGCTGTCTTCTTAGTTGGATTGTTGTTACTTATTCTGTGCTACTGATTTACAAACATAACCGCTTACCTGAATAGCATGTATGTAACTTCCATGACTCTTTGTGCAGAGTCTTATTCAGGACTTTTGGCACGAGGCCAAGGAATCTGGACCTTTTCATAGGTGCCTGAGGTGATTCTGACATACAGTAGATCTGAGCTTGCACACCTGGCTGAAGCTTTATTTCATTACTCTCCACCATGACACTGTCTCCCTCTACAGAAAAAAAAAAAAAAAACACATCTAATTAGTCAAAATGTTACAAATGAAGTTGATTTGGACTTGCATCTTTAAACATTTCAAAAAGAATATCTGTTCCTTGTGATTAAATCCACGGGTATCCTTTTGGGAAGAAAATGAGTGTTTACATGTTCCTTCCTTCAACAAGTGAACTCACGATTTTCAGAAAACGTGAGAGCGTAAATCTCCTGAATGAACACAGTTATGAGCATAATACAACTGAAAACTATGAGGTGAGAATCAGCATCTAAGCTGTTATAAGAACCCTTAGAATGCAGCAAAACAGTGCCTTGATGAATGACTTATTTTAACATTCAGTATCCAAATTATTTTTGTCACAAATTCTATAAGAAAAATCTAAACTCTAAATTTCAAACTTGGGGGTATTTTAAAGCCACAACTACTTATTTTCTCTTTTACTTTAAGATGATTCTAACATAGAATTTTATGAAAATTCAAAATTCAGTAGCCTATCTTAAGTATTTTCTGCAAACCTGATAATTGGATCTGAGTATAGAAAATGATCCAAATGTCTTGCCTCATTCCCTTATTCTGAAAGAGCCATGACCCCTGGTCGTGACTGGGTGCTGCTTCAGGGATGCTCCGTAAGCACTTTGGTGCTCTCTGAGGAACACAAACAGGTCGAAGTGGTGATTGTGAGCGGTCCTGAGCCTGAGGAAGGCAGCAGCATGTGAGAGGTAAGGGGACAGGGCAGTGGAGGGAACATTATGGAAGGCTTCCAACAGCTTGTTGTAAAGCCTTACAGATCTCTCACGTGCCATCCCTTGCAAACCTGGGTGCTTTAATGCAACTCAGCCACTGTCAGTTCACATGGGAGCAGAAGCGGCCTGATGCCCATCTTGGTACAAGGTTAGGCTGTACTAATCAGGAGACTCTCTGTTCAGAGTGTGGCTGCTAGAAGAACCCGGGTATGTCAGCTCTCTACCACTGGCACCAAACCGCCCCTCCGGCTGAGCTTCCCAGGGCAACTGTTGTTCCCTCCCCCACCCCCCGCAGCCCTATGTGTAAACTGAGGACACAGAGAATAATCTGTAACAGAGAACCTTAACCTGTATGGATTTTATTCTAGAGGAGAGTGTTGTGGTACTTGGTTTATTTGATATCTCACTTGTGATATATAAAGGAATACTGTTTCTCCCCCAAAGCTTATATAGGCAAGGGGACTTTTGACACATTGTGGCACTTTCTCATATCCCAAACATGTAAGTCTCCATCATCACCACCGTATGACATCCCAAAATAAACAAACCAGGCCACTAATCAGAGAGTGAAGGGGTGAGAGGGACAGGAGGATCACTGCTTATGTTTAGAGATGCCATCCTCCCGACTGCCTTCTGCTTGAGGCTACCAGGGGGCCCTTTCACGTACTGTGTTGCAATATTATTCAATACTTGAAGGAAAGCCCCAGACAAACTTCAATTTGATATTCTTTAGCCCTGGTGTTTTTCCTGATTCTCTTGATTTTTTTTAAAGCAAGTATTGTATTTTTTACACTTTATGGGGAAAAGGCCCCCATGATTTTTTAAAATGTCAGATTTATAAACGTTTCTTTAGCCATTTGCGTTCTAAAAGGAGAAACAAAGCCCTTGAACAGTGTGGGCTAGTCAGTTCACTTTCCTATGATATAGAAGTATGTGCACCGGGAGCCCACTGTATGAAAGGAGAATGGTTAATAACTAAATGTTTTGGAAGGGTCCCTGTTAGCAATCAGGATGTGGTTTTGCAAGTGTATTATATGGTATTAGTCCAGGGGCCTGGAGTGTCCTTGTCCTACTCTGGCAAACACCGTCTTCTTGTGATGCTCCCAAGGCAAGGACAGAAACTGCTAAGGAGAGAAAAATAATCACACTCTGGTAAAGCTGATCGACCTGTGGCTGAGGCTGGAGATCCAAGTAGGGCTTCCATCTCCCCCTACGTCTACATGTTGATGTTATTCCTGCACAATTCTCAGGCATGGCACAGGGAATGAATCCAGTGGCCAGAACGTTTAGTTCCAAATGTGTGGGGAAGGGTCAGTGGCCAGGATCATCGCTGGTTTAAGGTTTGGGACTCTGTTGTGTAGTAAATATCATCTGAGTGAAGTTGTAAATGCTGACTAGTCAGATAAGTAACTGCCTCTTGGTATGTCAGGGAAGAGTAGGTTGGGTAGTAATGGAATTAGCAGGGGTGGGCTTAGCAGGGATAGAAAAAGAACAGAATTCCCTCTTAACAAATCCCTTGTGTTTTACACAACAAAGCAAAGTCCAAGAGAGAGTTAAAGGCTTTGCCCAGATCATAGAGCTACTTTGACTTCCCGTTAAAATAAAGAATAAAGATATACATTTCCAACTCTTCCTCACAGTCCCATCCAGTCCAATGATTGATTAATTAATCCATTCATTCATTCCACAAGTATTTATTGAGTATCTACTGTATGCCAGTGACTGCGCTAGGTGTTAAAGGTATAGCAGTAAACAAAATAGACAAAAATCCTTGTTTCATGGAATGTATAGTCAACTAGGGAGGAAGACGGTAAAAATGCATATAAGTAAACTATATAGTATGTTAGACATTGAAAAGTACTAAGCAAGAAAATAGAGCAGGGAAATGACAGACAGTCTTGGAGAGGGGAAAGGATTGTACCCTTGTGAGATCCTGAGAAGTAGACTGAACAAGCCATAAACTGAGATAATAATTGGGAGTTGTTTTAAGCAGCTAAATTTGTGGTTATTTCTCATGCAGCAATAGCAAACTCGTACAGATATTGTATGCAAATTCTTATTGAAACTTACATTTTCCAAGTCCATTTTCCCAGCTGAAGTAAAACGTGGTTTCCATTTTTAATCCACCTATTTCTCCAGGTACTGTGTTTCGGTAATACGGGAGTACAAGAAACAATAGATTCTCTTAATGAAGTTTCATCTATGTAAGTGTAATTTTTTATATGTATATACCCCAGATTTTCTCTATTAAAAATACATGAATTTGAATTTGGACTCCTTTCAATGGCCTTACTTATTTCTCCTGAAAGTTGATTCATTTAAATTTTACAACATTATCTCTCCTCCATGCACAGTTCCAAATCTAGTAGTGTGCTCTGTGTGCCAGTGTACTCTCTCCTTGTTGTAGTAACAGGTCTCTCTTAGCTCATTGAAAATCAAATCTGGTAACATGTTTTCATTTCTTCTGAGATGACCTGAACACCACTTCATCTGGTACTTATGACATTACATCTTCATTATCTTTACTGTCCTTATATATTTTACCTCCTCAAATTTTACACATTTTTAAATATTGTCATTGCTTTGGTGGCTGCCATTATAACGGGAACTTCACTTTTGTTTGGTGATGATATAATACACGCCAGTCCTCTTCCATTACCCAGGCAGTTAGCTCTGCAGTCCTTTATCATGAACCCCGAAATGTATTGTTTCTTTTTCTAACGTGGAAAGTAACACAAATTTCACAAAAGCCTAAAACCAAAAGGCAGATATCCCTTCTTAGATTTTCCGTATTTTTCCCCTTTGAGGAAGTGTGTATTTTAAATCTATTCTGTTTCATATAGAATAGATTAAACCAGAGTGAAATCTCTATAAATCTCTCTAATAACTGCATAACAAGGTTCAATATCAGATGATCCTCATCATTAGTGTTACTGCAGAATCACTTCATCATCATTAACGTTTTAGTCTTTAACAGTTAGTGTTCTTTTCGTTTGCAGTTGATGCTTCTCCTAGAGTAATGCTTCGACCCGGGCTTTTTCTATTTTATTGTCATAAAAAGTGTTTTAAAAATAAGTCGTGGGCCGGTCTGGTGGCTTAGCAGTTAAGTGCGTGCACTCCGCTACTGGCGGCCCGGGGTTTGGATCCCTGGCGCGCACCGACACACCGCTTCTCCGACCATGCTGAGGCCACGTCCCGCATACAGCAACTAGAAGGATGTGCAACTATGACATACAACTATCTACTGGGGCTTTGGGGAATAAAAAGGAGGAGGATTGGCAATAGATGTTAGCTCAGAGCCGGTCTCCCTCAGCAAAAAGAGGAGGATTAACATGGATGTTAGCTCAGGGCTGATCTTCCTCACAATAAATAAATAAATAAACAAATAAATAAATAAAAAACTGTTAAAAATAAGTCGTATTGTTACTGAGCAAAGGCTCGCTGCCCGGTGTGCACAGAAGCCAATACTATCGCACCCAGCTTTCAAGAAAAGAAAGAGCTTTATTGCAAGGTTGACCGGCAAGGAGACAGGAGGCAAAGCTCTCAAATCTGTCTCCTCAGTTAAAGATCTGGGGTGAAATTCAAGGAGTTAGGGGCTGCTAAGCTGCAGCTGGGCCCATGTAAGCTGATTGGCTAGTCTTGAATCAGTCAATATATGGTAATCAAGCTACTTGGGCTACTGGAAGCCAGATTTTCCTTATTGAAGGCTGTGTTCATCCTGGGGCTATGGGTTCCCTCCTGGCACATGCATAGTGCTGTCTCTGTTATGGAGCAAGGTTTGATTAATCAACAACCTGTTTTAAGGAAGCAAAACTAGTTTAAGCTGGTCAATGTTTTATGTGTTGTTTCAATAAGATGATATTAATAACATAGATATCAAACATATTTTCCAGAATATATTGATCTTGTTTGTGGTTTGCAGAACACTGAGTGACAAACACCAGAAAAACTCTTTTTTAGGTGGATTTATGTTTTTATATTCATATATCTTTCCATACCTCTTTGCTCGCCAGGTTCCCTCCAGGTTCCACCACTTCTGCCTACAGAGGTTGAAGGAGGTCACTTCAGTGTGGAATTTACATTTAAGACAGAGAAAGCCTTCAAGACACAAAGGATTGCAATAAACAAGCTAAGTTTTAGGCACTGTGAGAAGTGTTGGGGAGATCACTTAGAGCAGGGCGCTTGGCTTGACCTGCATCCCTCTCTGAAAATGTGTGGCATAAACTGAAGAACGCTGGGTTTGTTCAGACAGAGACATTGAAACTCTCTCTGTGCTATTAACTGTTGTGAGAATGTGACCAGTTAATTAAGGTCTTTGATGCTCAGTTTCTTCATCTACAGGTAAATCTGTGATGTGTATGTGTCTCTGTCATAGATTAAAAATGATTCTCTGAAAATGTATTGATTACCTGGCAACTTCCAAAAATTTACATTTGCTTACAATACACACACAAAGTTGAGCAAATAAAAGTAAAAACAATAAAATAGAAATACATAAAACTAATTAAAGGAAGAGGAAAATAGTATTAGGAGCCAAAGAGAAAAAACAATTCAGTTTAATTTTGCTTTTCCAAGAAGATAAGGTAAATCCAAAACATGGCTTTATGTGGGTTTCATTCAAAAGACAAACGTGAAAGCCAGACTTTGTGTGTTTGTGTGTGCATGTATACACACACATATACAACATGTTAAGTAGATACATACGTCATTAAATGTTAAAAAATTTATTGTGTAAAATCTTAAAAGAGACATTAACTAGCATAATGGGTAATGTCTTCATCTGCAATTTTGCTGAAGATAGTGGAATTTTCTTCTTGTGGCTGTTTCTTGTGATAACCTTTGATAAAAGACAAGGGCACAGCTTTCCACTGCAACTCAATTAAGGCACTTTTATGAAGGTGCTAAACCAGTGTAGCCCAGACATGAGGTCTGAACTGTCTAGGGGGATAAAGTTTAGCGGACTTACAACCGTGGATAATATGTGCCAAGATCTGTCTATGTATCTTTATCTTTGTCTCTGTTCTGCCTATAGCGACTCCCCTCCTTTCAGTGTCTGTCTCAGCCACTAGCGCAGGCAGTGTTTAAGCACTACAGTAGTCCCTCCTTATGCGCGGTTCACTTTCTGAGGTTTCAGTTACCCGCAGTCAGCCATGGTCCGGAAGCAGGTGATCCTCCTTCTAATGATGATATAGTCAGACGGTCAATGGTAGCCTAACGCTACATCACAGTGCCTACATCATTCACCTCACTTCATCTCATAACCTAGGCATTGTATCATCTCACATCATCACAAGAAGAAGGGTGAGTCCAGTACAATAAGATATTTTGAGTGAGAGACCCCATCAGGTAACTTTTATTACAGTATATTGTTATAATTGTTCTCTTTTATTATCAGTGATTGTTGTTAATCTCTTACTGTGCCAAGTTTATAGATTAAACTTTGTCATAGGTATATATGTATAGGGAAACCATATTATATAGAGAGTTTGGTACTATCTGGGTTTCAGGCAGCCACCGGGCGTCTTGGAACGTATCCCCCACGGATAAGGGAGGACTACTGTATTTCCATTCTTTATAAGTAAATCATTCAATTATATCACCCACTCCCTCCATTACTGTAAAAACTGTATTTTCTTCCTCATTTTCTTGTAAACATTTAAAAAATCAACTCTTTAAGGTTATTGAATCCTGTATTTAAGATAAATGTTAAAACGTTGTGACCACAATCCTCGCAAATTTTGGAAATAAACAGTTCATATTAACACACCTATTAATTAACAGCAAAATGTGGGTAGATGTAGGAAACTGACAAATGAGAAAAAGGTGGGGTGCTGTGTCTGTTGGTGAGGGGAGCCAGTCTGGGTAAGAACTTCCTGGACTTCATGGTCTCCAGTCACCGCTGGAGGAGACCTGCAAGTTCACTGCTGCCTTAGTGACCCTCTTCCCCTAACGCCCATGCTATGTTATGAACCCCTTCTGAAATCATAATACTTAGGCAATCTCTTGATCCCCATCCCAGAAGTTTGGAGGAGTAGAGAGAACTAGGGAGAGGAAAAAAAAAATGTAAACCCTTTCTTCACAGAGGAAACAGAGAAAGATGTCTTTCTTTAATCCCTGATAGGCTTAATGAAGGCACATTTAAATTATATCCTCTCACTTAAGTAACTTACTTTATGTGTATAGAAGTCATCTGGACACGTTTCCTTGGAGGCTGCTTGACAGCTTGTTCAAATGGTGACATTTTTCTGACCTTGGCTTTTCTTTTTTCCGTTTCAGAATCACTTGGGAGACTACCATGAGACATTTTAATTTGGGCTGTAAGTGTTCTCATTCTGTCACACCCCCGACATATGGCAGATGCACTGCTGAATGACCTAGCTTTCGGTTCAATCTTTTTAAGAAGAAAAAGTATAAACTCTTACATTCACAGCTAATCTATCTGTCAATACAGAGAAGTCACAATATATTTTTAAAATTATATCTTCAATCAGAACTCTAACTTTTATTTTTTTTCATATCATTGAAATATTATCTCAATGAGAGATAGTTCTCTAAACTATTTTAATGTATGGTATATTAAAAATATCATAAAGATATTATTGAGGTTAAAATCTGATGAAGCTTAAATTTCAAAATTCTATTATCTTTTAGAGAATTTTAATTAATATCTTCCATAAAAATTATCCATGTGTATCATTTAAATTTTATTTGTTTTAATTATTATCAATACTGCTAACTTCTGAATTCACAAAAGACTACCAGATAAAATTGTTGAGCAAAGGAAACTAAGTTTCTTCGACTTATTACAATATGGGAGAACGCCACTTTGATAGTCTTCACAGTTTCTCAACACAAGAAAAGTTGGAGAAAATATTCATGTGGTTTGGGGGCCTGGGCTGAGTGATTCTGAGGTGGACCTTGGGGACTGCTTGGAATTAGGCAGAGGGTATTGAACGATACCTAGGCACAGAATGGCATGTTGAAGGGAATCCTGATGACACAGTCTTAGCGTACTTAAGTAAGTGTTTTTAGTTGGTTCACAGTCTTATCTTCCAGGAACAAGTATTTCTTGTGGCAAGCAGCCAATCCTTTTAATTTAATTTTAATGTATTTCATATGCATATGTTTAAACATACACAAGTATAATATAAATAATCAGCTAGACAAAGAATTTAACTTTGAACTTTAGCATAAAATATTAACTTTTCTTAGCATATTGAAGAAATATGAGTGAGTCTCATTGAATTTACTCCTTTGACAAACTGTTACAAGTTCCTTAAGAAACCAACCCTATTGGTTTTCTTGTATACATATTGATAGTGTGTAACCATTGTATCTAATATTGTTTTAACCATCTATATTTTTACCTACCTAAACTAAAGTAAATAACTTTTGTTTATATGGATGCAAGAGAAAACTAGAAAGCAGGCAGCAGGAACTGTCTAGCTAACTGCTTCACCATGAGTATACATTTCATATCAACATAACAAATTTCAAGGCTATAAATACACTTGTGCACATGTCTGTGTGTGTGAGAATAGCCTATCATTTCCAGACAATTCCATCCACATCATGTTAACCTATAACCGTTCTCTGTGTGTATCAACATAAGCAGCAAAGGCATTAAAAATTGTTTAATCACCAATGTTTGTCCTTTTCTTGTTAGAATTTCTCTAGGCGTCTAAATATGTATTTTATTAACTATCATAATTTAATACTTGTTTATGGTTTTAAAGTTGAATAAAGACCTAGAAATTAAAGTTTAATCAGATACATTTTTCTTTTTTATGTGAAGAATTATAAAAATTTATAAGATCAAATTCTTTAAAAGATATCTGATTTTACAATTTGATTCAGTTAAGCACATTTTAAATTCTTCTAATCTTCAACAATCTGTGGAAATAATGATAACTTATTAGACTCATAGAACTAAAGTATGAATTTTAAGGAGGTTAAACCACGATAAACTAAATTTTTTTAATATTGGACTGATATTATTTTTATATGTTAATAAAATGAGAAAATAGAGCATAGAGTTGTTTCTATGCCAAAACTGAGTCACTTTCATCTGCCCAAATATTTTCCTATTTTTACCAATATGATGAATCTTTTACATATAAATAAATCTATGTGTTCACATATCAAAAAATGTTCAAGGACTCTTGAATTTAAGCTCTAAGTTTCTAGCTTTTCATCTTATTCAGAGGCCAAAACCATTACTCCAAAATCACAATCAATCTCTGTCTTGTCCCCAAAGACAGAAAAATATAAAGAAAAAGGAAGGAAAAAACAGGAAGAATTGAAGGAAGAGTTCTCTTATGTTAAGTGTGGTGACCTCTCTTTTATGTGCTTCTCAAGTGAACTATTCTATTCATGTCAAGGTTCAAAGTGAGCAGTGCAATTTCTTTTGTCCTGGCTGGCACTAATCCTATCAGGGTTATATGCAAATAAGTTAAAAGATGAAGGGGGCAGGTGTTTGGACTATGGGGACAAACAGCAAACACTGATGAAAACAACAATTGCTGATGAGAATGATTCTTGTGCAAAACACGTATCTTCATAACAAGACCAAAGACCAATCCCTATGGACCGGACATGACATATCCTTGTGTCAAGATGCAGGTAAAACTAAATACGGCTGTTCTCAGAGACACGACGACTGAAGTCTTATAAGGAGGCCAACTGGATGAGACCTAAAGTCACTAGCTCTTTGGACAGGCTGGAGAGAGGGACTTGTTGGATCTACCCACCCTCTTCTTTATCAAATCTCTCTTAGAGGCTCACAGAGGAAGTGCCAAAGCAACAATGCAAAGAAACAAAAATATAAATTGGACTGATTTCTGTAGTGAGGCTGGTTACAAAGCAAGTTTTCCCCAAGGATAAGATTTTCCATACCAGTCCAGATAATCAAAAGATTCCTTGAAAAAGGAATTCACATTTGAGAGCTTGAAGAAAGGAAATTTGAGCTCAGACAAAATGCAGGGCACACATTACCACTGTGGTGAGAGAGACATCCATCAGGAGGTTCCATGCCCCTCAGGGAAGCAAGCAATTTCTGAGGAAAGTGTCTGAGCCACGGCACTGCGGAAGTCTCTATCCGATCTTAGTGAACATCCAGAATGACTGACCGCCAATTTTCCAAAAGATCACCAGAAATCCAAGTGAATCAAGCAAATTTTACCAGATTGATTGCAATAAGGAAGAACACCATTTTTCTAGAGTCCTAGTGGTATCTCAAAAAAGAAAAATTGGGGGAAGGAACTTACTGGGTTTTAGGTCTCCCTTGGATGATTTTAAAGCATGGATGGGATGGGACAGAGCTCGGGATATAATAGCTTTGGATTGGTGGGCACAGGAAGGCAAACTTCTTGAAGAGGGCTTGAGAGCAAGCTATGTTGGTTCCTTCCTACTCTTATCTTTTAGGAAAAAGCATTTCCTAGAGCAGGCAGCTAATGTTTCACCCAGGCCCAGTATTGGTTAACAGGACAGGAAATATGCCTGGCCCCAGTTTATTTGCATCAATAAGTATTCATCGTGGTCCTGCTACATAGTAGGCTCCGTGTTATACAAAGCTAAGCAAAACACAATATAGTGATAGTTGACAATCTAGTAAATGTGATATATGAATGGAAATAATGATAGTTCTGGAAAACTTACTGTACATACCAAACATGGTATGTAAACTAAATACTGAGGTGTTTTATTTCTCCTTATTAAATTTCTGTTACATTACAGCAAATGTTACTTGTAAATTTATTTGGGGACAGTAATAAAACATTGGTGAGACTTGATGCTTAACTCAAAAATAATGTCTGTATTACTTAGGGAAAAAACTAAACTGATTTCCAATTGAGAAAATTTCTTAAATATCACAGTTTTTTCATAAATATATTTGTGTAGGGTGTTGCTTTACAAGATTTTGGTATCATTGGTATATCAATTTTGCTCCTAATTTTACAGAAATATAATAAATTTTTAATTTATTAAATGTTTTATTAATTTAGCCTAGGTGACCCAATATAAATAGTGAAAGTAATAATTTTACATGACTTAAAGCAAATTACCACCTACAAAGAAAAGCAAAAGTGTCTTATTTTTTTTAAATCACATTTTATGTTTCAGGAGATCCTAACAGTTTTTAAAGAATAGTAATGAGGCACTGTCCTTTTGGGAAATTTTACTTTTGAGAACATTAAACTCCCTCATGGACTCATAAGGGGAAAAACTGGTACTCCGAAGTAATCTCAATAATTTCCTTTTATGCAAATAATTAACAGAAAATCTTATAAGAAAGATTGCTCTGTCAGTTACTATGCCAGACTATGCTATTATTTAAGTTGAAAATTAAGATACAAAGTGTGTGTGTGTGGTGCACATTTGAAGAACACCAGAAATAATGTACTTCTAGAATATTATGATGTGAAGAAGTCTCAGACGTTATCTCATCTAATCCTTATCTCCCAACTCTTTTTAATAGCCTTGTGGTTCCACAGGTTAATTGACCTGTCAAAAGTCTAACATCTGGGTCTTCCTAAAGCTTAAAGAGCACTCAGCCCCCCTACACCAGCCAGTCACCTGTTCTTTTCCAAAACAAAGTTGTTTTTGTTTCTCTTCCTAAACAGACATTTCTTACGCCTCCAGATCTGCTCCATACTTCCGCTTTAGGCCATAGGATAAATCTAACTGAAAAGTGTTCTCCTGTGAATCTCCATCTATATGTTCCCACATTGTCGTAAGTCAACTAAGAACACAGACCTCCAGATACAGAAGATCATTTATGATCAAGTACATGTACATGTGGATAGAATCACTCTCCTTCTAGAAACTCCGCTAACAATGAAAATAAACAGACCCATAAACTGCATGAATAGGAGATATGTCTATGTTAAAAACAACCTAGACATCACCTCTGAGTTCCAAACTCACATACCCAACTTCCTACTTGAAGTTGCTCTCCCTTGAATGCCCCAACCACAGTCTGTGCTCTCTCTACCCCAAAGCTGGTCTCCTTGAGTCCTTTGTATCAATAACGGTACAACAATCCTTTCATTCCATGAAACTAAGTTTTGGGTCATCCTTCACCATTTCTAATTCACCAAAGCTGTGTCCATTTTATCAAATAAAAATCCTCAACTTTAATTCACACCATTTCCTCCACCATAATTCTACATCAAGCTATCACCTCACTCTGGACAACTGCAGTAACGACCAAACTACACTCTCCATATCCAACCTTTTCCTCTTCCAAACAGCTCTTTACAATGCAGCCAAAAGGGTTGTTTCAACATTTAAATCTGTGGTGATAGTTGATTCTCCTCACCTGAACCCATTCCATTTAATGGCTTTCTCTTCTCCAAGAAAGACGTCAGTGTGGCAGACACGGATCTATATTGTCTGGCTGCTGCTAACTTTTCACCACATCTCAGTCCATGCTCTCTGGGGGCCTCTGCACTGCAGATAATCTTGCCTTCGTTTTCTTCCTCACTGACACCATTCTTCCCATTTCTGTTTGCCTTCACACTCACCACAACTCCCTTCCTTGTTTCTGCCATCCATTTTATCTCCTCTGTCACATCTTAGTTCAAAGTCACTTCCTCAAGAAAATCACAATTTTATACTTATTTGATATATATATATATATATATAGTGTATATATATATATATGTGTGTGTATATATATATATACACTATATACACTATTCTAGAATGTAAAGTGTATATATATATATATATACACTTTACATTCTAGAATGGAGGCTGACTGATACGAGTTTCTTTTTCTACTTTTATGCATCATTTATCCTCCATGCATAGTACTTAGTGCAGTCTCTGGCACCCAATGGACACACAAACCCATGCAGGTATATATGCATGCACATGGGAACAAATATATGATTCAGGCTTCCTTTACCAAGATAGGGATAGACTGAAATAGATACAAGCTTACCTAGTTCGAGTTTTCCCTTATAATCAGGTTATATGACAGTAGAAGTTATTTTTTTCCCATTCAGCATTAAGAAAAGCTGGTAAATTGCTTCTCTTACTAACCGTTTCATAATGAATAACTATTACGTGTTCTTAGAGATCTATTCCACAAGTTGATTACATCTTAGTTTCTCCTTGTCCATCCTTGACTCTATGTTCAAAGCTCCTCATTTTCCTTATTTTTAAGCTAATATAAACTTTACCCTTCGAAAATTAAAAATATGTCTCAAGGAAAGCACTGAAAAGAAAGAACTTTAGAGGTGATTAACCTTACCACACATTAAAATATACTTCAAAGTCTCTTTTAAAAAGAGCTTGGCACAGGTGCATAGACACCAGGCCAGTAGAATAAATTAAAAATTACAGAAATAGATACAGAAATAAAGTATATGAAGAAGGTGGTATCTTAGAACACTGGGCAAATATGAATTTCTTATCAAATGGTTCTCAAACAGATAGCCATTTGGCAAAAGATATGATAAGATTCATTCTTCACCCAAAATTCAAATGAATTTTGAAATCCATCAATAATATAAATGTGAAAAATGACACAGGTACTAACAGAAAATGATAAATTCTTTATTAGAAAGGTTAACATGGAAAAAGTATTTTAAACATGATATAAAATCAAAACAAAACAGAAAAAAAGATTGATATACTTTACATTAAAAGCAATTGCTGGGCAAGAAAACACCATAAACACAGTCAAAAGACAAATGACAAACATGAAGAGAAACTATGTATAAAAAAGCAAATGATAAAACAATGGGACAAAATGCTAACAATAGATTAATTTGGGTGAAAAATGTACAGATTTTTTTATTATTTTAGTACCTTTATGTTAGTTTGAAATTATTTTTAAAATATGACTTAAAAATTTGTGATAAATAAAAATTTATGGTTATGTAAATGTCCAATTCATATCATAAGAATACTGCATATATGGAGGCAAATAAATTCACATGAAAACCCTGTTGATGTACATAATGACTTGAGTATAAAAGAAAATTTATAACCTCTTAAATTAGTATGCTTTTAAAGGAAGAATTAGACTGTTATTTTCTCATCTCTAAAAAGACTATCTGAAAACGCTAATGAGGAAATAGACACAGAGTCCCTTTGAACTGTAAATTATAGGCCACTTTCTGTCTGTTTATATTACCCAATTGACCAAATATTTTAACAGAAGGCAAATATTTTTATAATTACCATTCTGTATGCCCAAAGATAGATGTAAATGTAAACAGATGTGTAGATGACTTCAGATAAGGGAAGAAAGAGGAAAAGAGACAGAGAGGAGATGTATAGTATACGAATATCTTCAAAGCAAAAGTTACACTGAGCAAATTTAAAGAGGCAAGGAAGACTTTACTCAAAGCTATTGCAATAGAGGAGAGAGGCCAGAACTCAGTCTGAGCTCAATTTTACTGAAAAAAAAAGGGCTAGAGGGTTTTAAAGAGCTAGGGTAGGGGGAGTCTTAAGCCATCTGTGTTTCCTACTCAAAGGAAAAGTAAACTTTCTCATACTCCATCACAGAAGGTAGTTTTACAAGTTGGAATATGGTCCCCATCAAAGTTAGCATCTACCCTCCCATAGAGACTGAGATGGGGCACCATCTTCCTTCTTGATGGTTACATTTCAAAGGGATGGCTCCCAGGTCACTAAGAAAGACATTCCCTGGGTTTTAAAACTGGCAAAAAATTTCTGTCTCAAAGGGGCAAAGAAAGAATTTACAATTACAAGTTCTCTAAAGTAAACGCTCTTAGAAAAGGGAGGTCAGGGTCCTCGAGTCAGGAGGAAAGCTGTCTAAATCCTAGTCAGGCTACGAGGAACAGAGAGAGTTGAGTGTTGGTGGAGAGATGGGAGGGTAAGTGGGCAGAAGGACCATATTGATACTTGTTCCAGGGCAAACTTAGGATCACACTAACCAACTTCTCAAGTTTTGTCCATGTTGCAGGCGACGCTGGAAATACTCAGGGCACTAAGAGAATAACTTGTGCTATGGCATAGATGACAGTGATCCCCTTATTTTCATATTTTATCTTAATTGGTAGTCATGCTCCTTGAATTTGTCTTCAAGGACTATTCTGTAACACTGTGCCCAGAGGTAATGTAGTTAAAGATCTTATTTCTTGGCATTAATAGACAAAGTTGCATAAAATTTATGAGGTAGTGTGTTAGAAACATCTTTAAAAAGCATTTGTAGGAAAAAACATTATAAATTATCTAACAAATATATACAAAACAAATCATTTAAATGGATAATAAGACATTATTTTGATTTTAGCTATGATCTCACTGGTTCTAACACCCTAAATGGTATGAGGTTTATGCAATATGTCTAAGCAAATTTCCAAAGAAAATCCTGGAAATCAAGATTCAAATGGTGTCATTAGTTAGTTCACAAATCAAACACATATAAATAAGTTATAACTTGTTTTCGTTACCTGAAAATACAGGACCTTGTAAAAGTGATTCATAGTCTAATTACAATCCCTATCAAACAAGTATGTGAAAATACACTATATAATTACTAAGTGTACTATTAAAGATTGTAAAAATGACATTTAAGCATATAGAGTGTGTGTATGCACCAAGCATTTTCCTCAATGTACTGATGTATAATTTCACTTAATCCTCATAAAAAAATGATAAATGTCTTTATTAATCTCATTTCATAGGTGATAAATATTAGTCAGTGAGAAGCTATAACTTGTACAAAATCATACCTAATAAATGATGGGACCAGTAGGGTAATTACAATCACTTATATTACCTTCAGGAAAATGAGTCATTTATACAAACACATGGTTACAAATTATATTTGTCTTATAAACACGCATATTGTGTAACTTCTTTATGTTGTTCTCAAAAAGAAAAAGAATGAATAATTAACAGGAGACTAATTAAGATACTAAGAATTTCCTCCATACAGAACAAAAATTTGCACCCTCTATATCAATAAATAATTTACATGGTTTTTATTGATTTGTTTCTTTCCAATGTAATTGATACAAAGCCAATTATTTCACTTGAAAATTACGAAATTAAAAGCATTAATAAATGATTGTAAGTTGACACATTTTATTAGAATATACAGAGCATTTTTGACTGTAAATTGATCCGTGAAACAACTGCATTTTACTGGCAAATTTTATGGAAATATCTTTAAAGAAGTTATAAAAAGCAATTTTTAATGTTTCTGTAAGTTTTATGTAATATTATTTTGCAAAATCCCACTTAAATTCTCTTTGAAATGTGATACTACTCCTTTTGTGAAATAATTAAATGAAATGAAACCAAAATAAAAATGAAACCAAATGAAAATTAAACCAAAAAATTAGCAGTTCACTATTTGCCCCAAGTCAGTTAGGAAATGAAAGAAAATCTGTCAAAATCAAGGTTTAAAGAGAGATTAAATTTTTTTTCTTTGCACTTTGAAAACTCAGAGCTTCTGTACTATAGCTAAAATATGGAAAAACTTTATAAAATCCATATGGAAATACAGTTTAATGATCAAAGTTGTAGAATAAAAATAAAAACAAATTCTAAGATGCAATAGCACATTAGAATCAATAATCTGATGAAAATGTTATCCATTTTTACATCTTTAAAGTAAACGTGGGGCCGGCCCTGTGACTTAGCGGTTAAGCGCACGTGCTCCGCTGCTGGTGGCCCTGGTTCGGATCCCGGGCGCGCACCAACACACCGCTTCTCCAGCCAAGCTGAGGCCGAGTCCCACATACAGCAACTAGAAGGATGTGCAACTATGACATACAACTATCTACCTGGGCTTTGGGGGGAAAAATAAATAAATAAAATTAAAATAAATAAATAAATAAAGATAATAGCAGTTTTGTAAGGATTAAATAATTAAATGAAGTAATATAAATAAGAAGTTAAAAACAATGCCTGTCATATTAAACATTCAATAACTATTATCTATTATTCTTATCATCATCATCATCTTTACTAACAGTGATAAACTAAACTGACTATAGCTCGAGTTGATTAAATTAGACTAACATTATGTTTGACTCTATAAAGGTCTGATATATAGACAGTAGTTTATTTAACTACTTGTGTGTTATTGCTCCCCAACCCTGGGCATTAGACCTAGTTAGTGATCTGCAGAAAAACTATCAGATCAGTGAAGCAAAACATAAATTCACCTATATTACTATTTCCTATTATCATCAAGATAAATTTCTCTGTGGCAAGAAATTTCTCATTTTGATAAGAAACATGTAAAATTGCAGAACTTTTCCTCCTGCTTTCCACTAACTTCTAAACTGCAATCCATGTTTTTAAGGTTCTTCCTTATGTGGACATCCCAGCAAACACTCTCTCTCAATGATCTAAATTCCTGTAAATGTCGTGCTCTGCGTTTCCCTGATCACATACAGGTTTAGATTTGAAAGATTGTTTGTTGACAATGCTGTTATGTCTATCCCCTCAACTAAAAATATTCCTAAAAATACAAAAATGACTGTATGTATTTCTTTGTATCCCCCCACAGCACTTGTTTTCACAATGCTTGATTTTTTAATGCACATACAAATTATTTAATAAAAGTAAATCAATGATTAATGAAGTGCAATAGTTATAAATACATTAGAATTTGTTCCACGTTATGCTCTATTTGTATAATAAAGGGTAGAATAATGTGGCATCTGGATGTTAGAGTCCATCAGTAGTTTAAGTTGATATCGACTCTAGGTAAGAAAAGGATGTACACAGAAGTAAGTGCTTCAGGGAGATGTGCAAAGAAAAGCAGAGATAAAACCTATAAATCAATTGTGTATTTAGTAAAAAAAATACTCTCCAAATCCTGACATTTTGACTCAGAGGATTTTAAGTAAAAGATGTAGGTGAATCTTAGTTTTGCTGCAGAAAAAGAAATGAAGATATTTTAAAATAAAAACATTCCAAAAGACTGACAAAAGTGAAATGAGTCATTCAATGGAGGATTTTTTCCCACTAAATGTATGAAAGACAAGTTGTTATGTCACACTTTAGAATCAGGATGAAACCACTCAGAGCCGGAAATGAAACCACTCCTCACCATCCTTACTATATGCCACACAGTTTCGCTTCCTTAGCAACCATTTTGGAAACCCCTTCTCTCCCATCCTGATTCATTGTTTAGGTGGGCTTGTTCAAACTCCCATGGTCTATGGCTAAGCCCAGTCACTTCCGTGGTTCAATCAGCACTTGGCATGTGACACAACATCATAGATTGAAGAGAATTTTGCCAGAGGATTTTGCAACTGCTATTTAGAAAGAGATGCTTTATTGATCCTGCATTGCTTAGTGAGAAGGAGGTAAGATGAGAATTGCCAGTGGCTATTTTTACATTACTCTGAAGGGAACTATCTGAGAATAAAGCCAGTTGTTAGGAGTGAAGTCTAAAGAGAGAGAGAGGAGAGGGGACCAGCCTGGGGAGGGGAGGAGACCAGGGGAGGCAAAGAGAGAGAGAGCAGGGGAGAAGAGGCAAAGAGAGAGAAAAGAGAATAGATAATGATAAAGATAGAGATAGATAGATGATGATGGTGATAGATAGATAGATAGATAGATAGATAGATAGATAGACAGACAGACAGACAAAAAGACACTAAATTTCTGGTCACGTTACACACTGTTTGGACCTATGTGTACAGATCTTTCCAAAGTTAACCTTATCGCTGTACTTCTGTTTTCATGAGTCAGTAGATTTCATTCTATTGTTTGAGCAAGATTTGCTATCATTTGCCCAAAAAAGTTTGGTTTTTATACCAAGGCTACATATAATTATATATGCTACTCCTTTTGTTAATGTACATTGGGATCAAAATTAATGTCACAAGAAGGGCACAATTAGAAAAGCTTAAATAGAAGAGTATTTATTTTGATTCTCAGATTATTAGAAATGTTCTTTCACTTAGAGATTAAATATGTCTGAATCATATGGATATATTATCTGCCCCTTACAAGATTGATATCTACAAAATAATACCTTCAAAAATATTTTGTATTGATTCATTTCGTCAAAAATCTTTATCAAGAAGCTACTGTATGCTAAACTCTGGTAATACACTGATAGTCAAATATTGATATGTCCTTTTTACTCTTTTCACTTTCATAGTTTAGTAGATGGGATAAATATGATAAAACAACCTCATATATAAATGGAAAACTGCAACTATGTTTAGGAGGATTTAATCTAATTATGGGAGTCAGTAAAAGCTGATATCCTGATGGGAAGGCATAAGAGTTAACCTAATTATAACTGATCTGAAGAATGAGCAATATTCTCTTTGAGGACATAAAACTGTCAAAATACAAATAGTCAATGCAGCAATCAAAGTATTTAAAGACATAAAAACTCTTAAAACACTCCTAACTGGTTAGCAATTTGTAAATATGTTCTACAGCAAAATCTATATTATTTCAAAACATCTGTACTTTTTTCTTTTACTTTTCTCAGCCTCATTGACTATGGTAATATACATAATTGAATCTTATTCATATTAAATTCTTTTCTCTAAGAAATCAAAACCTTTCCTAGCAGTGCTTCAGAAAGCACACATTGAGATCATTTGTTCAAGAGCCCTGTCTAGAGTCTGAGGGAGAGCAAACTAAGTTTCTGTATTAATTCCCTTACTCTTAGAATCTATAGAATATACACGCACACATACTTGCTTTTAAACATATTACAGCTGGAGAATATGGTATGGACCTTCTCAAGGAGGCTTACATGTAAAAGAATTGCTAAAAGAATGGAAGGAATGAAGTCAATAGAGATGGCTGGAAAAGTGTTGTTGATGAAATAGTTAGAAATGGCTACATTGTTCAGACAAGAGAAAGTAAGAGGGTATTGTTTTATAGGAAGAAGGATGAAAAAAGAAAAGCTTATGAATGAGAAAAAGATAGGTAACGATGGCCCCAAAATGAAGAAGAGGGAGGAGAACCACGCCAACCTGCTACAGATTTGCAGCTTGAGCAAGAAACAAGCTCTTGTTAGAAGGGCTGAGGTTTTGGGCTTTTTATTAACCACAATATGACTAAACCTATCGTAATAGCATGTATCTATGGCAGAAATAATCCCAGTTTGATTTTCAAAGACCTAGGCAGATTTGGAATTTATGGGATTCAAGATAATGTGGAAAATATAAAAAAAAAAAGTCATTGAGAAATTGTCAGTGTTTTGAAGCGTTAAATAGAGAGCATCGCACAGAATGTGAAAGTTTGCAAAGTACTGAGAACGGGAGGTTCAAAGGAACAGAGATTCCTTACAAAGCTTAGAAGAGATTGGAAATTTGAATAAAAACCATTTGCATTTTTGTCCTACTAAGAATTATGTGTCAAAGGGACATTTGGGTGATTTTTGCCGGCAAATGAGAATTTGAAAAAAGGTAAGATATTAGTCTCATAACATGGATTTTCTAAACACTTACAAAAAGACAATCATTAAAGAAGGGATGTAGGGAAGTATAAAATTGAAAAAGTGTTAACAAGAGTGGAGAATGCAGAAATGGCACAGAGAGGAGTCAGCGAGGAATTAGGTGAGGCCTCATGCTTCTTAGTGGTCAGAGTCAGGTTCTATGTGGTGAGAATATTACCGAACTGGCAGGAAGCAGGTCTGCGCAGCACATGGGTGAATGAAACCTGACAATTAGACACTGCGACAGATTGCCCAATCCATCAATGAGCTTTAGGAAATGCACAAAATGAAATCCATGCTTCTGAGCAAGGCAAATAGCACTACAGATGAAGCACAGGCACAGGAATGCTTTAGGGGGAGGAGGAAAATGAGGTAATCAATGTGCAGTTTTCAAGGATGCAGCTACTCCATTTTAACATGGGAGGAATTCGTAATTGGACATCGATATGCTTTTCAGGATACAAAATATAGACTGTGGAGTAGCCGATAATCCTTGAAGAAACAGTAGAATGACAATTCTAGCATGTAAAGAATTATAAACATGCTACCTTTTAAAAAGTTGTATTACCTGTGAGTCACAAGGCAATCGCCTATCTGGAGATATTCCTTATACAATAGCATTGTAATACAGTAATCAATCAAAAATGCATAACTGTTGACAGCCCAACACCTGTGTTTTTAATGTTTGCATTCAAAATCAGTGGCACACTGTCAATAAGAATATCTTGAGTGGGTTACTCTTAACTCTTGGGTTACTTTTTGTGATATCCATGTACCTAGTCATGGAATGTGGGGTATGGAAATGCTTACAAGCTGCAGTATGGCTGATAAAAATAGAAGTTATTAGAATAAACATTCTACTCTTTGACATTTTTAAATACTTTCAACCTTATATCAATATTGCTTGAAATTTCACTTAAAACTCATATTATGAATTTTCAGGATTGAGTAACTTACATTGCCTTATGACTTGGAAATATTTTAATAAATAAAAGACAGCAATTAAAAGAAAGATTTTAGACATAGCGTCATTTTAAGAGTTAAAATCAAGTTCAACTGTCTTTTTATAGAAAAAGGAATTCAGGCTGCCTATATATAGAAACAATACTAGAATGAAATAAAACAAAAAATGCTTCACCATTCACTAAACATGATCAGAAAAAAAAAAAACAGAAATGTGGTAATTAAGATAGGACTTTCCATGGATGAGAACATTTCTACATTGTAACCAAATATAACTTTGTGCATTATCTAATCTTTGCTCTAGAGGTCTGCATGAGGCAGAGAGAAAATTGGTAATTTAATAGAATGAAATATAAGGTAACTTGGTTTTTAATAGTATGTCTCTGAACATTCGCAATATTGACTTAGATCTTCCCTTACAATAAGCAATCACTGTGTTTAAGTAAAATGTTCTTGTAAACATCTTTTTCCCCATCAGTAAGCAGGGAGCCTTACCCCCTATACTCAGTTTGAGAGAGGGAGAGAGAGAGAGAGAGAGAGAGATGTCCAAACCTCCAGAAAGACCTAAAGTCTGCTGATCCACCCAGCTACAGAGAACGTGTAATGAGCACGGGCTCACGTATTTGGTCATCCCCAAGGTGCCAGACTACCTCAAAAATAGAGAGAGAGTAAGGAAGATGAATTTGGGCTTTTTAAGACAGAACGACTTCAACCACCAATAATTGCAGCCAAAACATTGTCATGAGCTCTAAATAATCAGGTTAGAATCTTATCTCATCCTCTACTGGAGGGCCATTAGGATTAGGTAATAGGAGTGTCTGTTAGCAAAAATTGGCAGAAATGTTTTTTCTTCCTATAATAAGTATTACTGTTCCGTTTAGTAGATGAGGAATCAGACGCTCAAATTGTTAATGCAACATTCCGAAGATCAAAGAGTAAACAGCAGAATCATATTCAAACGAAGGCCTTCTTAGCTTCTGGTCTTTCTATCATGCCATAGAAAGATCTCCTGTAAGAGAGGTAGAAAGAGCTTTTCTATCATGTCTCTGAATGGATTATACTTTGTCTAACACCAAACTACCAATTTAGGAAATAACATAAGGAAGAAGGTAGAACACATATAAAATGATGTATATTAAGATGCAGAAGAATCAAAAGACTCTATAACATGGAAATAAGTGAAGATTATCTAAAATCAATGGAACATTTTCTAAATAAATTATTTTAAAATAGTACTAAAATGAACTTCCAATTTATTATAATAATAAAATGTTTTTAAAATGGGAACATGGAGTAGACATACTTCTCCCTATTCCTCCTAGTAAGTACAATTAAAAACCCTGGACATCACACATAAAACAAACATGAGAAGTCTCTAAAAGATGGGAGAAAAAGATGCATTGGCAAGGGGCCTGCGGACCTGAAGAACTACATGGCAGTGAGTTCCCTCGGTTTTCTTTTTGTGTCATATATCTGAGAATTGGAGATGAAGAAGCCGGCAATAGTATTCAGCAATATATAAAAAAGAATTACACACAAACAACGGGTGTAGTTTATTCTAGTGATGCACGGCGGGTTCATCCATGTAATTCACCTTCTTTAGCAGGCTAGAGAAAAAAAATCACGTGATCACATCAACTGATGCAGAACAGGGACTTGATAAAATTCAACATCCATGATGATAAAAACTCTGAGCAAACTAGGAATAAAAGAGAACACCCTCAAATGATAAAGGTCATCTGCAAAAAACCTGCAGCTAACTTCATGCTCAATAGTGAAAGACAATGCTTAACTCTAAGATAAGGAAAAAATATATAAATGGATGTCCGCTCCTATCACTCTTATTCAACATAGTGTTGGAAATTTTAGCCAGCACAAAAAGACATGAAAAGGAAATGAAAGGAATACAGAGAGAAAAGGAAGACATGAAACTGTCCCAATTTACAGATATGTTTGTCTATGTAGAAAATCTCAAGAAATCTAAAAAAAAAAAAGAAATCCCAGAATGCACAAATTAGTTAAACAAGATCATAGGATACAGAATCAACACTCAAAAATTACCCAGAGTGGGCAGGCCCCCAGCTTGACGGTTGGGTGCGCGTGCTCCACTACTGGGGTTCGGATGCGGGCGCGCACCGACACACCGCTTGTCCGGCCATGCTGAGGGGGCATCCCACATATAGCAACTATGACATACAACTATCTACTGGGATTTTGGGGAGAAAAAGGGGAAAAAAGGAGAAGGATTGGCAATAGATGTTACCTTAGGACTGGTCTTCCTTAGCAAAAAGAGGAGGATTGGCATGGATGTTAGCTCAGGGTTGATCTTCGTCACAAAAAAAAAAAAAGAAGTGAGAAGATGAGAAAAAAGCCACCTTAATTATTTTTACCAACCAGAAAAATTCAAGTAAGAATTTTTCTTAAGCCTGATAAAGAAAAGACAAAAGTAATTCTCTAGACCAATCAGAGGTATAAATAGCAATGCAAAAAAATGTAAGCAAAATATTTTAGTGAATTGAGCATTATACTAAAAGCTGACAAATTATAGCTCATCTTTGGAATGCAGAGATTCTTCAACATAAGCATATATATCTATACATTATTACAGGCTAAGATAAAAAACAATCATTTCAATAAATTTTCAAAATGTATTTGGCAAAATTCACCTGCTATACCACACCCACAAGGCATGTCTAGGGGTAAGTTAGTATGGAGTCTGTGTGTTTGTTCCTTCTGGTGCCATTTTGCCTGACTGGGAATCCAGGCTTCCCCATTAACCAGCTGTAACCTGGTACAAGTTAATCTCTGGATCCTTCACTTCCCTCATCTGAAAAATGGTTTTAATAATAGTATCTAACAGTTGTATAAATCAAATGAAATCACGTCCTTAAAGTGCCGACCGTGGTAAGCGCCTCCTAAGTTGGAGCCATTGTAGAAATGAACAAAGACATTTACTGGAAGAACATAAAAATAATAAGCGGTGGGGCCAGCCCCACGGCACAGTGGTTAACTTCACACGCTCTGCTTTGGTGGCCCAGCGTTGGTGGGATCAGACCCCAGGCGTGGACCTACACATTGCTCATCAAGCCATTCTGTGGCAGCATCCCATATATAAAGTAGAGGAAGATTGGTGCAGATGTCAGCTCAGGGACAATCTTCTTCACCAAAATAAATAAATAATAATAATAATGTGGTAAATTATAAAATGTAGGTACATTCACAATTTTATAAGGAACAGGTTTACTTGACTCACACTTTGTAAAGAGAGAAAAGATAATTAAATGAAGATTCACGCTTGGTGAATCATGTGTACTCTGCCAAAGGGCAAGGAGGAAGAGCTTGACTAAAACCCGACACCGGGAGAAAGACAGCCCATTATGTTTGCACGCTTGTGACCTTAGGTGAGAGACAGTCATCGGAGGTCAGCCAGACTAGACAGGCGCTGGCACGGTGGGACTGCAGGGGTGCAGCTCCCAGTGGCGCTCTTCTCGGATTAGCAGCACTGAGATGAGAAGAGCCACTCACAGATGAGGACATGGAGCGGCTGCTGGTGTTACGTAAGATGCGCCTGGGTAACGCCACCTTGCAGGAGCCGGGAATCTGTGCGTGGTTGTTGCAGTGGACCAGGAGGAGCTGTGCAGGTAGCTGAGCGCGTGGTGCCGGAGGACACTGAGCCTGTGTGCTGGGCATCATCCTGGGTCTTTGCCGGCTCCTCCTTTGTCCTGCTAGATTTTCGGAGCCAATGAGAACAGTGTGCGTATCACACTGCCTCACCTGTTATCAGTGTTGGCATCATTAGTAAAGAGACCTGGACTGGAAAATAATGGAGCTTTTCTTTCAAGAGGCTTGTGAAAGTTGGCCTTGTGAATTTAGCAAGCCCTCCTGCAGAGAATGCTCCCTCTGTCCCCTTGTTACTGCCAAGAAGTTAGGGACAATAGTGAGAATAAAAATATATTGCAGAATAGGAACAGATAGATACTTCTATTTTTTTGAAAGAAAAGAATACTTTACTGTTTTATGTCTTGATTTTATAGCTAAAAACCCAGAAAGAATCATTTAAAATATTATAGATGGAAAGACAATGTTATGAAGCAACTAGTTTTAAAATTAATATGCAAAAATCAGTAGTAAAAATAAAATAATCATTTAAAATTATAATCGAATTAAAAATCCCGCTTATAACAGTTAAAGAACTTTATTGAAAAATAAAGGTTGTCTTACAAAATGCAAAAGAAAAAAGCCACAACAAGCCTACAATAATAGCTAAATTTATTGTGAGCACTCTTATTGCCAGAAAATAGTCTACATTGAAACAACATACACAAATAAAATTTTAAAATCTTTTGTTTCAATCAAAAAATAAGATGTAAAGAAATTTTTAAAGCATAACTTGCTCTTGGAGCTGAAGGAATGAAACTAACAATTATCTCACAATTGTTCTTAATATTCAATAGGATAACAGGGTTTTTTGTTTTGTTTTATTGTTATTCTTTTTTTTTTTTTTTTTTGCTTGAGGGTATCAAATTAATTTGTTTTTCTGGAAGAAAGAACAAACAAGAAAAGACAAAAAATACAAGATATTTTCAGTAGTGAAGAGAGCTTTCCTCTACCACGTTTTACTTTTTAAAGATAGAGTAATTTTAAAAAGCTGATACTTATAGGGGAATAAAAAGTAGATCAATAAGTTTTAGCTGAATAAATGAAGTGAAAGCTATATAAGAATTGCTCCCAGGGCCAGCCAAGTGGTGTAGCGGTTAAGTTGACACCTTCTGCTTCAGCAGCCTGGGGTTCGCAGGTTCGGATCCTGGGCAGGGACACACACACCACTCATCCAGCCATGCTGAGGCCGCATCCCACATACAGCAACTAGAAGGATGTACAACTATGACATACAACTATCTACTGGGGCTATGGGGAGAAAAAAGGGAAAAAGGAGGAAGATTGGCAACAGATGTTAGCGCAGGGCCAATCCTCTTCAAAGAAAACAGATTTTCTCCAGTTATTTATTGCTGTAGAACACAGCACCTTAAAATTTCAAATAACAGATCTGCCATTTGGACAGGGCTCAGAAGGGGCAGCTGCTCTCGGTGCCTCTTGGTGAGGTGAATGACTGGAAGCCAGGAGGCTGGAGTCATCTGATGGTGTCCTTACTCACCTGTCTAGCCCTGAGACTGAGAAGGTTCAAATTCCTTGGGCCTGGAACACCTGAGTCCCCTCAGGTATCTCTCTCAGGTTATTTATCTCTCTGCATCTCTTCCCCATTGGTGGTTTTAGGGTAGTTGGACTTACCTTGCACGTTCTGGACTCTCAAGGCACATTAGCCACGGGAGAAGCTTTAGTGACTTTTATGGCCTAGCCTCAGAAGTCACATGGCATCACCCCTGTCATAATCAGTCAGCCCACTTCCATCCAAAGTTTTTCCTAAGTTGAAAGGGAGAGAACATAGACCCCATCTCTCCATGGAAGACTCTCATTATCACACAGAACAAAGACACGGAGAGTGGGTCACATATTGGTGTGGTCGTCCTTGGAAAAGAACGCCTGTCACAGAAATGTATTCTAGACTACAGGTAGCATTTCAAATCAGTGCAAAAAGATGGGTACTCAATAACCGATGTTTCTAGCTACAGAAAAAACAAATGTGAAGCACTTTATTTATATATGAATACAAACAAGATGCGCTCACCTCATAGAAGAAGAATGTTCATATCGATCAAATAGCTAAAATTAAATAAAATGAAATCTTTAAAATGCTAGAAGTAACTTGGATAAATTTATTTTTAGTTCTGGAATGTCAAAGACTTTCCCAGCAAGACATGAAATTCATAAAAGAAAAAAATAAAATTGTCTTCATAGAAATTAAATCTCATATGGAGAAAACTACAACCGAAACAAAATAAAATAAGACAATGAGAGAAATTTGAAAAACATAAGACAAAGGGTTAATGCCCTTAATTTACAAAGAACTCATAGAAAAAATTAAAAAATAAAATGTACCCAGTAGAAAAATTCATAAGGTATATGAACGATTACTTCACAGAAAGTAGAAAAAAATTGGAACTTTCCAAAAAATACAGGGAAAGTATTTAAAACCATTCATACATTAAGAAATGCATACCGAAATCAAAGGCTGTGCTTGTCTACAAAAATGTTTTCAAGTATATCCACGTATTATTTAGAGAGCAGAAATAATTTCAGGGCTGTTGTGTAATATCAGTGCATTTATCTATGATCAGGACCTTTCTTCCATGCTCTTTTGCCTAGCTGAAATATTATGCCACACCGAAAGGACACTGAATGTTGCCACCATATTGGTATACAAATTTAAGGTTTATTTAAATACTTGAAGAGGAGATCACGAATATTTAAATCAATGAATTCTAGTATGCATAGTCTGAGAACCATATTTCTGTATCCGTACAGAAAATATTCAGACCAATAAAAACGTCAGCCGGTTCCAAAGGGCGGGACTCCAAAAGAGATCAGGTCAGGGTTTTGCTCCCTGTGGCAATAAATGGAAAGCACAGAGAAGATATAAGTTGCATTTGCTCAAGAGAGTAAAATGCTGTGATTTCAGTAGCAGATGAATGTACATTAACAAAAAGGAGCAGGTTCCCTGTCAATTGGGGTTAAAACATCTGCTTTGTTGTTACTCTGAGCATCTGGTACTGAAGAGTGTCTTTTGTTGTTCGTCTCTGTGGTGTGTACATCCTTGGGCTTAAATAACAAAAATGGGTAGATAGGTGATAGGTAGATGGAGAGATAGATAGATAGACAGATAGATAGATAGATAAAGAGAGATATGCCCCTCCCACACACCCTCTGCGGGTGATAAAATTAAACCTGGAATCTACTGTAATTGTACAAAACAGCCAATTTCTTTCTATCCTTTTTGTTAGGAACAGAGAATTAACAGCTGGAATCAGGAAAAGATCTAATGATAAACAAGGCATCACAGAAGCTTTGCCAATATGAATTTTGTGTTTCCTTTCAGTACAAAGGGAGAAAAATTGTAAAAGGGAGGAACATATTCTTTCCCATCCTCTTATTTCTACCGATAGAAACTGACCCCACTCTCTAAGAAGAGAGATTCAGTTGTGCACTGGAAAAATGTCAGCGAGGCCACCACTGTAAGATGAATAAAACTATCTAAAAGGCCCCAAATCAGGCTCACTGGCTTCAACTCATTTTATTTATCGTATTTTTAATTTGTGACTTGATCATCAATTTATAAGTAAAATTGTCTACTTTTAAATATTTTAGTGTTTGCAAAGGGTCGTTTTTTGATTCTCTCTAATACATCTTTTGATTTCTAATTCATGTCTTTTTTCTCTTTATCATTTACTTGTTCTCTGTTCAATGAATGTATTCTGTATTTTTTGCATCTTTCTCTAACTTCTTCATTTGGATGTTGCATGATTACTTTTAAGCCTGAATTATTATTTATTTAAATGTATGCACCTAAGTTTCTTAATTTCTATAATATGATCTTTAACTACCTCACTCAAGTCTTGATGTGAAGTGTTTTTATTACCTTTCAGTTCTGTTTTGTGGAAGAAAGACTTGACCTCCTTGTCTTGTACATAAGCAGAAAAATACTAACCATGAGACTCTTATTCATCCTAATTCAGTAAAAACACAAAAATCCAGGTCTTAGCTAATGCTCATCTATTAAGGTGCCTTAATGTAATTCCAGATGAAATGCCTTCTGTCAAATGTTGACTTCCCAGAAGCCTTCAGAAAAACTTGCTAATCAAGAAAAACAAAGTTTATTAGATTTAGTGCAGTAAGAGAGAACACTGCTTTGATAGAATCTTAATAGCATCTCAAATTGAGGAAATTAAGAAAGAAAATTTACAAGGATTTAGGATCCAGGCTGAATGCATTTCAGACAATTCTTTCAAGCCTGGTATTTGCTTGAGTTTGGGCAGAATTTATGAGACAATACCTTGTAATTTTTATTTTATTTCTTATTTTATCCATGAAACATTTCAAAATTTGGTTTTCGTTTGGTGTTCAATTGTAACTTTATCTTTTGGTTATTGATTCATGAATAATTACATTTTGATCAAAGAACATATCTGCTTGTGTGATCCTCATTCTTTAAAATTTGTTAAGACTTGTGGCCTACTGTGTATGCAATTTTTGTAATGCTTCACACTTTGGAAAACTTCACGTTCTTGAACTTGGCGGTATACATCTCTATATATGCTTGTTCAAATTCAATTTGTGTGTTATTTAAATCTTCTATAACTTTAAGTACTTTTAGTCAACTTTGAAAGAAGATCATCTGCTATAATCGTGAATTTGTTACTCTCTTGTTATGGAAATCATGATAATTTTGTGTATTTTTATTACTGATATCTTTATTTTTATGATTTTGTCTATTTTCTCATTTTTCTTTTTTGTCCTCTCTGGCCTTTTGCAATCAATTGAATTTACAATGTTTTATATTCTTATTTCATGTTTCCCCATGGTGCTTGAAACTCTACCTTGATTCTTAAAGTAGTTACTCTTGAAGTTTTACTATGCATGCTTAAATTATTGAAGCCTAAAATGAATCATTATTTCTACTCCCCTTTTAAATAATACAAGAACATTAAAATTATCTTACTCTAATTTCCCCCAAGTGTACCTTATATCATTATTGTGGTTATAGGTTCATAAATTAGGCATAAGTATTAATGTTTACAAGAACATTAAAATTATCTTACTCTAATTTCCCCCAAGTGTATCTTATATCATTATTGTTGTTATAGGTTCACAAATCAGGCATACGTATTAACGTTTATACAGAAAAATATGTATTACTATCACTACATCTTTATCAGGTACTAAGTTCACCATCCCCAAAATGTTGTTCATGTTATATTGGCTTTTGCCTCAGGGCAGCACTGACGTCGACATTCCTTCTACTGTCTAGAGTGGAATATTTTTGTAATGCTTTGATTTGATATATGAAGAAGGATTTATCTACTAAGTACAGGTTTTTCTCATTCCCCTCCCCCCCCCCCCCCCCCCCCCGTAAGGAAGAGAAGAGTGGCCCTGAACTAACACCTGTTGCCAATCTTCCTTTTTTTGCTTGAGGAAACATGGCCCTGAGCTAACATCTGTGCCCATTTTCCTCTATTTTGTGTGTGGGTCACCACCACAGCATGGCTTGATGAGTGGTGTAGGTCCAGGCCGGGGATCTGAACTCCTGAACCTGGGCCACCAAAGCAGAGTGCACCAAACTTAACCACTACACCACCAGGCCAGCCCCTCATTCTGCATATTTTGATAGGTAGTGTTTATATTGTCATTATTTTCTATGTAGGAGTTTCTTAGGAGAGTGATTTTTAACTTTCAGGTGTTTTACTTAAATATATGCATTCATATACATATAATTTTGTTATTTTCTAGTAGTCATAAGGGTATAATTTTAGCTTTTAGGAATTTAATTAGATATTTTTGATTTTTTATTAATGATCTTTTCTCCCCCATAATAAGTCAATGACTCATGTTCACTAATTGAGAATATTTATTCTCAAAGTACTAAGTCTTTCACTTTTCATGTATGTGGGAAATGTTTCATCTTCATGCATAAATTATATAAACCTTATTCATTGTGTAGTGTTCATTGCAGAGCTTCAAACCTCTTAATTCTTTCTCCCCACATGCCAATCTGCTCCTGATTGAAGATTTGTTATAATTTCTGTCAATATCCCTTTGCGTTCTTTCACTCGTGCTCTGCAATGTTAAAGATCTATGCCTCAGTTTATTCACTTATAACTAAGTAGCAATTAGACCACACAAGGTGTTAATCATCAGAACAAGGAGCTTTTCCTGCATCCTGGTACCTGCACGTTGCGCACATATCAGGCTACTCTGATCTACAACTAAAGGCAGGTTTCTTTAAGCAGATCCCCTTACGATTCCCCAACTATCATGTTTTTCTCCAGTGCACCCCATTTATTCTTTTCAGAGCACATTTTTCCTTAAATTTCAACTGCCTAATTTCCTAATGATATTGATAATTTAGTTAAAAGGAAAACAACTCAACTTGTAGCTAGTATTTTCACTTTTTTGCCCCACCTATAATGTTTTATTAGAACAATAGGAGAAAACACGCTTAACTCCCTCTCTTATCATTTACAGGGATTTAGAGTTTCAGCTTAAAAGCATGAATATTGATGAGTGGAAAGGTTTATTTTCAGTTTCTTCTTTATGAAGCCAAATTTTAGTTCACTGAGATGAAAACTTTGTAGATTTTCTCATTTCGGTTCACGTACGTTAAAATTAAGATGAAATCCTTACATTCTTCATTTCTGATTGGTTCTTTTTTATATCTTCCATTTCTTTGTTATAAACCAATGTTACTGCAATAAACAAAAAATTAAAAAAAAAAAAGATGAAATCCTTGTAAATTCTAATATCCATCTGATTATAAGCATAATGTTTTGTATTACAGTGTATTTTCTTCATTTCAGTTTTCTTCACATGTATTATAGGAACCAGTTGAGAGACACTGCATTGAGGAATGTCAGCCACTTCCTTTACTGAAATAAAAATCACTAATTTAAAATGTTTCTCTTCCTCTCAAAGACACAATATCATAAATGTCCAATTCCCTTGGCATATCCTGGGTATGGTGTTGGGAAGAATCGATACCAGGTGCAGATAATAACGGGATTTGTTGTCTGTAGGAGATAAAATCTATATGGCCACTTTTTGCTTAAATTTAAAATTTAAAAGATGTGTGAACCGGTGAGCTGTAATAATTTGTGAATGGTATAAATTTTGTAATATTTGACTGAATTTGAATATTTTCAAACTTGAAATTTATTTTTCTATTTTAATTTTGACTTGCTAGCTTTAAAACAAATGAATGACCCACAATGTAAAAATAACATTGGTGGCACAATCAATTAGATGCCAAACTTGTAACTTTTGAAAATGTTTTGGTTCTATTAAATAAAACTATTACTTACATGCCAATTATTTATGTAGACTAATGTAATAGCTCACTGAAACTGGAAGGATCAAAGTTCAAAATTTTAGACAGATATGGAAACTATCAAGTAAAGAGTCATGCTTTTTATCCTGCAGGAATTTTGAGGAACTTGCAGTATTTTCAATATAATTATGAAACCAGCCACTATCTCTTAATTATTCTGAATTCCCTAAGAATTTGAAGTGACATGCCATTGCCAACATGAAACAATATTGATCTAATGGAGCTCAATCAATCAAGCAATTAATAAACAGAACAAAAGTGGAGACAAAGAAATGCCTGTAGCTCTTTTGAAGCATTATACATTTTGTGATTATTACAAAAATAATTTTGTCATATAGAGCAGAAGTTATTCAAAATAATCTGCATCGGATGTCAACAGGTTAGGTTTTCTCTTATTAGGGTTCAAAATAGAACATACCTCAGTCTTTGGTTTTATTTTTCCCAAGCGTGATTAACCTTACAAATTTCAGCTGTTAGGAATTAGAAAGTTATTTCATATTCAGATATAACCTTTTGGCATCACATTCTAGAAATTAGTAAAATTTGTCAGTTGTATTAAAAAGAAACATTTGGAAAAATGTTTGAAGGCCCAAAAGGTTTTAATATCAACAGATGGATGGAGAAGCATCTTTCAACGATGGAAGTTGATTTATTCATTGTGCGTTGACCTTTTCATTAATTAGTAGTTTAAATGGTTTCACTTCGTGTAGCAAATGAACTCAAGGGTGTGTGTTATTTTGTACAAGAAAACAGTAAATTCTTTAAAATATATTAATTGTTTGAAACAGTGGTTGAGCATCATTATTCAGAATGTATTTGTATGGCAATCACTGTTCCACTAGATTATTTCAAATACAAATTGCAGGATGTCTAATGAAGCACGAGTTAAAATACTTTTCCCTTAAAATTATCTCAATACCAATGAGTAATACTTTAATGTATTTGGTGGGATTGTCTCATTTTTAAAAGAATGCATGTTTGAGTCATTACATATATACAGAACAGAGCTTCACCTTTTTCTAAGGCAATATTCACTCTGGTAACAGAGACATTGTGAAATCATGAAATGTTTAAGTAGGGAAACATCCTAAATAGTTTTAGTGAGATGTAAAGGGGAAGTTTTAATGAAGTTGCAATGTCACTGCGTCCATATATTTCTTCTACAATAAAATTGACTTTCGTCAATTTTATTGAGCTCCATTTTCTTGAGTTCCATTCAGAAATCAGCTTGACTAATGATGATAATGATACTAGTAATACCGATACTTGTAGTAAAATTGGTAATGTTAGGCAATTTCTTTGTTCCATTTACTGTTCTATGTTCTTTACATGTATTGACCCATTTGATCTTTTCAAGACTATGAGGGAGGAATTTTTATTTCCCATATTATAGATAAAGGAACTGAAGTGTAGAGTATGTGAACACTTGCCCAAGTCAAACAGCCAGTAGGATTCACATCAGAGCCTAGGATACATTATTCGGATATGCACAATAGTATTTTCTCATAAACATCCTAATTACTGTCTGTAGGTTAGAAATGGACAGATTTACAGCTGAAAGCAGCCATTCCTGAGTTAAACAGATTCCCAACATTATTAATAATGTCTTAAATTGAGAAAATCTCCTCAGAATCCAATTCATGATGACAATTTGTAAAGAACCTTGAGCAAGTCTAAGCATAGAGTTAGCTTTAGGATGCTTATATTTAAAAATGCAGTCAATCCAAGCATAGATAGAACTGGACAACAGTGTGAGAGTATGAACAGTGAGCTACAGAATGTGCATAAAGTCAAATGAGAGAGGAGATGCGTCTGGGGCAAGTTAACATAGACACTTGGCAACATAGGATCAAGGTTTTGACTCATCTATGGTAAGGGATAACTAGTACTTTATTTCAGAATCTTACTCTATACCATTTATAATAGACATATATTTATGTCAGAGTTAATGGAAAGAAAAATACACATGCTTTTTATTTCAGCATGGAAATTTACTCATTTTCAACAAATCTTAAGTGGTCTCCAGAGAATCAGTAGCTACAGAACACCTCTAGCTCTTGTTATACATAGATGCCTACTGCTGGTGAACCACAGGGTATCAGACACCTGCAAAACACTTAACCGAGTGCTTGGCACATTACTATGTTCACAATAATGCTAACACAATTATCATTATAATCAACACTCTGATGTCCAGAAAAGATAAAATAATCATGCTTCATAATATAATAAAAGCCAGCTTTTAAAAATTTTAAAAGAAAGGATTCCAACCTAGAGGTCAGCATACTGGGGCACAGATGAAGGCACAGACGGTTGGAAAATAAATCTAGGCTATGGGAAGGGAAAATGGGGAATAACTATCACATTGGTCATTTTCTCTTCTCCAATTTTGCTATAAATGTAGACGATGTTTTGATCCATGATGAGACCAGCCATGGAATTTATGTACACAGACATGTGGTTGGAAAAATGAATCTTGAGATTTATATAGATATAGATATAGATATTTATCTATACACCTTTATATATATATTTATATATATAAAGAGAGACATGGTAGTGATATATAGATATAGATATAGATAGATACTTAGGTAGATACATGTTTATGCTCAAATTTATTATATTTATACATAAAAACATATAGAATCAAACAACATAGGAATGTGTGTGTGTGTGTAACTGAATACAGTGTATAACTATTTGAAAGTAAGTTACAGACATACATACGTCATCATTCATCTCTTAAGCATAAGGACCATCTCTACATAACTTCAGTACCATTACCGCATCTGAGACAATTAACAATAATCTTAAATATCATCTACAATCAATCCACGTTCAAGTCTTCTCCATGGCCTAATGTATTTGTATAACTGTTTTGATTTGATCCAGGATGTAATTAAGGTTTGCACGGTATTAAGGTTTGCAAATTAAGGTTTGCATTGGTTGTTATGCCCATTTAGCGACTTTTAATATACAAACGTCACCCAATATTTGTTTTTTGTTGTTTGTTTTTTGTGACATCGATTATTTTGAAAGTCAAGGCCATAATATTTTGTTGATTCTGCTTCCATATTCTGGGTTTGTCTATTTCCCTCAGGATTAGGTTTCAAATAAACCACGTTTCTTCAGCAATACTAGGTGACAGTTTGTTCTTTTTATTGCATCACATTAGGAAGAACGTCATCTTGAAATCTTGGCCATGCTAAATTTGCTCCCTTGGTTAAGGTGGTGACCCCCAGTTCTTTCCATTGTACAGGTAAACGTTTCCCCTTGTCGTTAGTGATAAGCCCTGGAGGTGATACTTGGGCCCCACTTCAATAACTTCTTCAAACATCTTTCTTCCTATTGTTTAATATCTGTTGATACTTCACCTGAATCAGTTATTATATTGGTGGTTCCAAAATGATTTTTCTAATTCTATCATTACTTCTACATTTAATAGCTGAAATTATTTTGTATAAAGAATTACTTTCTTTTTCTCCCTTTCTCTGTTTTCATGTTACATTAATTTCATGAATAACTTAAACTATATTCCACTCTAAATAAACGTGTTTTTTATTGTTCTACAATAAAGAGCAAAGTTTTCCAATACTTAAATTATTTTACTTGAAATGGTTTCACTAAAATGACCATGTAGCACTTGGCAATATGACTTGAGAGTAAATAAAAAACAAATCACAAATTATGGGTCGAATATGGTAATTTAAGGGAAATTTTTAAAGAAACTTACTTAGAGAAACAGATCTTTTAAAATGAATGAATCATGAGCTGTTAAAATAAGAACAAACATTACTTAAACAATTCAAAATGTTAATTTACTTGCTCATTCTCTTTATATATATTTATAGGGACATCGCACCCACTGAATTACTTCCATTATTTTCAACAACGAACTTTCTAAATTTGAGTTCTCCAAATAATGGTGCAAAGGTCCTCAAAGTTCCTGAAACATATCAAACAGAACAAATTATGAACACTAAAGTGATTTCTATACATTTAACAATAAAAGTAAATGTCATTAATTACAACTGTCAATTATATTTTTGTTCTTGCAATAATTTTATAATAAATTTGAATTATTTTTGATAAAGCAATACATGGCAATGGTACAAAATTGAACAGGAAATCTTCTCACCTCCTTCCACGGCCACTTGGCCACTCAGTTATCTTTCCAGTGGCAACCTCTCTTGGATATCTTGAGTACTCTGTGTACACAAATCGAAATATATTTGTATGAATATGTATAAACACACACACGCACACACAGGGCATCTCTGTTATTTTTTTACAAATTATAGCAAACTCTACATAATTTTCTTTATGTTGTTCAATTGTCAGTATATTTTGGAGATTCTATGAGAGTACACACATAGAGCTGCCTTATAATTTTTAACAGCTGCATGGCATTTCATTATATCGAAGCAACATAGTTCATTTAACTTAACTACTTTTTATGAGATATTTAGATATTTTTATGATTCCTAATCTTCTAACATTTTAAAGAGTGCTGCAATAAATATCCCAAAAATAAATTCTTAGAAATGTGATTCCTGGGTGAAAGCATTTGCATTTTAATTGTGATAGATCTCTCCAAATTACCTTCCCATGGAAGCTCTAGTATGTTACCCTCCCACCAATAAAATATGAGTCTCCTTGCTAAAAGTTTTCATGTATTATACTTTTCTCCTTTAAACAATTATTAAACTATTGTTTGTGTTTATTAGCTTACATTAAAGGTTATTAAAATTTTACCAGAAATTATTTGACTATTTACTTGGTTCCCAGCATTGAGTGGGTACTAGAAACAGTGTTGATCCCCTTGAATAACCAAACACACATTGGTGTCATATGAAGAAGAACACAGAGGGACAGGGACGTGTTCTTGTTATGATTGGTCTGGTTAGTATTCATTGTCAGAGTGACACCATTGAAACTGGGCAACAGAAGTGGGTGGAGATGAAAAGGTCTCAAAAACAAACAGTTTCTACTGCAAAAGCTTGTTCTTATGAGTGAAATGGATACATCTCAAATTCCCGTGTATTAATTTTCTTCCCTTCCAGATAGAATACAATGGCCAGTTTTGTGTTCCACATTCTTCTTTGACCCCTGGAGAGATCTCTTGGGAAATCATACAAAACTTCATGAAACGTTTGAAATGAATCTCTGTCACTACCAAGCAATTTTCCTGTACAAACAAAGACTCTTTGCTCCCTGGGGCCAACCCTACCATTTAATAGTAAAGCTGCAATAGCCCAGTTTTCATTTCCGTGGCAGAATGGCCGCCAGCTGGTTTTACAACAGAGCTACAAGGTTTTAAACTCCTCAATAGATGTCATGTTCCTGATTGTTTGACAACAAGCAAGCACTATTTTTTTTTAATTATTGAAAGCCATATAATACTAAATATTACTCTGTTTGTATATCTGTATTCATGGTTAAGTAAAAAATAATCATAGGAAATAACAAATATATTGTCATATCTGTAACTCAGATTACTTGAAAAAATTGGCAGCATCACACAGTGAGTACTGTAGTCCTGCTTGTGCACTGATGACTTGAAAGATGGGGGAAAGTAATTAAGAAATTAAAAACAAACACATATTCAGTGTTAATCAGCAAATCAGCAAATTTTCTTCCACAGAACAGAATACAAAATTTATAATGGCAATAACATTTCAAGCATACACATATCTCCAATAGTTAGGACTTGGTATATCCTTGTGAATCTATAAGTTAATGAAAATGAAGAAATGCTCTAGAAAACAACAGTCTAGAAGACCAAGGAACAGCTATCTTACTCGTTAATCTACACTCAATTTAATAATGAAAAAAATGCATATACGTACTCAAATTAATTTTTCTGCCTGATCTCAACTCACTTCTTGTACTGATGAAAAGAAAAAAATGATACCCATAATTAAGTAGTTTGTATTTATTTTTTGTCATTTGAGCATGAGTCTTTGAAAAATCATAAAACTTCAAATTTAATAATAATGCCGCTTCATAAAGTGTAAACCTGGACTCTTTCTGGAAAGTACCAAGTTTTATTATTCTGTTTTGATTTGACTCATCTTTGCTCGCAAAACATGATGGAAGAGTGTGGACTCAATTTTGGACTGCCTGGTAATCAAAATACTATCTACTTCTCAAATTCTCACTCTATTATAAGCCAATTCTGTGCTACAATCCCTTCTTAAGGAAGAAGATAGGAACACATCCTAATGCTGTGGATTTATACACTTTTATTCAGCAAAGTTTTCTTTTATATGTGATAAATCTATCTCTGTAATTCAACAATAAGGTAATGATATGGAAGATTAAGACAACAGCAGATGAAAAGTCAAAGTAAATTTGTTGTTTGACTACAGAATCATTGGAAAGTGGAAAAAAACACACAAATCGCATCTGAGACTGGTAATATGACTAAATATGTTCTGAAATTCAAGGCTGCTAATGATAACTCAACCACATAAAACAGCAATAACAAAACAGTATCCAATATAAAATTCTTCCATTAATATTTGTCATATTTGCCATGTAATTTTTTTTCATGTTGTCTCACCTGTTAAAGTAAAATACAAAACGGAGACCAAACTTGAGAATTCCCTGAGCAGACAAAACCATCTAAGCCACATAAGCAAAACTAAATCTAGCATAATTCATGAACAGAAGCAAAACTTACTTTAGGTTTTTTATTGTAAATGCTTCTGATAATCATAAAAGAAACTTAAGTCATCTTCCAAAAATGATATAAAATAATCACTTTTAACCAATCCCCTGCCATCTGGAAACACCCATCGTAATAACCAATCATTGTAAACATTAAGTAACTTCCTCATCTTCACTCTGTAAGCTATCCTGTGAAATCATGCCTCTGAGCTTTGTATCAGTTTTGGCCTTGAAAGCTCCCAGTTTGAAAGCTATTTTTATATGCATAATAAACTCTTACTAAATACAATTTTATAAATGTACTGGTTTTAGTTTTGCTATTTCTGGACTTTTGACATACCTATGAAGGCCAGTAGTTAGGAAATACTTTGTATTTATTTGAAGTTTTATGCAAAAGGACACATTTATGCTTTCAAAACTATGAAAATACAGTTGATTTTCGTTATTTGTGGATTCAGGATTTGCAAATTTGCCTATTCACCAAAATTTGTTTGTAAATCCAAACAATATTTGTGCCACTTGCAGGATCATTTGCAGACATGTGCAGAATGGCAAAAATTTGAGTGGCCCCAAGTGCACATTCCTACCTGAGGTTGAGAAAGAAGATGCTCTGCCTTCCTGTTTCAACTCGCATGCTGTAAACATGTCCTTTTCACCATATGTTTAGTGCCAGGTTTTTTTGCACATTTGTACTTTTTGTTTGTGATTTCATTATTTAAAATGGCCCACAAGTGCACTGCTGAGGTGCTGTCTAGTATTCCTAAGCACAAGAAGGCTCTGATTTGCCTGCAGAGAAATAAGTGTGTTACATAAGCTCCATGCAGGTGTGAGTTATAGTTCTGTTGTCCGTGAGTTGAATGTTAATGAATTGACAACATATATTAAATAATATATTTTTAAACAGAAATACACATAAAACAAGGTTATGTTTTGATTGGTTGTAGAAAATGTTGTGACCAGAGGCTCTCAGGAACCTATTTCTGTATCCCTGAGGAGTGGTGGTTCAGTATTCGCTAATTCAGTGTTTATGGTAACTTTATAGAACATAACTACCATAGATAATGAGAATCAACTACATTTAGATATATTCGGATTGTGTTTGAAGTCTTACAAAGAAAGCTCTTACATTGTTTTTTCTTCTAAAATCATTTTCTGTCTCTGACTTATCTAATACTTGAATGCTTCATCTAGAGGAAGTTCATGTTTGTTTTCTCATCTATCTAGTGTCCATCATAGCGCCTGACACATGGGAGGTGTGGACTGAATGAAGGAATAATTTGAAAGCATAAAGTCTTATAAATATTAGCAACATGATGTTTCAGAAAACACTCACAGATATCAAGAAGGTCAGCTATTTTCACTTGCAACCTATATATTTCTTAGTTTGAATCATGGGGCAAAGTTAAATCTTGGGCAAAACTATGATATAAACTAGATGTATACTTCTATCTCACTGGACATTAAACTTTTACATGTCCTGTCTCTCTCCTAGAATGTTAATTATTATGAAAATCTTATTTGAGCTCAAATACGACATGATGAGTAACTCTTTCAAGTTAATATGTTTGTGTTTTAATCATAAGCTTAACTTTCAAAGAAATGATGAGGTGGGCATGTTTAGTTTATGGGTTGAAGCCGACTTTGGATGTCAAATAGAATCAGAGGCCAAAGACTTAATCAGGCATTTCCCAAAAGAGAATATACAAATGGCCGATAATTATGGGGCAATACTCTTAACCTCATTACTAATCAAAGAAATGCCAATAAAATAAGATCACTAGTTGAAATCATTGGTTATACTTTGTTGATTAATCTGGTTGTTGGTTACATAGGTATTTATTTTTAAAGTATTTTTTAAGTAAACACCAATACATATTTTATATACTCTTCTGTATATATGAAATATTTCACAATTAAAAAGTAAAAAAAAAAAAAATTCATGGGGCCCGCCCGGTGGCGCAAGCGGTTAAGTGCACACGCTCTGCTGTGTCGGCCCAGGGTTTGCCAGTTCGGATCCTGGGCACGCGCTGACGCACTGCTTGTAGAGCCATGCTGTGGCGGAGTCCCGTACAAAGTAGAGGAAGGCGGGCACAGATGTTAGCTCAGGGCCAATCTTCCTCACAAAAAAAAAAAAAAATTCAGGAAGAGAAGCCATTTCTTTAGAAAAACAGTTTCTTTGGGAAGCTTAATTTTTTATAATGCCATATTCCATATAAATCAGTAACTATGGAACTTTCCTCCTAGTATTCAAAATTCTGCTGCATGAAACAAAACACAAAACAAAAGCAAAAAAGCCAAGAGTAGTAAAGCTTGCTTCCAAAATGTAAACTGAAATGTTAAGATTTATGCTAAAAGGAGAAAGGAAAAGTAATAAAATTATTCCAAACACTTAAATTGTATAACCAGTAAATTTTTAAAAATAATACACACACAGATTAAAAAGTAAAACAATAAAAAAATACTTTTAATAAAAATAAATGGTCTCTAGCCATCACTTTCTGCACTTGTCCTGCTGCTGAAGTCACTTTATCTTTCATAATTGTTCTTGTTTTGAACATGTGTTATAAATGTCTCCAAGTCCCTAACTTATACTTTTTTCACTATTTCCTCCATCACCAGCACACCATGAACATTATACTATGAAGATTTGACTCACACTCTCACTGACCTGCCTTCCTTCCACTCATCGTTATCATTATTGTTATCGTGTTTATTTCCTCTACTGATTATGCTTTTAATCTAAACGATGGACCTACAGTATAATTTTCCATTCATCAAGTAGAGATGCTATTTCTTGATGACCCCTTTGTAAGACAGAGATATTAATTCTCCTTCCAATCTCTCAATTCTTTCACTTCTTCTACCTTACTTTACTCTATTGGACCCAATTTTTTTGGATCTCATGTCTTCCTTTTTCTTTATTTATTATTAAGGGATGTATGGGAACAAAATTTATAAGTCCTCATATGTCAAAAATATAGTTTTATTTATTTATTTATTTATTTTTGATAAGGAAGATTGGCCCTGAGCTAACATCTGTTGCCAGTGTTCCTCTTTTTGCTTGAGGGAGATTGTCCGTGAGCTAAGAGCTGTGCCAATCTTCCTCTATTTTTTGTATGTGGGATGCTGTCACAGCAGGGTTTGATGAGTGGTGTGTAGGTCCGTGCCCTGGATCTGAACCCGTGAGCCCGGGGCTGCCAAAGTGGAGCACACAAACCCAACCACTATGTCACTGGGCTGGCCCCCAAAATATAGTTTTATTCTTTACTTAAAATTGATAAATGTATATTTATGCTTTTAAAATATTTTCTTTCTCCAACTATATTAGGACACTGAGATTAAGATTGCCTTTCAAAAAATTAAAATAAAGAGGAAGAATGCAGGAAATTTGTACCCAAATGAAACCAATTGAATCTGAGGTTTACAAAATATATTTTTTTCCTATCTCCTGTTACCAGGATGTAAATACATGTATATTCCATAGAAGCTAGAGCAGAGAATAGGGATGGGAAATCTATCTCTAAAATAACAGCCATACAATTGTGCAGCAAGAGAAGAAGTGAAAAGTGGAGAGTACTATGTCTAAAAGAAGTTAGAAATAAAGCCTAAAAGTCTCAAGGAAATATTTCTAAACATCTCATTTATGTCTTTTTTTCTTTCCTTGAATTATTCACATTCTCTGTCTGTGAAAGATATGTATCTATTATGTATACTTCTTGAATGAAAAGAAAATTTCAGAGTGAGGAATTGGATACAAGTAACCTAATTGCTGAATATCAACTTAATTTCCTCAGTACCAACGAAGAGAGAAAAAAGTGAAAAGAAAAGAGAAGAAAGAAGGAAGAAAGGGAAGAAGGAGGCTGAGAAAGGGAGAGAGGAAGGAAAGGAGGAAAAAAGAAAGCAGGAAAGGAGGGGAGGAAGGAAGGACTGACAACGTCCAAGACGGTGGAAGAGAACACTCCAAATGAACAGTTTCCAGTAGGCATCAATTGCTCCCCGTACACAGGCCGACAGTGACTCATCACGAAATTGTAGAAAATAACGTGCAAAGACAAGCATGTTTAGTGGTCCTCAGCCTTGAATGCGCATTGGAATCTCCTGAGGAGGTTTGGCCTTCCCTCGAATCAATTAAATCAAACTTCGGATGTCAGGCTCAGCAACTGGTATTTTTCTTAAAAGCCCCCAAATTGATTCTAATTTGCTGAAAGGCTTGAGAACTGTCTTAGTAGCATGGCTTAAAGAACACATACAATTAAAAAAATAGAATGACACCACACCTAAATAGAGAATTTTGAAGGAAATAAACAAGAGAAAGCATCATACTTTCAACCTCATATTCCAAAATTGTGTTTATCTGACATAATCTGGTCTTGACTAATTCTTATACTTCCAATATGGACATGGGAAGGACAGAGGAGGGATTTTTAGGTAATTATCTTAGATGTGGGTTTCTTTGCATGCCAGGGAATGTAGCTGAATCTACAGGGCTGGGTTTTACTGAAGAAAATTTCCATTGCTCCCTCTGAAAGTGTACCAGCCTCCATGAGGAAACATCAGTTTTGTACGGATGATTTTAGCTTAATCCTTTTCCTATTCTTTGTAAAGGGAAAGTCTGAATACAGAAGTTAACAGCAGAGGAGAAATGTGATTGCTCCCACTCACCCTGCAGTAGCGTGTTGTATGGAGTTTAGAATGACCACATCTCCACTTCAGGTTCTTATCATTGTGTGGTATAATTTTCCTCTACGTTACAGTGATTTTTGTGTAAACCATTAAGCTTTTTACTTGAATCGCTCTATAGCTTAGGCTTTGCCCACACACCCATGGGTCTACTGAAAAAACTTAGTTGTCTAAGGTGAGACCACCTTGGGTTCTGGACACTGCATTTACGTTGAGCTATGTGGTCACTCCAGTGCAGCAACAGCACAGCAGTAGAAAAGAGAAGCTTGTGACTGACAAAGAAAGTTAGCTCCTGCTGCTGCCTGTCATTAGTAAACAATTTACTGGTTGAATTGTGCTCAGAAAATCATGGCTTTATTATACGTGCTCCATCCACCACAGGGAAGATAAAATATGTTGCTGAGACATGGAGCTGTCAACAGGTTCACGGGTTTGTGATTAGCTCATTTTCTGTTACAGTGATGGGATGTTATTAATCAGAAACCAGCTGTGTATTTTGTTTCAAAATTTAAAAAAATAGCCAGAATCTTGTTTTTCCTCAAAATAAGTATACATAATAGGGTTCTTAATTTAAAATAAAATATATTATTTTGTACAGAATCTTTTGAAAACTCAAAGAAAAAAGTAGATATAATTTATCAGGCACATAGTAAGTTGTCCAACACTTTAGTCATTTTCCCCACTGCTGGGAGGATTAAGGGGAGTAGCTGTTGAGCATCTAGCTAAGACTCACATGGCAAAACTTCAAAAGTGGTCGTGATTCCTCTGAGTCAAATATGTTCATGTAAGCAATGCCCTGCATGCGTATAATGAAAAACAAGCTGTTGAATTAAGTTATATGCAAAGAAATTACTAAAACCTTAGCTGATAATGCATCTGTCAATTGGAAACTATTATAGTTTGTGAAAATCAGTTTTTCATAATTGATTTACACAAATCCTTAAACTTAAGGGCATGATTATAGTGTTTACTTCTATAAATGCTACAAGGGTAGTTGAAATTGATATGTACTACTTCAGGAGCAGTGTACATGTGAGACACGTTTTATTCATTTTTATTTTAATATTTAATTAATGACCTTTGTTTTAATAGCATAGCAATTGATGCGATTAGAAATGCATTGAGAAATAGAATAACTAGAAGTAAGAAATTATGTATTCAAGCGTATTAAATCTCATTTATTCATACAAGTATTAATTCACTTTATGAAAACTTACAGAAATTTTTAAAACTTTTAAAGAAATTTAGAAACAATTTGGAATCAGCTGACTGATGAGAAAAGGATATTTAGACTACTTTCATGTATATCATTTTTTACATCAAATATATACTTCAATAGCTTGTCAAAAGTATGATTTAGTTTGATGTCTCCTGATTGTCAAGAGAACTCTGTTTTGTTTAAAAAAAGTCATCTGTCAGGTTTTTTTTTTAACAAGAAAGTGACAAAATTTGTGCTTCATTCTTTATTATTGATTTCTAATATAAAAAAATGAAAAGAAAAGAGTGAGTACGAGAAAAGTTTGCACATTCATGCATTTCCTGAAATCTGGATGGAGGCCTGAAGGCCAGTCAGAGCTGGGAGGTGCGTAGTAATGCACACCACAAACTGCACGGTTATAGCCAGAGAAGTCTATTATTCATGCAGGATTGGAAACTTTCATTCAAAGTTACTCCTGATGGTTTACATTTTTTAGTCCAAACATAATAAAATTAATGCTTTAGCCCAACAAGCCATCAGTGAGGTGAGGCAGTAGGTGGTGTCTAGGACAGTCACCGCCATTTGCAACATCGGTTGGCATTTCAAAAGAGCACAGAATAGAAACCAAACACAAAAGAGATGTTAGAGGAATCATGTTATACAGCTTGTGCTGAGACACTCTCCCGACAACGTGTTGTAAGGAGAGGCAGGGCTTTTGTTGCTAAATACATGGCCGGGCGTGTTATGTTAGTCATGTCAAACGGCAGGTGACAAGGCTGTGTGTGTGAGTAGGTACACGTGTGCTATATTTACATTTGAAAAGGGCCTTGTGAGCAACTACAAGGCCTTTGACACTCAGTAATTGCATATTCAAGTTTTATAATTACCGAACATTTTGCTTGCAGAAAATAATTAAAGTAACCATGATATGTGGTAGCAGAAACAAAGTGGATTGACTGTCTCCTACATTCACTGTCTTCCCTCAACTGATCCTTTCACGTTTTGGAAGAGTGCAAAATTAGCTAGGTCGGTTCATTTATGAAAGCCCCGAGAGAAATAGTTTCTACAGTGGAATGTGATGTTTAACAATCTCTTTAAGAAAAAGATAGATATTAAATAGATGTTAAATATGGGTGCTGCCGCAAAAGTGGTTGAAGCTCTAATCTAGTGAAAGTGAATCATTTGGTTACACTGTATTTCCCAGCCACCCACGCTTTTATCATTATATGACCCTCAATCAGTTGGCATAACGTAATTTTAAAGGAAAAAGGGACCCTAATACATAATTGTTGGAGATAAGCAGACCTGAGTTTTCTATCAAGTTCTGGCATTTATTAGCTATGAAATTTTGGACTAATTATCTCTCTCAGCTTCTTCTTCCACAAAATGAGAATAATAACAATATCTCTATGGTATGGATAATGTATATGAATCACTTGTGACATATTGCAGATGCTCAATAAATAATATTTAACTCTGTTGGATAGAAATTTTTCAATTTTTCAAATTTTTGAAGTACACGCCTCTAATATCCTGAAATGCTTGATAATACTTTGAATTTCTCAAGCTTGCAAATATTTGTTGAAATAATAAATAAATAAAACTAAACACTTTTCACTGCCGTTTGCTCTATATTTTGTTTCATGTTAGAATAGAGTTGAAATTTTCAGTGTACACTCAGGTAATATTGATTTCATTATAAAACTTACACCTGATTTAGACCACGAACTATGCCACTTTTTTCCTGCAGAAATCACTGTCTTTCAGTATCCTGGTTATTCTCCATTTGTACCAGCCCCCAACCCACATCCCATCTGCACAGTCTTGCTGTGGACCCTGGAGGCTGACCCTGTTGGATCCCTTTGACAGTTGGCTCCTAGCTGGATTTGGCTGGTGAGATGCAAAGTTAGGAGATCTGAGGATGAGAGAAGAGAGAGAGGGTAAAGTGTTTCTCCCGGGGCCCCTGTTGGCTTCAGTCACATGTCTCTGGCAGGAGCCATTGTCTTTCTCTAACAAGGGCCTTCTCTCCTCCCTTGCTCCAGTGCTAACTGGGTTCAGATCACACAACTTCCTCTCCTGTCCTCTTTGAATTTCATATGATTTTCATGTGTCATGAAGTAGTATTTTTCTGTATATTTTTTCAATCATTAAAAAATTTTAACAACACTTTTAACTCATAATATCCATATAAAAACAGTTGGTGGGCTACATTTGGCTTGTGGGTTGTAGTTTGCTAATCTCTGGATTTTAAAAAAATGGATGAAATATAAGATTCCATGAGTCTACAATAAAATGATAAAGAGAGCAAGGGACCAAAAAAATAAAAGAGAGAGAGAGTGAAAAACTCTTATTTATAGAAGAATGCAGTTAGTAAAATATAAAGAATTACTAAAATAGAAAATCATAAAGCCAACAGAAAAATTAATAGCTGAGTCCATTACGAATCATCATTGAATGCCAAAACCATTCCTACAGCATATTCATATCACCTCAAAGTATCACCCATAATATTAACTATAATTATGAAGGGAGAAACTTACCTTTAAATTGGAGAGGTCTGGTGGTCATGAAAGTAACCAAGTGACCAAGCATAGCATAAGCAATAGCTGGATAACGTGATATTATTTAACTTTATAATGGGAACAAGCATTATCTATGAAGCATCCTCGCAAAAAGAAAAATAAATCTAACAATCACGTAGAAAAAATTAGAAAAATTCTTCTACAAAAAAATTGCCTTAGACTATTCAAAAATGTCAATGTCATGAAAGACTAAAACAAGATAGGGAGACTTCCAGATTAAAATAAAATGAAGAGACAGGACAATCAAATGCAATTCATGAACATAATTGGATTTGGTTTGATAATTAGCAGCTCTAAAGATAATTCTTAGAGATAATTTTTAGTAAGCACCCTACAGAGTTATTAAATAAATGAATGGATGACTCCCTTTAATTAATCTGAATAATAATAATGATAGACGTTCATAAGGCTATATGTGCTTAACAAGTCTAATTATTGAGTGTGGTATGAACATTAGAAATCATTTCCATAGGGCATATTTAATGATTGGGTACAAAATGGTTTCCATCCTCGCAATATGATTTTAACACAAAGTCCTCATAATAGGACATGTGTGTCATTTACCCAATATAAAAACTGGCCACAATATGGTCACACATGAAATTGACAATGCTCTTCAAATATGTATGGTCACAATTAAAAGGATGGCCAAAGATAATGCAAGGATTTTCAATTATTTACATTTTTACAGACTTTTTAAGAGCCAGATTAAAAAAATCATTTTCCTACTTCCTTTGAAGATGTACATGATCAAGAAAAGGACTCTATTTATTCTCCCCTAGAGTTATTCTTTAATGAGGGAACCCAATCTGGGAGCCAGCCAGCAAAGACACAAATATTAAGGGACTCAGAGCATATGGACACTATTGTAAATTAAAGCCATAAGTCAATAATTCCCCAAACAGGAAAACTTCATGCCAGAGATGCGATTTATTAATGGATGCTTAATGATATAGAGTAGGAAATTGTTTATCATCATTAATAGGAGCACTTAAAGTTCTTAGGGCATCTTAAGTAACTGAACTGTTAGAAATCATCTCTAATTCCAGAAGCCACCAACAAATTTAATTTTCAGAGTATTTTTAATACATCTATTATCATGATATTTCAACTATTTCATAATTTATAATATTTAAAACAAAACACCTAACTGTAAATCCAGTTAATTTCCAACAAGCAGATCACAGAATGAATGTGTACAATAATAAAATATATGTGAAAGTAATCAAGAGAACCTCTGTAAAAAGTACCTAACCCTCACACGCATACACTCATCATCATTCATGATTCACCATCACTGAACTAGACAAATAAATGAAAACTAAGAGAAAAACAGCTAACAATTCTCTAGTATTTACCGTATCATTTACCAAAGTATCTAGTAATTCAGATACTTTACATGTATTACTTTTTAATCCCCTCAATAACCATACGAGGTAAATATTATTCTTCCTATTTCACAGATAAGAAAACTGAGGCACAGTGAGTATAAGTACCTTGTCTTAGGTTAGATGGGTGGTAGGCATGAAGGCTGATTTCCCATTCTAACAATCCAACCACAGATCTCCACTCTTACAAAGTACACTACACTGATCTTTGAAAATATATTAATAAGCAATTATGGTATCAGTTGATAAATGCTGTGATAGAACTAATCCCGGGAGTGGGGGAAACATAGGTGACGTGCTTAATAAAGTGGCCAGGGCTGTTTTGCCCAACAGGAGAGATCTTGTCCAGATTCCTAAAAAGATGACACCATTATTAGTAATCACAAATGAACAAATGAGAGTCAGGGTGGTGGAGAGGCATTTCAGTCTGATGACAGAGTGTGTGTAAAGACTTAAAAGTAAGGATGGATTTGGCAGATTAAGGTAAAAAGAGTAGCTCCATTGACTATCAGCCAGTAGAGCGAGGGGTGATGTCTGAGCAGGGGTGGGCGGAACTAGAGAGATAAGGGAGGACCTGACCCCAGCGGGCCCTGCCCGCCAGGAGGAGACAGAGTACCTCTTAGAAGGCAGGCAGTGCTTTTCATTGAGTTTCATGCAACAGAGTAACAATACCAGATTTGGATTTTAAAAGAAAAAGTACTCTGGTATCAGAATGGGTCAGAGAGGACAACATTGAAGACAAGAAAATTGTAAATTGTGGCAGAAATCCAGGGAAGAAAGTATCAAGTCGTGACAGGGGAATTGGGAGTGCAGGTGTGAACAAGACTTAGTCTTTGAAGACGTAAACTTGATGGGTCTCGGAACCAATATGAAGGGAGAAGAAAGAGCAGGAGGGAGAGACATATTCATATGTATATAGATATATATGTTAGATAGTTGCCACTAGCTTTTTGTCATGGATTTCACTGTATGATTAACTTTTAAGCATTTTGACCCTTTGTGCTACAGTCCAGGTCTCAGAATTCCCTGTGTCTAGACAAAATAATTTTGGACTGTGATTAAAACATTATTAAGTATTTCCATTTCTATATTGGAATAAGGAAAACAATCAGCTAAAGACCTATCTTATATTGAAGATTTTTAAATAAAATTAATGGTTTTCATAAGCTACGATAGGTAACACTATATAGAGCCTAAGTTTTTGCAAAGTCTGTTCACATTTTCTTATTTAATACTTAAAATGATCTTTTGAGGAACGTATTGTTACTACTACTTTATAAGTGAGAAAACTGATTTTTTAAGATTATATATTATATTTTTTCCCAAAGTTAATCAGCTACTAAGCAGCAGGCCAGGCCAGTGCTTCAGTCTAGGTATTTTGATCATCAATTCTACTCTCTTTCCCTACTATACCCAAGCAAACCTTTAAAATATTTGATAGGAGTTCTGATTCAAGGTGCTGTCTTGCTAAAACTCCAGGAAAATTACAGTAAGGAACTAAAAAGAGAAATAAACTTATAACAGCAAAGAAAATGAGAAATCAGCCACGTGGAGGAGAGAGATGTCAACACATTTATGGAAGGAAAAATCATATAGAAGTTCAAAGTTAATGAATTATAGTGGAGAAAGAATTGTGTGGAATCTATCCTCAAGAAATTTGAATGGTGGTGGCTGTCTACATTCGTGGTGAGACCACAGGGCTTTTCTGATTTCTAAGTCTCCAGCCTTAGAGGGAATGGAAAAGTATGGCTGAAAACAGGGGGATCAAGTAAAGTTCCACCCATAAAAATAACCTCCACCCATCATGTTATCAGCCCAAAGCGTTCAGAATGAATGTAGAGACAAAATGCAGAAGCCAAAATTTGGGCTATCCATCATGATTTAAATGTTCTCAGTCTTGAAGATGTGCAAGTAAATTCACAGTGGGCTGAAGATGGAGGTTGAAAAGAACAGAGAGAGAGATCTAAAAAAGCAAGGCACAGATGCCTTTATTTTGTAGAGTGGAAAATCAGAGGATATTTTCTACTGTTAATCCACCAATAAATAAATAGAGGGTTAAGTAAAAGTTTAAGTTAAAAGGAAAACAATAGAACTACAAGTAGTATAACTGGCCAAAATGAAAAGGAAGAAAGAGAGAAATTTGGAGGAAGATAATGCAAATAAGCAGAACTTGCATCTTTCGAAACTGGGAAGAAATAGGTGTGTCAAGAGTTATATTGAAAAATTGATGCATATGCGTATTATTTCAAGTTGCTGCAGTAACAACCAGAAGAATTCAAACAGGGAAAAGTGGAAAAATACGGCCTCTGTGAATGAAACTACAGTAAGAAGTGGGACTGGGGACACAGCTTTTTACACAATACATATTTCATGTAAGAATATTCCATAATGAGGGGGGGCGGAGTCAAGATGGCTGCGTAGGCAGACTCTGAACTCACCTCCTCCCGTGGACACAGCCAATTTACAACTACTCGTGGAAAAATTACCCCTGAGAAGACATTTCAAAAAAAAAAAAGAATATTCCATAATGTTCTATACTTTTTTCCACACGTATATACTACTTTGATAAAAATAAAGACATTAGCTTCTGAAAAAAGCAAAGTATATTGTCCTTTATCAATTTTTCTCCATTTTTTGGTCTTATGACAATATCCATTGCTTTCCAATTTTGAAAGATAAACGTTTTATAAACTGCATAACGTGGTGTAAAAACTTTAAAAGTTTTAACCTATTTGAGTTGAAACACAAATCTAGCTTTTCAGATTGATTTTCTTTGCTCCATGATCCTCATGTATCCAAGTAATCTTTGACCGCATCACATTGCATGATGTCCTTTGCATTGTCTCTCTCATATTCTCCCACTAGTAAAATACAGAAGAAGCTGATGAAGTTAAAGTAAACAGAGATGGAGAAACAAACAAAAACAGCAGCTGAGACTCAGGGGCCCGCAGGGGTTGAGAATTTTTATGCCAAGGCTGGACGGGGTGCAATGCCAGCACTCAGGCCTCAAAGACTGGTAGGTTTGCATACATAATACGAGCAATCAGGTACACCGGCTAAGCAAATGAGTTCAGAAGTATGATTTGTTTTAGAACTTTATTTGCTTCCTTGATTTTTCTTTTTATTAAACTGGAACTCACACTGAAAGAAGACAGCAATCTAAACGTTCATTTAAGATTACTGTGTGCCGGGCAGTCTTCGAGGCACTTGGAATACCTCAGTGAGCAACACGGGTAAAGAGCCTATCTTTGTTTTATTTTCTTATTTTATTTATTTATTTTTTTTTTTAATTTTTTTTTTGTGTGTGTGTGAGGAAGACTGGCCCTGGGCTACCATCCGTGCCCATCTTCCTCTACTTTATATGGGATGCCGCCACAGCATGGCCTGACAAACAGTGCATTGGTGAGCGCCCGGGATCTGAACCTGGGAACCCTGGGCCTCGGAAGCAGAGCACGTGCACTTAACCGCTGCACCACTGGACTGGCCCTGGGAGCCTATCTTTGTAATGAATCAGAAAGAATCAGGACTCTTCTTAGATTACTGGAATACAGAGTCAAATTGTTAAAGTCAAACTGTTGTGTCTTCTTTGAATTTATCACAAATATTCACTCAATTACTAAACTAGTCAGATATAATATAGAACAACTAATTAACACTGCTTAAAAAGCATAAACCATAATTGATAAAACCACTTACAAGATGTGTGCTCTGGTCAAGTTTTTTAAGCTCTGTGCCTAAATTATCTTACCTGTAAAGTGGGGATGATGATAGTCTCTCATCCTCAGAATGTTATGAGGATTAATGTGGTAATATTGGTAAGTGATTAAATTCTGCAAACATCATATAAAAGATCTGTGTTTGTTAAATAAATTAAAAAGTATAAATGTGTAAGTTTTGCCATTTCATGTAAGAGTTTTGTAGAGTGGGAAAAGTAGCATAAAACTCGCAAAAGATTAAGAATGGAACCACGACCTGGTGTTAATGTGAGTCAGAACAGTTGCTTCCTATGAACTAGGATAAGAACAGAATAGGAAAAGGACATAGCAATGTTCTATCAACATAGCAAATGGCTCAACCTCCCACCCTCCCAGGGCTCAATCCTCTTTATAGATCAGGAAATATGTATTAAAAAAAAATTAAGGGGCAAAACTTACACATTTATAGTTTTTAAATTTTTAACAAACACAGATCTCTTACATGATGCCAGGCACAATTTAAACACTTACCAATATTATTACATTAATCCACATAACTTTCTGAGGATGGGGTACTATTATCATCCCCTCTTTATGGGTAAGATAATTTAGGCACAGAGCTTAAAAAACTTGACCAGAGAACACATCTAGTAAGGGGTGGAGTGAGATTTGAACCCAGGTCATTTAGCTCCAGCATGTTTTTAACCACTGCACTGTGCTAAGAGGAAAAGGAGACTGATACCTTGCTGTTAGAAGGATAAAATGTTGCAGCTTTTAAAAAGGATCTCATCATGCATGTTAACATTTAAAATGCACACATATTTTGGTCCAGAAATATTACTAATTATGGAAATTTATTTCTGCAGAAATAATAGACCAAATATGAGGACGCTTATGCAACATTGAGTGTAGTAGCAAAAAAAAATCAAGATAAAACAAACTAAACCCATGCACAAACACATCCTACCTCAGAAATAAGCAGAAAGAGTAAAAACAGGTAAAATTTGAATGAATTATAGCCTATCCATTCCAGGCAACTATGCATCTATTAAAATAAATCAGTTTGATAAAAATGTGCCCCCAAGGGATTGTTAATAATATATGTTTCAAGAAAAAAGTAAACAAGATACTACAAAGTAATATTTAATATACTACCATTTTTTACAGAAAAGAAAATACTATTTATGTGTGCATGTACACTTGTGCTTGTGCTGTGTATGATCTTAGGTAAAACTGTGTGACAATACATACCAAAGTGTTAACACTGATTACTTTGACAGTCTGAGGTTGAAGGAAAGAAGGAGATTAGCCAATGACAATAATAACTAATGTGTATTTAGTGCTTACCATGTGCCAGACACTATTCTAAGAGACCAAGATGAATAATAAGATAAAGGCAGGAATCAATGAACTAAAGAAAAGTAATGACAAATACAATAGTGACAGTTAGTAAAAATAAAAGTAGTTTCTTTGGAAAAGGTAATCAAACAGAATAATCTATGTGAAGACTAATTTGTAAAAAACAGATTACAAATAAGTGAAATATAGAATGGATTAGAGGAAGTGAATCCAGACATAATGGCAATTAAGAACATTATTAAAACACTGTATAATAATTTGTGCATCAATAAATATTAGTGAATTCTAGTTTATATAATAAAATGTTTTTATAAATAAAATTTTCAGGAGACAATCAAAAAATGGTAATAAAAGATCACTCCCAAAATAGCCCAAATCCAGATTGTTTTATAAGTTGTTCTATCAAACTTTCAAGAAACAGGTAATATCTATTTCTTTTATAATTTGTTCCAAAAAAAAAAATCAGAAAAAGTTGTCCAACTAATTTTAGGAAAATGGTATAAACTTATTTCCAAAATCAGATGGGGCAATACAACCAAAGTTACACTTACAAACATTAAAAAAAATCACATAATATTAACCTATATTAAATCCAACCATCATTTTTCTTTAGATGTGCATCATGATGAAATAGGAATTCAAGGATGGTTTAACATCAGAAACTCTGTATATATAATTCACATGTTAGTGACTAAAGAAAAATTACATAACCATCTTAACAGTTTCAAAAGTATCATTTGATAATATGTAACACCTACTTGTGATTCCAGAAAAATGCTCTCAGATAAGTTGGAAAATTAGGGATATCACTCAACCCAATAAAAGCTACCTCTAAACAAATATACAAACAACACTCTAGATAAAACATTTTCTAAGTCTTTCCATTAAGATCAGGAATAATACTCATATTTATGTCACCCCAGAGATTGCTAAGCACAATATTGGAAGCTCTGGCTTACACAATAAAACCATGGTAAGAGGTAAGTAACATGAGAGGAATGCAGGCAATGATTTTTTGATATGACACCAAAAGCACAGGCAACAAAAGCAAAAATAAACAAATGAGCCTACGCCAAACTGAAAAGCTTCTGCACAGCAAGAGAAGCAATTAACATTGTGAAAAGATGACCTATGGAATGGGAGAAAATATTTGCAAACCATATATCAAATAAAGAGTTAATATCCAAAATATATAAGGAACTCCTACAACTCAATAGCAAAAAAAAAAAAAAAAAAATTACCCAATTCAAAAATAGGCAAAGAACTCAAATAGATATTTCTCCAAAGAAGACATACAAATGGCCAACAGGTATATGAAAAGAGGCTCAACATCATTAATCGGCAGGGAGATGCAAATCAAAACCACACTGAGATATCACCTCACACCTGTTAGGATGGCCATTATCAACAAAAAAGTAGATAACAAGTGTTGGAGAAGATGTGGAGAAATTGGAACCCTCAAACACTGTTGGTGAGTATGTAAAGTGGTGCAGCTGCTGTGGAAAACAGTACCGCAGTTCCTCAAAAAATTAAGAATAAAACTACTACATGATTTAGTGTTTTGGAAAAATTCTCTTGTGTCCCCTCTACTCTCAATACTCTCTTACAGTACTACTTCACTTCTGACACGAGATGTGTGGGTTTTTGACATATCAAACAATTCTGTTACACCAGCTGGATGTCCTACAATTTAATTCAGTTCAACTGCTTACTTAGAATTAGTGCAGATCCTATAGGTTAAGGGCTTGACCTCACAAGGCTGCCCTCCCTCCCACCTAAAATGCCAATTGCAAGTCCAGGTTGTTACCGGTGCTTCTGACTGACTATAAATCAGAGGTTCCCACACCCCCTAACCTTGGGTTCCATTAATTTGTTAGAGCAAGTCATAGAACCCAAGAAAACAGTTTACTTACTAGATTACCAGTTGATTACAAAGGATATTAAAGGATACAAATGAACAGCCAGATGAAGAGATGCATAGGGCAAGGTTCAGAAGGGTCCCCAGTACAGGAGCTTCTGTCCTAGTGGAGTTTGGGGGCATCACCCTCCTAGCATGTGGTGCATTCTTGTTCACCAACCCAGAAGCTCTACGAACCCCAAATTCATGGATTTTTGTGGAATCATCATTAATTCTTAAATATCTCCTTAGATTTTTTTTGAAGGACTATGTTTAATTTCTTATTTGGCCTTGTTTCCAGCTATAGTAATGATTTTGAAAACTTCAAGACAGCATGGGTTTGAAAAGAGTCCTAAAGGGGTATTAATGATGCTGGCTCATTATAAACTTGTAAAGATGAAGATCAGCTAGAATGTTTGTTAAACTATTAAATAAATTAGCTAGAGGCACAGAGAAAACACAAGGCTACCAGCAATCTGTTTTAGATTCCTAACACTTAGTAGGTTTGAGTATAATGTAATGAACACGCAGAGAGTATTTTACAGAATTATTCAGTCTGGTTTTGCACCTCATCATCATGAATTTGAAATCCCAGAAGATATCTAGTTTCTCTGAGATTTTTACCATAACCGCTTCCCACCTCAAACACTGCCTGCTGCCATATGAAACTAAGTTGAGTAAAGTAATTCCAGTTGTCCCCATGTTTATCCACAATCAGGTCAGAGGGGAGCAGTTGAACCATTATACTAGAAGAAAGGACCATTTCACCAAGTAGTGGAAAAGGAATCAGAATGGTTCCCTGCTTTCATGGCTGTATCAGTCCACCCAGTCTTCTATGGAAATCAGAAACACCACTGAGAGATTGGGGAAGACTGTATTTGGGAATATAAATTTGGTACTAGTGTGGGCTCTGGGGAACCATAGCCTCATCAGTTATTAATACAATATTGGCTAAGTTATTTGAAATTTTTGTATTCTTATCTATAAAATAATGGTAACTACTACATGGTAATAGTAGTAACTACTACATGGGACCGTAGTGAGGAGTAATGAAGTTAATGTACGCAAGGCTTGGCACAGAGTAAGCTAAATGAACTTTCCTCTCCTTCTCCCTTCCTGTCCTCTTTCCCTTTTCCCTCTCCCTTTTCCTCCTGCTCCTCCTCCCTCTCCTCCCTTCCCTTCCTCCTGCCTTTCCTCTTCCTCCTCCTCCTACCCTGCCACCCATTACCATCACAGTCACAATCATTTTGAAGATCCACTCACAGAGAAGCAAGTCATTCTTTGTGAGCTCTCTACCCATACAGGTGACTTGGTGGCTGTCATCTCTTCTAGTTTGTTCCCAAGATAATACATAATATAGAATGTTCAGAAATAGGTATCATACATATGACAACAAATGCCCTATGAAAGCTGGGCTCATGATCAAGTGGCTCTGATTACTTAAGCAGTGGAAATGTTCTATCATTTCTTTTCAAATGTTTCAATTTTCCAAAACGTAAACCTTAAACTTAACCTCCCTCTCTCACATTTAGTTTTACAATGTGAAAATAATGGCCTAGATTTTTTTTTTCATTTGGGGAACAAGACACTCTAGGACATTTAGTAGGGGAGATGGTCAGTTTTTCTTTGAATTTCTAGAAACATGAGACAGCTGTCCCTATTAATGAGAGAAAAGAGAAAAACGACTAAGGGATTAGACAGACCTCCTGTATTTTTATTTCTAGAGGGGTCATATCTTAAACAAAGCAGCCTCGTGCCTAACTATAACTGTAGTAACAGGACAAAAGACAGCCTAGAAAGAGCCAACAGCAAAACGTGACCTTCTTTACAAAAATGTGAAGCAAGAGCCTGTGCAATGTGGAGGTGAGAGGTACCAGCAGGGGAGGAGTTTGTTTGAATTATTTGTTTTAATTCTTGCTTTCCTAGGTTAGCGCCAAAGTCTGTGTACTATAATCCTGTCATCTCTTGTTATAGAAATGTTTGCCAAAATATCTACAGACTAAACATCTACTAACTAGGATATAGAGCAATACATGCATATTCTGTATTGATATGTATATGTACACACGTGTATATGTGTATGTGTGTATCTGTCACTGAAAAGTTCTTGTTTCACCCCAGTGAACTCTATGGGGATTTTGAAAACAGGTTAGATTATTTTTCTTTCTTTGAAATTTTCATTATAGTTATATTAAACATCGTTAATTTTATAGCACTTCATATTTTTAGATGATACTTATCCAAGGCTAATAAGATTTTATATTTAGTTATTTCAATCATGTAATAAATCATATTATCTTAACTAAATTGTTTAAAATAAATGTTAATAATAATTATACCAATATCATGTAGGTAGTCATTTGGCCATATTGGCAGCATGGGAATTGAGTAGGTGGGGACATCTACTTTCAATTAATGAAAAATCAAGAATTAATCCTGCATGGGTCAGCTCTGAGGCAGAGATACAAAGTAATTATTTGCTTTCTTTTCACTAGTAGTTTTTTTTTTTTCATTCTCAATTTCTCTCTCTTTCACTCTTAATTTCCAATAGGGAATCCTACTGTATATATACGAGGATCTATATACTCGGGCCTCACAGAATATTTATGGAAGATCATTAGTATTGATAAGAAATTTTCACATATCGAGGTATATCAGGAAGCTATTCTGGTTTAAACCTGATTCATCCTGAACTAACGCAGCCTGACGTATGGCCTGTCAAACATACATTGTACACCTGCTTTAACCATCAAAGTAAAGGATGCATTAAACATTATCTCAAAGTAAAAGGATGCACTCTCTGAAGATAGACATGCATACTTCCTTTCTTAGCATGCCAGTACCAGTACTCCTGAGGAGAAGCTTCCTTTCCTGGACATCAGAGTCATGTTGACCTGCTAATCTGTAACTAAATATTTCTTTGAATCTTTGAGGAACACGTATGTTCTTTGTTCTAAAAAGGTGTAAAAGTGTACTGAAAACCATGCTTCTCTAGACACTTTCTTCTTTTGTGAAGACTGCCGTCCTGGGCTAGTCCTCAGCTTGGCTTAAATAAAACTCACCTTATCTGGCTCATTTATAGACTGGTTATTGGTTATTTGTGTCAACAGCATCTAATGTAAGCTTTCTTAAAACAGTCATAATATTAATATGAACATTTTTTGAGTAGAAATCTTATGAGAAAAAGTGTGACGTTATATACCCTTATGTAAGTTTTTTCTCTTTCTTTGCCAAAAAGAAAAATTCCAATGTGAATAATCACTGAGGTCTTTAAAAATGTAATTTCATTTGAATAATATAAAACATGGTCTTCTAAATACCAAATCTCCACTCAAACCAAACACTGATTTTTATGCAAACCTGGGTAATTTCTACCTCCAAGATTTTGCGTTTGCAATTATTTCCAAGTGAAATATCTTTTCCATTAATCCAATTTGTTTTCTTTGTCCATAATCTTAAACACTCTATTAAAAAGAAAACAGCTTTCTGTCATTGAGCCTGAATTTTATTACTCTTCTGCTCACCATCCTCTCAATATTATCAACGTTCCTTTTTGATTATTTACATTAGCACCAGCTTCGAGTTTCAGCATTCAATCAAAATTTGTTGAAAGAATGAATGAAAGAACACAGGATGTTTTGTTTGTGTATAATTATATTGTACCTTATTTTTCAATTGAGAGAGTAATTGTCTTATATCATTACTTTCTAAATGGATTGTGATGAATTTAGAAGCCACATGGCTTTATTTAGCACCAAATGGTAAAGCTACCTCCTTCCCTCCTACCAGCTGCCTCCTAGAGTCACTGCCCTGTTAGCAGGCACTACAGGAATCCAATCTGTTACATCATGAAGCCTGGGAAAATGATCTCAATTTGCTACACCCATGAGAGTTGACAGATTGTAGGGCAATAAAGTCAGTTTAACATATAGCTTCAAAATATATGCACACGTAGTGAAAGCATTTGAGTCAAGATTTTGTAATTATATTGAAATCTCCTAAATGGAGGTATTCAGGACTTAATAATTCTTAGGCATTTTTATTTAATTTCTTCCTGAATTCAAATATGATTTCTGAAACTTTTCAAAGAATGTTTTGTGATTCTAAGATTGCGGATGCTACTGCAAACCTTTATTAATTTTCTTTGGGGAAATTGAAGTTAATCCTGAAGGTTGTCCTTATGTATCTTACAAATTGTCACTTTACTTATGTTTCACACAACATTATAATTAAATGATCAAAATGCCTGCAACAAACCACTTATAGGACATCCACTGTCTTCATTTCTGTTTTTCATTTCCTATAATCTTTCCTAACTTAAAATGGCAGTAATTCTGCTTCTCTAGAGCATACGGATAATTCTCTTGATCATAATCTTTTAAATCCTGCTTGTAAAATTTCCCAATAGGCACATAGTTGCAGAAATACCCATGACTAATAATTCTGAAGATTATGTTGCTAGGATAAATTTATTCAAGATACCAATTCTGAAGACTGTAGCAACCAGAAGTAGTTTTTCTAATGCCAAATAATGAAAAGGAAAGTAAAAGATGGATTAACTGTGCCAAATTCACTGACTTCTACCTCATAACTAACCACACATATGAACATTTCTGGGCCAATTAGACAGTCTTTCAGTGAGAGAGCAATAAAAGAATGAGATTCTCCTCAAGGCAGGAATCTCATGTTTTTGTTCCATATTATCTGCTTAAACACAATATCTTGAGGAAATGTATAATTTAATATTAAAAGAAGCTTAAACACAAATTTTGAATAAATTATAGATATGAACTTGATTATTGAAAATCTAGGATAATAGTCATTAAAGTCTAGTACACGTTTTCAACATTTACATTCTTTCTCTCGAGTATCCCATTCCCTCCCACAGCTTTAAATTTCTTTGTGAGGATGTTGCCCTGATTTTTATCTCTAATCACGAGCTGAATTTTGAAATCTATTGTGGTATTTCTACCTGCTTAATGGCTATCTCTCACATTTCACTGAAATCTCAATGTCAGCATATACTTCATATCTCATCTCAAAAAAACAAAATATTGACTGCATTCATTCAAGGCCGTTTATTCCTTTAAATTGAATTATTGAATTTGTAATCAGTGGACACAGGTAGGTTCTCTGATGAGTGCCCAAACTACTGAAATTAAAATACTACTCTCTCCATGTATGACTAAATGCAGATGAGTCTGAGCTAGTACAAGGCGCTCTTGACGAGCTGGTAGGAGTTAGCAAAACCTTCAGAAAAGACTTAGAGATTGGATAGGTAGGTACAGGTGTGCTAGGTGCCAAGGTGTGGACATGTGCAAAAGCGTGACTGTAAGCAGGTCTGCATTCATCATAGGGACAGGAGGGAGAGAAGAAAGGAATGAGGCTGGAGAGGTCTCCAGGATCCAGTTTGTGAAAGAGCTTGTGTCACCTCGATATGGAGATCAAAAACTCAGAAGTGTCATCAGAGTGACATCTTCACTTGTCTCCCCATTTTCAATTTTTGCACTGCAATCCACTTATGCACACACCTGCTAACATAAACTTCCTAAAGTACAGCTTTGATAACTCAGTTTCTCCATTCGTAAATCTTTAAGAGCCAAAGAAATTAAATTAATTAAATCCACAAAGTATTAAGTATTTTCTAGGTTCCAGCTTTTTCTCCCTACATGTCTATGTATGTGTGACATACAGTCCAATGGCGTAGAGACTCTTGCCTTGCCTCCGCTCTCCTAAAATTGTCCTGTTCAGGTTGTTCTCCCATCGCATGATAAGTTCTGTACCTTCATTGGTTTTTTCATCATCATCATAGTAATGATAGTAATAACTAGCATTAAATCACATTTAAATTCATCTGTGAAACACTTCCTTCATGACACCTTTCTTAACTATCCCCCAAAAAGGTGTCATGATGTTCTTCACTGAACTCACTCATGAATAAACTGACTAAACATTTTACTTCATCTTTAGTTATTTATGTTATACTTTAAAATATGAGACTGTTGCTTACTTGTTTTCAAAAATTTCTGAAGACATCGAATGTAAGTCACCATATATAACATACGTTCATTCACTGTATGTTTATTGAATGCATTTGAATTAATACTCAATTGAATTGATACCCATTCAATAGTCTATGCAAAAGCCTACAGAATGTGTGATTTCTGGTAGAACTATTTTCTACATTTATGAGTATTATATTTGGAATTCCTTTAGGATTTAGACAAATGACCTCTAAGAAAAAGAATTAAGAAGAAAACAGAAGACAAAGTTAATACCAGCATGTGATTTTAAACAGGTTTATTATGTAACAGATTTAAAAGTCTATATGCACGCACATAATATAATTTATAAATGACTATATATGTATGTCTGTGTATATATGTATATATGTATCTATGTATGTATTTTTAGATAGTAAAACAAAATTCAATCCAATTGCCTTAGATTTGCTGGGTGATCAAATGTGATTGAAATGGGCAGAAAATTGTTCCATCAAACTCTGAGAGCTCTACACCACGTTATCAGCTAAGTTAACTTTATATTGTGCTTGTGGGATGCAGAAGCCCTTGTGAGAACAAGCCAATCCCATCCTATCAATGGAAATACACCAAGACGATCAGTGCTGAAACATGTCCTGTCCGTTCATTTATTGCACCATCTAAGCAGACTCACTCAAGGTTAGAAGGGGAACAGCCTCTCCTGAGTTTAAATTGTAGTAGGTAATTTGCAGACAAGAGTGGAAGAATTTGTTTTTAAGAATCTTGCAGTAAGCTTATGAAAAAAGGAAGGAATATAGCTTATTTATGCTGTGAGACTCATTAGTCATTCTGAGAAGCCATAGAGATCCTTCTGCTGCTTCTCAAATACATTTGAGAAATTTTTTTCTCCCATAAAATTTCAGATGCTCCATTTTTTAACATCATTTTTGGCAAGATATTATATAGCTAAGAAAACAAAAATGAGGTGGAAAAAGAGGGGACTTCAGTAGATGTGAAAAAATGTTGCAAGTATAATTTAGCAAGAAGCTCTGCCCTCAGAAGACCTTGCTGAATCTCTCAGTAAAAGGTTTTATATGACTAACAGAGAGAATGAAAGAATTTGATCATCACCACTGTCTCATTCACCTGCCCAAATAAGTAAACACTCTGACCCCACCCTTCTTAAAATTCAGACAGGAACAGCAGAGCTTATCACTCGGACTCAGGTGAGTGTATCATGTTGTAACCAACTTGCTTTTCCTGATTTATCATTAATGGCTGATAAGAAATTTTTGAGAATAGGCTAATGATGTTAACTATTCATATAAACGCATAGATTTGATCTATACACAACTGATAACAGTGGATATATTAAACATTTAAAAATTAAGATGAATAAATGGCCTTTGCAGAAATATTTTACATTTAAAAACGATATACTATTTTATACTTTTTTGATTTCGCCTAAAGAGACAATAAGAGATGGGAAAATATACATATGGTAAATATAACAAATTTAAAATACTAGTCAAAGTACATGAAATCAGACATAATTATGAAAGGGCAATATGCTATTCACACACAGTCAGGACCAAAAAAAAAATCCATGTATTTACAACAGAACAAAGTAATTTAAGAATCTTGTTAGCTGTGACAATATCACAACTAGTTGTTGAATTGAGCCAGGATGGGTGCAACTAGTCATTGTCCAATTTCCCACTAAAGTGGCTCAAACAATGTAAGCAGGATTTTTATTTTTTATTGAAAATAGAAAAAGGTTTCAGCCACAAATTTGAAGCCTCAGTAATTTTCATGAAAATGGTAGAGATAAAAAACATTCAGAGGCATCTTTGACCCATTCACCAACCAGTAGCAATCCATAGAACGCGGCAAAAAGTAAGCCTGGTTTTGGATATTTGTGGGGGATGGTGATAGGGCAAAAGGATTGTCACAAGCTCTGATATGGTGACACTTTGATGTAGCCTTTAGAAAGAGAAGAGACTCCTACAAGTTTGACAGTTGCACAGATTGAGCAAAAGCTATTTCTACGTTCAACATCCACATGTAGAAGTTTGGGAAAGAAGCTATTTTGCCAGCTGCCATTGGCTGCCTGAATGAATAGAGGATGGAGAGGTTCTATATAAACGCATAGCTCTCTGGCCCTCTCCCACTCTTTCTCCTCACATGGAATTTCATTCTTAGCTCCTCCAAATTAAATGTTTCTAAGACAGGCAAGGGAGAACAACTTCACAATTAATATACTTGTGCTCATTAAATATGTGTGCAATCAAATGAATGAGTGGTTTTTTTCCCCTCAGCGTTTTGAGAATAGTATTCTATTTCTCCTTAAAAGCAGATTTCTGCTTTTAACTGCAGAGAATTTACCAACCATTTAATTATCATTCCTTTGAAGTCATTTATTTTCTGTTTATTTATTTTAAGATTTTACCTTTGTCTTTACTATTCTGCTGTTTGAATATGATGTATTTTGAAGCCGTTTTTTTCTTTTTCACCTTGCAGTTTTATTTATCCAGATTATCAAATGGCTTTTATCAATTCTAGAAAATAGTCCATTTTTTTAATATTGCCTATCATCCATCTTCTCTATTCTCTTCCTCTGAAACTTCTATTAGATGAATACTAAATCTCATTATTCTTCCATCCATGACTCTTGTCCCCTGGATAATTTTTAGAGCCATTTTTCTCAGTTTTCAATTTGCTATTCCACTGGGCTTAATTTAAAGGGTTGCTCTGGCCGTTGTGTTGAGAATATGTTGCTAGAGCGTAAGAACTTAATCAAGGACACCAGTTAGGAGACTCACAGTGACCCGGGTGAGAGGTGATAGTGACACGTACTAGAGGGAATGGAGGAAGTGGTCGTGTTCTTGATATATTTTGAAGGCAGAGCGACATGATATCCTAACAAATTGGATGAGATAAATGAGAAAGAAAGGATCAAGAATAATGTTGAGGTTTTGACCTGAGCAACGATAAGAATGGAATTGTCATCAACTGAGATGGGAAAGCTATGATTAAAGGAAAGGAGATTGGAATTCAATGTCAGACATGTAGACTTTGAAAGTCTTTTAGACATCCAATTTGAGGTATTGAGGAAACAAGAAAAAACAGAACAAAGGGAAAAAGAAACAAAAAACAAATATAACAAATGGAAAATAGCCAGCAAGATTGTATATTTTTAATCCAACTATATACCATCCATACAAAGCAGATACTGTCTCCAAGGCATAGATAGGTTAAAAGTAAAAGGATAGAAAGAAATGAATCATGCAAACACACACACAAAAGAGTGCTGTGTTAGTTGTATTAATGTCAGAAAAACTAAACATCAGGACAAAGGATATTACCAAGAATAAAGAGAGATATTGCATAATAATAAAATAATCAACTCTTCAAGAAGACGTAAAAATCCTACATGGGAATACACCCAAAAATAGAGCAGCAAAATACAAGATTCATAAACTGATAGATCTGAAAGAAGAAATAGACAAATCTACAATTATAGAGTCTTCAACACTCTTATCTCAGTAATTGGGAGAAAAATTGAGCAGGAAATTATTAGCCTAATAAAGTATACCTACAAAAAATTCTACACATAACATCGACCTACTGATGAGAGACCGAACGATTTCTCACTATGATTGGAGTCAACCCAGATGTCCTTTCTCATGACTTCTATTTTAATGTTATAGAGGAAGACCTTAATGGTTAATTTTATGTGTCAACTTGACTGGGATAAAGGGTGCCCAAATAACTGGTAAATCACTATTTCTGGGTGTGTCTGTGAGGATGTTACCAGAAAAGATAAGGATTTGAACCAGTAAACTGAGTAAAGAAGATGGCCCTCACCAATGCAAGTGGACATCATCCGATCCCCGTTGAGGACATAAATAGAACAAAAAGGCAGAGAATAGGCGAATTTACTCTCTTTGCTTGAGCTGAGATATTCATCTTCTCCTGCCCTTGCCTTCTATTGCCCTTGAACATTGGCACTCCTGATTCTCATGTTTTTGGACGCAGACCAGGACATACAACATCGGGTCTCTGATTCTCAGCCTTTTGGACTCAGAGTTAATTACATCCTGGCTTTCCTGGTTCTCCAGCTTGCTGATGGTAGATCATGTCACTTTTTGGCCTCCAAACCTATGTGAGCCAATTCCTATAATAAATTTCCTTATCTATATCAATATCAATATCTATATCTATAAATTGTATTGATTCTGTTTCCCCTGAGAACTCTGACTACTACAAAGACCTAGACAGTGAGAAAAAGCAAGAAAAAGAATTAAAGTGGATAGAGATTGGCAAGGAAGCACACAAAAATCTCTGATATGGTTACCAATGTAGAAAATCCCAAAGACTCTATTATAAATTCCTAGGACTAATAAGTGAGCTTAGCAAGGACACAGATACAAGGTCAATATATATAAGTTAATCATGCTTTTATATGCCAGTAAAGGAACAACTGAAATTTGGCATTTAAATATATATGTACACATTAACAACAGAGAGACAGAGAGAGAGAAATAGAAATAAAAATAAAGTCTAAGAAAGATATGTCCAGGATCTCTACACTAAAACCTACAAAATAATGATAAAAGAAATAAATGAATACCTAAATAACTGGAGAGATATACTGTGTTCATGGATAGGAAAACTCAATATTTGTTAAGAGATGTACTCTACCCATTTGATCTATTGACATCGCTATCCCAGTAAAAATCTCAACAAGTTTTCTGGTAGATGTTAATGAGCTGATTCTAAAATTTATTCCAAAGGCAAACGAACAAGAATAAACAAAATAATTCTGAAAAAGAAAAGCTTGGCAGGCTCACAATGCCCAAATTCAAGAGTTATTATAAATCTATAGTACTCAAGACAATATGGTGTTGACAAATAATGGGCACATAGAGATAAATGGAACAGAATGTAAATCCCGTAAACAGACTTACAAAAATATCTTCAACTGACATTGACAAATGTGTAAATGGTATTTATTACAAAAAGGACAGTCTTTTCAACAAATGATACTGGAAAATTTGGATATCCATTTGCAAAAAAATTAAATAAAATAGACACATACCTCAGACGTGGTACAAAAAATTAATTAAAATGGATTATAGACCTGAATGTAAGACATAAAATATGAAACTTCTGGTAAATTAGAAGATCTCTGTAACCTTGGATTTGGCAATGAATTGTTATATATAAGACCAAAATCAAGAACCATAAAAAAGCAAATTGAAAGTTGAGCTTCATCAAAATGAAAAACTTTGCTCTTCAAAAAAACTGGTCAGAGTTTAGAAATAGAAGACTTCTACTGGCAGAAAATCTTTGAAAACCACATATCTGATAACAGAATTAAATCCAGAATACATAAAGAAATTCCAAAACTCAATAATATGAAACAAATAGCCCAACTAATAAATGAGCCAAAGATGTGAATAAACTTTTCCTCAAAGAAGATACACAAATGGCAAATAAATATAAGACAAGATACTTTACATTATTTGTTATTACGGAAATCATATATTCTTGGAGTACTGCTTGAGCTACAGACTTCTTCAAAAATTTTTATACTGGATCCAATTTAAATTCGTATTTATTTCTGGTCACTTGATGAATAATAGCTAACAAAAAAAACCCAGGTGAGGTATATGTGTCCTTCAAAACCTAAACAGCTTCACAAGGCATTGCATATTTTCTTATGTGTAGGGTTTAGCAGAGACAGTAATTTATCCTATGCTGTCTGTGAAATGTCTCTTGGCTCTTTAGCTCAATTTATATCCAAGAATTTAACTGATTAGGCTGGCCCTATATTTTATCTGACCAAATAAACCAAACTCATCTAGTAATATGTGCTATGGCAGTTCTTACATTCCTTTGCTTTCTCCATGATATCATCAATGTCATAAATTGTTTCTTTGATGATGAATCATAACTAAATCTTATCTCACCAGGTGATTGCAGGACACTGGAGAATTTAAATATTCCCAAGAAAGACAGTGAATCTATTTTGTAGTCTTGCTTATAAAAAACAAATTGGGTCTGGCTTCCTTCCATATTTACAATGACCAAGAAAGAACAAGTCGAATCTCTCCAAAGCACACCAGTGACTTGTAGTCTGTCGGATTTCTTGAGTAGTGAAAGCTACATCTGCCTCAGCAGAACCATCAACGAAACTACTTTGTTCAAACCCTTAAAGTCAACATTTAGTCTCTAGGATCCATTCGTTTTTCTCACAGCAAATTGGTGCAGATAAGTACTGCCACTTCCATAATTTTTTTCAAAAAAGACAAAATATCTTGTTGACTTCCTACAATTTGGTACGGTTTAGTATTTACTGTTGGATAGAGTTTGGACAATTCCAAAGGTTTAAGTGACTAATTAAAATTGGATAAAGGACAGGTTTGCCTGACATTCGAGCACTTTCATCTCATCCATTCATTTCAGTAACGCACTCAGTTGTATTTGATGGAACTATACAGCATTTTTTTTAAATTTACTTGCTTTCTAATCTGGGTCTCATCAAATCTGAATACCTTCTACCACAGTATTTCTCTACCTTACGTTTTAGTTCTAGCCCTCTGATATTGCCCTCTCGTTCTCAAGCAGATACTATAGTTCATTTGGCATCAAAATCAAATATTTGCCACAAGATTTCTTCTCCACCATCAGGCGTTTGAACTTTAATCCTAGCACTTGTCCTTGGATTCATTTTGGGGCTCAGCCACGGAGATGGCAACCCTCATAGCTAAACCTTTTTCTTCTACCACTTTAGCAGAAGAGAAAATTCAGCGCACTGCTCTAATAACATGTTGCCCCAGACTGCTTCAGCATAATGGATTTATATTCATCCAAACTAGGATAAATGGAGTCTATAGGTGAGGTGACTACCGAAGTGAGGATGGCTATTTCTTCCCTTTCAATTAGCAATAATGTGTCACCAGATCATTTTCAGAAACCCTGTCAATTGCCCCTATTTTTCTTTCGTTCATTATAAGCCACCTGAATAATTTCTCCCAGCTTAGCTGTTGTCATTTATTTTTCCCTTATTATTTTTTTTCTGTTGGACATTCCCCTTCTTTTAAATGTCTTGGACATTTTTTCTATCATTAAAGCCCACACTTGAGAGTTGCACAGCGGGTGGGCACAGCTCCCTGCGTGGTCTCTTGTCCTCCTGATAGATGATTTCCAATGTGGGCCTCAGTAGGAAGAGCCTCCTGTTTCCAAGTTTCTGCCATTATTTAGGTCAGAAGCATATCACTTGGAAGGCACACATTCCAGCACTTTATTGGGGTAATTTCGTTTTTCCAAACGTACAGGGGTTGGCAATTGTCTTTGCTGATTCTCTGGTTCTGCTGTATCTTAGCAAGACCAGTTACTGATTACCAAATAAACACACAAAACAAACAAGGTTCAGGTACACAGTTGGTACATAGTAACCTCAAACTGATGCTTGCTTATCTTGGCTCAATTATGATCCTATGAATTTCTTGAGTTAGCCTTGCAAGGAAAATGTAACCAAGGTCTAATGGTCATATCATCAGCGTCTCTGAAGTTAGAGAAACGCATAAACCTTTACTAATCCTTTTCTTCCAGGAAAGAACTACTACTGCTGCTCCTTGAAATTTAACTGGAAGTCCCAGCTAATGTAGTTGGACATGGAAAAAGATAATATTCAAGGACTGAAATGAAAAAAAATTAATTTCAAATTAATTCATTTCTACCAGAACTCCCTTAAAGAACCTATAGCAGTATTACTAGAAGTAACAAGGAAATACCAAGGCTTCTGTATAGAAAATTCAATGTGCAATAGCGTCTATGTTTTAATATATAAAAACAAAAAATTAAATGTAATAAAATGCATTATTTATGATAGCATAAATATTTAAAATATCTAGACATTAATCTATTAAGAAGTGAGAAAGACAAGGCTGGCCTGGTGGCGCAAGCAGTTAAGCGTGCATGCTCTGCTGTGGCGGCCCGGGTTTCACCGGTTCTGATCCCTGGCTCACACCGACGCACTGCTTGGCAAGCCGTGCTGTGGCAGCATCCCATATAAAGTGGAGGAAGATGTGTACGGATGTTAGCCCAGGGCCAGTCTTCCTCAGCAAAAAAAAAAGGAGGATTGGCAGATGTTAGCACAGGGCTGATCTTCCTCACAAAAGAAAAAGAAGTGAGAAAGAATTTTAGGAAAATAATGATATACACATACTATATAAATAGTTTCCATATTCATAAATTTGAAAACTCAATACTGATCCCAATTTATCTTTATATTCAATACAATTCTCACAAAGATCCAAACAAGGTTTTTAATAAAACTTGAAAAGTTGATTATAAAATTTATATAGAAGAACAAGAGTTTAAGAAGGCATATGTATTTCAGGAATAGTGAAATGTACATTTGTGTGTGGAGATGTTGCCCTAGCAGATGTAATAAGCAAAACTTATTATAAGGCATTTCTAGTTCACCTCAGTCATGCAGAGTCAGAAAAACAAATTAATAGAACAAAATAGAGGCCAGAAATAGATCCATTCTTGAATAGAAATTTGATATATGAGAGCATGTTATTACATATCACTTAAGAAATGACATATTATTCAACAAGTACTGATTAGATAGTTCATTATCCATAATAAAAAAATAAGATAAAATTAAATTGGACATCCATCTCACCCTATATTCAGAAACAGATGCAGGCAGACCATGGCATAAACGTGAAAAACAAAACATTCAGGGTGCTTACAGTTTATACAAGAAAAAATTTAATGACTTCAAGATATGGAAATATTTTCTAAAGAAGCTTTAGGAACCACAAACTATAAAAGAAAAGTTTGATTACTTCAACTACATTATAACTCAAAGCTTTGTTTAACCTCAAAGATATCATAGAAATGAAAAGTCAAAAACTAGGAGAAGAGATATTACAATACAGAAAATTATGAAGGCCTAATACCCAGACTATATTAAAAATTCCCAAATACAATAAGAAAAAGACATAACTTTAATAGTGCAAATAAACAAAATATAAAATAGACAATTTACAGTAGAGAAAAACTAAACAATTAAATATGAAAAGACTGTCAAACTCTAATTGCTAATTAAAATCACAATGAAATACCATTTTGAGCTTTTAAAAATGGCAAAATTGTGGGGCTAGCCCAGTGGCACAAGTGGTTAAGTGTGCACACTCCGCTGCGGCGGCCCGGGGTTCACAGGTTCGGATCCCGGGTGCGCACCGACGCGCTGCTTGGCAAGCCATGCTGTGGCTGCGTCCCATATAAAGTAGAGGAAGATGGGCATGAATGTTAGCCCAGGGCCAGTCTTCCTCAGCAAAAAAAAGGAGGATTGGCATTGAATGTTAGCTCAGGGCTGGTCTTCCTCACAAAAATAAAAAGGCAAAATTGTAATGTCTAACAATACCAGTATCAGGGAGAATGAAGAAAAATAGGGATTTCTACACTGTTGCTGGGACTTCAGATTAGTAATTTAACCAATTTGGGAAGCAATTTGTCAGTATTTAGTAAAGTTGAAAATATCATACCCTATTGACTTGTAATACAATTCTAGGTATATATCATAATATAGATTTTAACCATGTATACCAGAAGTCATAACAAGAATAGATTTTTCAGCAGAGTTTTGTAGTGAAATGTTGCAAACAATCTAAATGTCTATCAGGAAGATTAGGGGTAAATAACTATAATATACATAAAATGGAATGATATTAAACTAAATCTGTAAATACAGATTAATTTCAAAAATACAACACTAAAAGTCTTAATCAACCCACATATGTTTAGCCACAGTACAATAATATTTGTATATGGTTTTAAAAAGTGAAAAATTACTATTATATTTATAAATGCATATTTATAAGTTAAATGTGTAAATTTGTATTTAAATTGCAAGTGCTAAATTTATGAGAGCATTCACTTCTTAGAAGATTAAAGATGTCAATAAGATTAGAAAGTAGTGCATGTGGGCTTCAATTATTATTATATTTTGTTGCAATAATGTCCAAAACAAATATGTAAATGTTCAGATCTGTTAAAATTTAGAAAGTTTAGAAATGATATTATTCTCTAAACTTTACTGTATAGAGTAAATATTTCATCATTTCAATTGCCATTTTTTTGACAAAAATTTGATTTATTTTTCTCCCTTTCCTCTGCCCTGAATATGAAAAAAATTGTTTTCAAAAAGTAATACATGTTTGATGAACAAATTTAGGAAACACAAATAGGCAAATATGAAATAAAATAGAAAATATAATGATGTATACGTGAAATTTATACAATGTTATAAACCAATGTTACCGCAGTAAACAAAAAAAGAAAGAAAGAAAGAAAGAAAAGAAAGAAAGAAAGAAAGAAAGAAAGAAAGAAAGAAAGAAAGAAAGAAAGAAAGAAAGAAAGAAAGAAAGAAAGAAAGAAAGAAAGAAAGAAAGAAAGAAAGAAAGAAAGAAAGAAAGAAAGAAAGAAAGAAAGAAAGAAAGAAAGAAAAAGAAAGAAAGAAAGAATGTTAGCAGAGATTATCTCTGGGAGGAGATGATGGGACTATCCACAGTTTATATTTTCTATTTTATTTCCTATTTGCCATTTTTTATTTTTAATTGTGATAAAATACACCTTACATAAAATTTATTATTTTTACCATTTTTAAGTGTAGCATTCACTAGTGTTAAGTGCATTCAATCTCCAGAACTCTTTTCTTCTTGCGAAACTGAAACTCTATACCAATTAAACAACTACTCCCCATTTTCCTCTCTCCCCAGCCCCTGGTGATCACCATTCTGCTTTCTGTCTCTGTGAACTGGACTACTCTAGGTACTTCATATAATTGGAATCATAGAGTATTTGTCTTTTTGTGACTGCCTTATTTCTTTTAGCATAATGTCCTCAAGTTCCATCCATGTTGTAGCATGTGTCAGAATTTCGTTCCTTTTTAAGGCTGAATAATATTTCATTGTATGTATATACCACATTTTGTTTATCCATGCATCCATTGATGGACACTTGTGTGGCTTCCACTCTTTGGCTGTCGTGAATAATGCTGCTATATATACATACAATTATACAATATCTCTTCAAGACTCTGTTTTCAATTCTTTTGAAAGAAGAAGTGAAATTGCTAGAGTATATGATAATTCTATTTTTATTTTTTTTAGGAACCACCAATTTCGATATCAGCCATATCAGCTGCACCATTTTACACTGCCACCAACAACACACAAGGGTTCCAGTTTCTCCCCCCTCATCAATACTTGTTACTTTCTGTGTTTTTTTATTTGTTTATTTGTTTGTTTGTTTATAGCAGCCATCCTAATAGGTATGAGGTGGTATCTCACTGTGATTTTGATTTGCATTTCCTAATGGTTAGTGACTGTCTTTTCCCCATTGAATGGTCTTGGCAATCTTGTCAGAACTAACTTGACCGTATATGTGAAGGATTATTGCTGGGCTTTCTACTCTATTCCATTGGTCTACATGTCTGTCTTTATGCCAGTACCACATTGTTTTGATTACTATAGTTCAGTTATAGGCTTTAAACTCAGGAAGCATGAGAACTCCAACTTTGTTCTTTTTCAAGATCATTTGGCTACTCAGTGTCCCTTGAGATTCCATAAGAATTTTAGGACAGTTTCTTCTATTTCTGAAAGAAAATGTCATTGGGATCTTGATGGGGTCATTAATTCTTGAAGGACTTCTGTCCCTCTCTTCTATACAATGAAAGCTTTTAGGATACTCTGTTGATCTTTGCTGTTTTAATATTTCTCGACAATATTTTCAATCATGTATGTGTATGCTTGTGTTAAATTAGACCTACTCATTTCTTGTTAAGTTCTTTCAATTTGAAAATTTTCAAGTACGTCTGTTAATTTTTCTTTGTTTTTGTTATGTCTTGGCAACTCTGGTTGGCAGTTAGATCTTCTCTACTGATTTTTTCACATTCTCTAAGAATTTTTCTCATATATTTTGTCTTTTTCTTATATATATGCAGGATTTTCTCAACTTTTTCTTTAAACTCTTCTTTTATTTGTGTTACCCAGCGAGGGCTGGATCTGCCCACCACAAGGTAAAAGGCCAAGCAGGCAGCGGTAGAGAAAGAACTCTATTAAGTGATGAGCTAGTTGTTCAGAAGATGGTGGACTTTCTTCAAAAAAGAACCCATTTTAATGGGGAATTGATTTGGAATGACATATATAAGGCAAACCGGGTTGGGGAGGGGCTCAGAATGTCAGGTGACGGATGACCTCAGACCATTGGGTGCCTCTCCATAGACAAAAAGTTTCAGATCTGCTGAATGCGACGTTCCTGGTGAATCTAAGAAAACATCAGTTACTTCCTTACCTGGGACAGAAAGACCTGCTTTGGGCAGAGGACATAAATTTTCAGCAAACAAGTTATTCTTTCTAGCAGTTACAGATTAGCTTGCCTATGTGAAGTTCTTTTTTTAAAGATTTTATTTATTTATTTTTCTCCCCCAAAGCCCCAGTAGATAGTTGTGTGTCATAGCTGCACATCCTTCTAGTTGCTGTATGTGGGACGCGGCCTCAGCATGGCCAGAGAAGCAGCGCGTCGGTGCGAGCCCGGGATCCGAACCCGTGTCGCCAGCAGTGGAGCGCGCTCACTTAACCACCAAGCCACGGGGCCGGCCCACCTACGTGAAGTTCTAAGCGTTTTTCCAAAGCACACTGTGAGAATAAGACAGGGAGGGGAGCGTGTGCTGGGCTCTGTGTGTTGCGTGCAGGAGATCTTTAGTGTGTGACATCTAAAGTTCACAGTCGGTCATTTAGCTTCTCAATGCTCCTGTGCGATCCTTTGTCAGGCGGAGGGCTGTTAGCAAGCTGCTCTCTTACCAGCAGTCCTCCTGCTGCAACTGAGCTCAGAACTCTGGTTACTTTGTTTCCCACGTTAGCCTTGTGGGCACAAGGCAGGGTTCCACCCTAACCCAGGAATATTTAACTCCTTCATCCTCGGTTTCATTGCATTATATATAATTTTTGAGGATATTTATATATATTATTATTCATTTTTAAAGAGATGGTTCTTATTTCCAAATTAATCCTTTCTCATGTCAATCTTTAATATTTCATAGTAGGAGTGTATGTTTGAATCTCTATTAAAATGCTAATTTGATTTATTTAAAACCTGTCTTGGGTACTCTGAAACTCTGAAGGGTTTCTTTTTCTGGATCAATTTTTCTGCAAGTTTATTTTCATCTGTCTTTCACATTGTTTCAACACCTGGTAGACCTGGATCATTCTATCAATGAATAACACAAGATAAATTTTGACTGGAAACTTTTTCCAGATGAGATACAATAGAGAGCTCCACATATCACTAGACATAAACCTGTAACGTAAAGTTAAAGCACTGGAAATATTGTGACTTTGGCAAAATAATTGTTCAATTATTCAGTATTATACATGATAATTTAGGTTCAACGAAGAAGTCATAGGGATAATATATACAGTAGATATAACTACTAGCTATCCTATCCGTTTGGAAAAAAAATTATCCAGACCTCTAACTTGCACTTCATAAAGTTATAAAGCACAGATAAATTAAAATCCTGAATATGCAATAGATAAGAAACACTAGGATATAATTTTATGCTATTGGATTGGTGATGACCTTCCTAAAGAAAGTAAAATACTCAGAAAATCAAAATCTTCTGCATGGAAAGGTCACTAGGAAATAAGTTAAAAGACAAGACATAGACTGGAAAATTGTTGATATAGTTAATATATAGGTTAATATCAAAATGTTATTAAAATTTCTATAATTTTTTAAATAGGAGTATATATATGTGTAATATAGATATATAAAATGAATAAGAAAAGATATAAATAGGTAAATCATATGCATAGACTATCTCAAAGGAAATATAATGACTAGTAAAAATATTAAAATAGGTCCATCTTCAGTACTAACTTGTAAAATGAAAAAATATCAAAATGTATAAGATTAATAATATCAAATCATGGCAAGAATGTGGAAAAATGGGCACTCTACATATTTGTTTAATGTCATTCTTTATAGCATTATATTAGCTAATAATTTAAAAAACTGAATGTTTGTCATTGAGCAAAGACTAGATAATTTATAGTATATCACGTTATAAATACAAAGTGGCTATAAAATGAATAAGTTAAAATGTATTAATGTATATATATTTATATATATGAAAAATCTCTAAGTCTAATTGCTAAAAGCAAACACAATAATATGTTTAATCCCACTCAAGAAACGAGAACACAAAAAATGATATGTGCATGCATGCATATATGGATGTAAGAGCACTACAGGATTTTGGAATTATGCACACTTTACTCTTGACAGCAGGGAGCCAGGAGGCAAGACCGCAGGCTTTGGACTTGAGAAGGTGAGTAAGAGTGATTTCTACTCTTTGTATTGCCTTCTTTTACAGTTGGAATGCATTAAAATGTAATTTATTTAATAAAATACAATAAAATCCTTTCCTACTATTATTTGAATAAAATTTCATCTGAACACATATATTTGTGGTATTCCCAAATGTTAACAGAAGCACTGTTCTTTTCTTCCATCTGTTAGAAAATTATATTAATCAGTGAAAGATGTTGCTCCACAGAAGGTTTTCAATTCATATGCTCTTTGTAAATGAGGAGATCAAAAAAACACTAGGTACTAGCTTCTGAATACACATCTTATGTGTAAGTCCAGATAATCTCCACATTAATGTTTGTTCAAAATTCAGGAAAAGTAAATATTGATCATGCAGACTTCTATCTCAGATTTTATGATTGTTTTACCTGTACTGAATAAATTTTATTACTGCATCCGAAGGAATGGCTTAATATATAAATTATATTTCTCTACAAAATTACAAAATAATGTCCTTACCACTAGGATAGCTATACATTACAGTCTCTGTTTTTATGAGATAATATTTATTGTTAACTGCAAATGAATCTTACCTATCATAGATCTGTTAGCATTTAGATTTACTCAGTGAATCCACAAACATTTATTGGATATCTACTACAGCAGGAACCCTTCTATCTAAACACTGAGAAGAAGTTATAGCTCTGAAGAAGTCGATATGATTATGACCACAGTGTCTATAGTCTGTAGGGATGGGAGAGGGGGAAGAGATAATTAAAAATAATAAACACCTAAAAATTATAATTGTTGATACATTCTATGATGTGTGATGTTACAGAGAATAAATGGGTGAGAATGTGCAACTCTAGATAAACTCACGGAAGGCCCCTGGTTATGGGTAGAACACGCAAGCTGGAATCTGAAAAATGAGTTGGAGCCAGTTCTGCCAAGAACTGGGAACATAATTCTAATGAGAAAGAGCAGCAATTGCAAGGGCTCTGAGGCCGGGCAGAGTTTGGTATACTTGGAAAAGGAAAGGTCTCTCAACGTGATGGGAGTGTATAGACAAGGGAGAGAGCTGTAGAGACTAAAGTGGAGAGTAGTCAAAGACCAGATGCACTAGAGCCTGGAGAAACATGGTATGTCATTTGGATTTTGCCTGAGCTTCATATGTATGCCGTCAAAAGGCTTTAAGTGAAGGACTGAAATGCTCTGTAACTGCTTTGTGGGGAAACAATTTTAGGGGAATAAAAATAGAGGCAAGAAAAGAAATTAGGACACTAATGGGAAAATCCAGGTGGGAAATGATATTGATTTGATACAGAGGCTGAGAAGAAAGATAGCAAGGAGTGGAGAGCCGTTATTACATGTAGACAGTGAATCGGACAGTCATGAGGGATCAAGAATAACTACTGGGGAGGCCAGCCCGGGTGGCCTAGTGGTTGAGTTCAGAGGCTCCCCTTCATCCATCCAAGTTGGATTTCAGGGCAGACCTACACCACTTGTCAGTGCCCATGCTGTGGTGGCAGCCCACATATAAAAAATAGAGGAAGATTTGCAACAGATGTTAGTTCAGGGCGAATTTTCCTCAGCAAATAAAAAGAAGAACTACTGGGTTTTGTCTTGGATAAGGCGGTGGAGGGAGGATTGTGACATTTACTCACCTTAGGACATCATTTGTATATTTGTAAAGTACAGCATCTCTTAAAGAACATTCTGCAATTCATACTTTACTTTTCAAATCACTTTGTATTTGACTTGTCTCTAATCACTTGGAATTAGAAAATTTTACCATAGCTCCATTTCAAAACAATAGACAGGTAGTAAGGAGCATTTATCTCATATTAGCATGGTTTTAATAATTTTTCAAATCAACCTGACTTTAATCACTCGGTTAATAGAAGTTGATAAAATAATTGATTTAAACTCTAAACATACAATTCTAAAAATAGTATTATGATTAGTCTCCTGTCAAATGAAAAGGAAAAGAAAATGTATCTCCTACATATGTACTTTAAGCAAAGCCTAATCATAGGAAAATGATTGGTCTACATTATCTCACACTCTAAGGCTAGTTTTCCTGTGAAACTTCATAAAAATATTTAATTGTTTTAATAATAAATATACTGCAAAACATTACTAAAGTATTTTAGTATCACTAAATATTACTAAAACATTATTAAAATGTTTAGTTATGTAATTAACTTTGAATCTTCAACTCTGAAATATACAAATATATTTATAAACGAATTTAGATGGAAGCCCAATGTATCCAGATTGTATCTTTAAGTTTCTGTAACTCACTAGATAAGTGTTACTTTTATGCCTTTTGGCAGACATACCATGAGATGCCTCAATCATGCAATTGAAATAAAATAAAGAGAAATTTGTCAATACTGATATTTAGGATAACAAGTAGAGGTAAAAAGAAAAAACAGAAGTTTACTTGGGACTATATTTTTGACTACAAGTGTTTGGTGCATAGCAAAGATTTAAACGAGTCAATGTTTGTCAAAATACTTCAAATATTTAAATATTTATATATTTGATATTCAATAAAGGATTTAAGTTTAAAAGTTTAAAAATACTATTTAGTTTGGTATGAGAGCACATGATACCCTTTCAGTAAACACATTTTACTTTGAAACTCACTCCCACGATTCCTTGCCCCATTTGCCATATTTCACAAAATAAATGTTGGTTGTTATTCCATGACATTTCAGTTAGGGGCTCAAAACTTTGGATCCTTCTATTAGCGTAAAAGAAAAATAAATTTTAATAACTAGAGTTGAATTGATGAAATTGGAAAATAATTACTCTGTATGAGGCATTTCAGAATACTTTAGAAGAACAATGGACAATACAATTTCCTTACTGGGAAGACATTCTTAATAGCTAAGCTTTAATTTATATGGGAAGATATATTTCTGAATTTACATGATGTATACATAATTTTTAAAAATTAACAGTGTGTATGTATATAGGCAAGGGAATTGTACAACCCATTCTGGATTGTGTGAAGAAGAGCAAGTAAAAATTTAATTAATTGCACAGGTCATATATTTGTCAGACATGGTAATTACAACATTGCAATTGCCCTTTCGAGTTCCCCTATCCTGAATAGTAGCTGCTGGTTATCCCAGAGTGAAGTGGATTTATATAAAAATGAAAGTCTGTCTACTTCATTACATTTGCATCCTACCTGACCTTTTTCTAATGTTGAAATTTTAATCAAATCCTCTTCAATTATGTTTCTTTGAGTCATTACTTAGAGAAATCAGGGGAATATTTATTTTCTATGTATCTGATTTATAGAATATATTAATCTGGTATTGTTTGATAGACTAATGACACTGTAAATTACTTAGTGGGTCAGACTCTGCTAATTGCCCACCCAATATCTATTCTTTCTTTTTTCTTTGTTATTTGAGATGGGTTTATTTGAGATGGCAATAAGTTCAGCTAAAACATGCAGTTTCCTAAGCTCCCATAAGCTAGGTGTGGCCGTGAGACAGAGTTCTGGCCAATGGGATTAAAGAGCAGGCTCATCCATCACAGGGCCTCTAGGGATGTTTGAAAATCCACAGATATGCAACTTTGCCCTTTTCCCTTCTGTGATGCTTAATTTTATGAATCAACTTGTCTGGGCCATGGGGTGCCCAGACATTTGGTCACTTTATTCTGAGTTTTTCTGTGATGGTGTTTTTGGATGAGATTATCACTTTAATCAGTAGAGCACAGAAGATTTTTTTCCATGCAGGTGGACCTCATCCGATCAGTTGAAGGCCTGAATAGAACAAAAAGATTCACCCTCCTCCAAGTAAGAGCAAATTCTCCATCAGACTGCCTTCAGTCTTTATCTGAACCATCAGCTCTCCTGGGTCTCCAGTCTGCTAGCCCACACTGCAGATTTGAACTTGCCGGTCTCCATAATCACATGAACCAATTTCTTATAATAAATCTCTCTCTCTATCAACTATCTATATGTACATATATACCTATATATGTCTATATATCTTCTATCTATCTATCTATCTATCTATCAGGGATTAAGGTTTCCAATGCCATCATGAATTAAAGATTCCAGCGAGAAAGTGTATTAGTCAGTGTTCTCCAGAGAAAGAGAACGAATAGGATAATATATATATATATATATATATATATATATATATATATGTAGCCAATAGGATATATTATATCAAGACAATTTGCCAGAGAATTTTGCACTTGGATCACATTATTTTGACAGTTGTCAAACTATGTTTTGGCATTTTTCTATCAGCTCACAAAGAGGAAATTTCTAAGAAAAAATTCTAGAACTCTCATTACTTTTCTTCTATGGATAAGAGGTGTTGTTAATAATGTTGTTGACAAGTTACTAAGTTTCTTCTTGATATAAACTCTTGGGAGCCTTTTCTCTTGAATTTCAGTGACAGATGTAGTTGTGCTTCTCTTGACCCAATATTCTCTGGTGGTGTACATGAAGTTGCAACAAATTAGGTAACCGAATTAGTGCTTACATTGGCTTCCAAGAAACAAAGTGTGAATTTCTGAAAGCCATTTGAATACTAAACTTACAAACGATTTCATCCTATTATTTCAAACCTTAACATCTTCGTTCCCAAGTTTGCTCATCCCTTCACTTTTAACCTCATTCCATTATACAAGAGAACATACAGTGCTATAGACTCCTTTTGAAAGAAAGCTATTTAAAAAGGCAAATTATAAAGAGAAAATAATAATTAGCCAGAAGGAGTAATTATCATGATCCTACTTTAGTTACTGAATAGAGGGTAAGAGAAAAGGATGGTCCCCACATCTCGTAGACTCACGTAACACTAATCTGTGTGTAAATCAAGTTAGACATTTCCTCTACAACAGCACTAGTGTAAGCATAGTCTGAGGTCCAGCAGCATCAGAACAATGTGAGAACCTGATAGAAATGCAGAAACATGGACCTCACTCTGGGACCTATGGAATCAGAGTTTCAACTCGCTCCACAGATGACTCATAGGAGCCCAAATTACCTAGTCTGAAGCTCTTAAAAGGGAGCAACCCAATATTTTCTAGTGCCTCTCACAGTATGATAGAAACTGCAACTAAAGAGTACAACGTTTCCACCCCTGCAAATGTATCAATGTATGCAGACGTAAGAGAGAGGTTATAGGAAGTTGTGAAGTATACCAAATTTGCAAAATAGGGCAAAGGGAAAATAGAATAAAACTTAAGTAGCTAATAATCCATTGCTTACATGTATAAGTATTATTTTATGTGTTTTATAGGTTTTATTTCATTTAATCCTTCCATAGTGTTAGATTCCATAAATATCCTCCAGTTTTGTGAAACAAAAAGAAAAACAGAATGATTAAGTGATTTGTCTTGAGATCACACAATTTGTGAAAACCTTGATTCAGAAGCGCTAAGCACTTCAGCAGTGCTGACCCCAGTGTGTCAAAGATTTACGGCCTCTTCTTAGCAGGCAGAGATAATTGGAGTTTTATCCTTTATAGCTGCCTATATTCAGCTGATTCTGAAACAGAATCTTATTAGCAACTACAATGTTAGTAAAAAAAAAAAAAAAGTATGCATATTTCAGCAATTGAAGGTATATCCTTTGCATATTTTAAAGTCAAGAAACAAATTTCCAGATCCACTTATATCACAAATTTACTTTGCATGTTAGGCTATGTCATTAACTTTTGTTGGACTTCTACTTACCCATTTATCTTGTGCCTGTTGGACTGGATGTTGTTATCTAAGACCCACACCTCTCTAAAGATCCCAGTCTCTGTAGAGTGACATCTTAATGAGTGTTTTATACTTTGAATGTTCAGTTTAATCTTTGGTCCTGTCTATAGTTAATATCTTCTTATGGGGTGACTGGAAAGAAAACTTCCTGTATTATAAATCAAAACTGAATTTCATTTTTTTTAGGGAGGCCACTAAAGTTATTCAAGTCTAACATAACACATCCAAAAGTATACTCAGCTCTTCTTTTTAAAAAATGACTCTGAAACTAGCCTTGAAAAAGGCACATAAATTTCAATACTTCACTGTAAATCAAATATATATAAATATATTGAATAACAGCTGCATGTACACAGTGCTTCTTATGTTTATTTCACATATTATGTGGTTTCAAAGCATTTTATTGCATACATATACCATAATATTTTTCCTTTTTGTTTACCATTTATATTGAATTGTCATTATGATAAGTACTCTTGATGTTAAAATTTGATTCCCATTCTTATTTATATCCTTGGGATTGATTTCTTAAAGTGGAGTTGCTATGTAAATAGTATACACATTTCTAAGCCTTTTTAAGCCAAATTACCCATTAGAAATGTTACATGAAATAGCACTTCTACATATAGTGTATCCAAATTATTCAGCTTCCTCTGACAACTATTACTGTTGGTTTTTTAAGTTTTCACAATTTGATGGAAAAAATTTATCTCATCTGAATTTGCATTTCTTTGGTTTCTAATGAGGCCATCCTTGTAAACATATTTATTGGACATTTTTATATCTCCTTTTCGTAATTGTTGGAGCTATTAGAGAATATTATTTTAATTGATATGATTTAATTGACATTTAATTCATGTCATATGTATTACAAATATTTCCCAGTTTGTCATCTGTCATTTGATTTTGTTCATACTAATTCATTTTTACTTTTTTACTGATGTATAACAGCAAAATGTTATAAAATAAACAAATATTAAGTATGCAGCTGGATGAATCTTTACCAAATCAAGATTCATACCAAATTAATACACCAATATAACCACTATTTGATTCGACACCTAGAGTATTACCATCCGTCCTGGGGTTTCTGTCATTCTTCCTCCCCGGCAACATCTGTTCACTAGCCTCACTCCAATCACCATGTGTTAGCTTTGCAGATTTTGAATTTTATATATAAATGAGTTCGCATAGTGTTTGCTGATTTATGTTGAGCACTCATGCTCCACATTGCATCTGAGAGAGTTATCGATGTTGTTGCATGCAGCAGTTCTGCTAGTTATCTCGCACTGTATGATGAAAAAGACTATGTCCTGGAAAGCTGTCAAGTACACAATGGCAAATATAAGTTTTGCATAGTTTTAATTTTCTTGTGGAAGTTGGTATTTTGTCATTTGTAACAAAAACACCTTGAAGTAACAACCTCACTCGGTTCATTTTCAAGAAAATGTCTGTGGAGTACCCAAGTCTGAAAAAAACCATAGTTTGTCTGTCAATCATTCCTTCAGATAAAAGTGGCATTCCATGAAAGGAGTGGCTGCACACAATTCAACCATCCAGGTGATCTTCCTCAAGGCAATCATCATCCTTCCTTATGAAGCAGAAGGGCTTTTGTGTGCTTCCCATTTCATTTACTATGAAGACAGGTAATTGGGGCTGAGATTTAATAGAACAACACACATACCGCATATACTGCCTCACCAAGTGTGTACTTATGCAAAAATTGGCCTTTTCCCCTCCCCTGTGAGTATGTAGTAGTGAAGAATAAAATGACAAAAAATATAGTTGGGTGCCATTGTCCTGTTTGTGCTAATGCACCAGTGATTTGCTCTCCATTGCTTTTGCAATATCGATGTAAGTGTTAACACGGTGAAAAAGGCAAATATTATCTTCCAATTATTCTGAAAATAGTTTTGGCCTTGCAGACATTCTGAAAGTGTCTCCAGAACCCCCAGGGGACAGCAGCCCGCACTTTGGGGACAGCTAGTGTAATAAATGATGTCTTAGTATGCAAATTACCTTCTCAGTTACCTAGAAATGTCTTTTGATTAATAAGGTTTTTAAATTAATTTTTTCAATTTTAAGTTTTAATGAAGTTAAATGCACAAGTTTTTCCCTTAGTTACTTTGTGTTCTGTTTAAGAGACTATTGTCTACCCCAAATTCATAGAGATGTTAATTTATGTCTTTTTATAGAAACAGTATAATTTGAGCTTTCACATTTATGATTATGATCTATCTCAAATTACTTTTTGTGTGCTTTGAGATATCTAATGTGGATTTACAATAGTTTCAGCACCATTCGTTGAACAGGATATCTTTTTCCCCGCTGAACTACGCAGTGCCATTTTCGTAAATCAAGTAACCACGTGTGCGGGGGTCTGTCTCTGGGCTCTCTTTGGTCTGTTTGTCTCTCCTCACACCAATAGTCCACGGTCTTAATTAGTGTCATTCTATAGTATTTCTTAATATTGAGTAGAGTAAGTCTTTCACCTTTCTTCTTCTTCAGGATGGTCTTGCTATTCCTGTCCCATTAAATCACTAAATTTGTAAAGACGATTGTTCGTAAATCACATGCATATGAACTTCCCTGTGTATGTGAATCTGTTTGAGGCAACAGAGATGGGACGAGGGGAAAAGCAATGCATTAAGGGGCAAAAATTTCTGGTAGATGTTAAAATAGATAATATTTACTACTGAGAATATGGTCATTTTAATTTTCTTTTTTTAAAGTTATTATTTTTGTTTTTATAAACATGCACTAAATTTGAAATAGGAAAAGAGTAGGAAAAAAGAAATTGTATTTCCCTTTCTAAAAACATTCCTCACAGGAATATAATCCTTCATTTCTAAACGGCTGTAGATAGAGACCCATTATATCTTCTCTATTCCTGGCATTCAAGTTCCTAGAAGTGATTAGCTCCATGATACAGCATACAGAAATAAATTGCAAATGACTATGCAATTGAGATCATGTATCCAAATATGCCATTGTACTTTTTGGCAAGGGACACATAAATGTTAATCATTGCATCCAGTTTGCCAAGCAAATAGATCAAAATAGTAAAACTAGAATTACATGTTTGAGTTCGATAACACCGTAGTGGTTGGCCCTAGATTGGTGGAGGTAAACGTGGCCAATCCATGTCCATCTTTGCCAATGTTTATTTATTTTTTAGTTGGTTCTCTGGCAGTCGGTAGGTAATTGGCACGAAATCAGGAAAAAGAGATAAATATTCTAAAACCCAAGTCTCTTGAATGCTTAGTGAAATTAAAGCACCTGAAAAAGAAAACACCCTGAGAGGAATAAAAGGAAAAACTGACTGGCAGTGTTTCATGAGAGGAACATTTGCCATGGACACCACTTGCCAGGTTGCCTACCTATCCGTAAGACTGTCTCTTTTGCTCTTACTGCCTGGCCGGTTTGGCACCCACAACAGCATCAAATTTTCATGAAATGAGAATGACCTCATCACTCAGGTCAAACCCATCCAGAATGGAATCAACCAGAGGATACTTAATTATTCCTGGTTGTTGGTGAGTATGGTCTCTATATGCCTGGACAACTGCAGTGCAGCTGAAATAACTGCAAGATGGCTAAAAGAGAATTCTCAAAATCTGCAATGAGTAGTCCTTCAAAGGCAGGGGTGGAGGAGAAACGGAGGAAGAGACGGCAGTCTTGTGCAAGTCCAACACTTCAACTGGACAAAATTAAGGCAGAGATCTCTGTCAGAAGCTCTATGAATGGTGAAAGCAAATATGTCATTTAACTCTTGCATATGTCCCCTAATGGAAAAAATATCTCTCTTCTTGGGGCCACAACAAAATTTTGGGACACATAGGGGTTGAGAATCCTAAATGGAGTGGAATTGGGGAATGCACAACCTGGTGGATATCTGAATTCTATTCAACTACATTCTATTCAACATAGTGTTACACTTTTAAATTGTAAATTCTGGCAAAGATTGTAACTGTTCACCATAATTATGTCATAACAACTTTGGAGTAAAGATTTGGATGAATGGGAAAATGGGCAGACTATGAATCATAATCTGAAATAAAAACAATTCCTCTCCTTCTCTGTTAGGTTTATATTTCTAGGTCGGTTTGAATTGCCAAATAGAGAAACTGATGCATTAAATCAACCAGTAAAACCAACATGCAAAGGAACACGTGAACTTGTTTTAAAAATTCTGCTTTGGCATACAGAGAACTCAAAAAAACCCAACCCAACAAACAAAAAACTCCACTTGGAGTAATGTGTAATATATGATATTTGGTCAAACATATTTGGATGTTGCTGTGAAGATATTTTTTAGATGAGATTAACATTTAAATCAGTAGAGTCTGAGTAAATCAGATTCCCCTCCATAGTGTGTGTGGGCCTCATTCAATTAGTTGAAGGCCTTAAGAAAAAGAGACCTTCCCTAAGGAAGAGGGAATTCTGCCAGCAGACTACCTTCAGACTTGAGCTGCAGCACTGACTCTTCTCTAGGCTTCCAGCCTGCTGACCTACCCTGTAGACTTTGGACTTGCTGGCCCTCACAATTGCATGAGTCAATTACTTAAATCTCTCTCTTCTCTGTGTCTCTCTCTGTCTTTCTACACACACACACACACACACACACACACACACACACATACATTCTATCTGTTCTGTTTCTCTAGAGAATCCTGACTACTAACATATATATAAACACCCCTCTCTCTCTCTCTCTCTAAAACTATGACTTCCAACCCAATCAATCTATAGATTCAGTGTAATTCCAATAAAAATCTCACCAAGACACATGTATGTGTATATGTATGTGTGTGTACATAATTTTATATAAATTGATAAGCATACATTACAATTTATTTGGGAGTTCAAAGGACTTGGGATAAGAGAAAAAGGTGAGAGGATTTCTCTTAATCTATATGGAGACTTAATGTGTCTTTTTTATGAATTAAGATAATGTGCTATTAGGACAGGGATAGGCAAATGGACGGAAAAGCAAAGAGGCCCAAAAGGACCAAACCCCAAATTGAAACGTGATTAATGACAAAGCTGGGATTGCAAGTAGTAGGGAAAAATGGTGTAATAATGAATGATAGTAAGTCAATTGAGAATCCACATAGAAAAACTAAAATTGGACTCAAACCTAAGCCAAAACTAATGCTTGGTATATTAAAATTCTCTTGTAAAAAGAACATTTTCAAAGACAATCTAGAAACACCTCTTTATGACCTATGATAGAAAAGGATGTCTTAAATAAGAAACAACAAATATAATCCATGTGAAAGGACAGTAATATAAATTCAACGACATTAAAATTGAGAGTTTTGGCTTCTGATGAACCCAGAAATAACATCCTTTGATAGAGCCATTGTCATTGTGAACCAAGAAAAATATGCGCTGCACCTGAGAAATAAAGCAATGTTTTGTCTTTTTATTTTGAAGTCTCACCCTTCTTCTTGCCCAGTCCTTGAAGACCAGTTGTTCAAGAGGAAGAACAAGGAGGTAAGGAAAAGACGATGGGAGAGCGACATTCCAATCATCCATGGCAAGGCTTTGATGCGCCTGGCAGGCCTCAACTGGGTGAACGGGAGACAACGTTTGAAGTAGATGGAAGAGAGAAGTTCTGAAATATACTGAACTGGGTTTTCTAAATCCTGAAATTGAAAAGAAAGCTTTGGTTCTGCCCAAACTACAGTGAAGTGGTAGTGAAGGGCACTCAAAAAGAGCAAATTTAAAGAAGCAATTATAGAAAAATAAAGAGAGATGCCCTACTGGTAATCGGAGTTCTGCTCCATCTCTTAGTTGGTTATATATACTGGCAGATAGATTTCCAGAGACAGAACTTCCTGTGAGTTAGGAGAGGGGGAATGATCACAAATGAGGTAAAACAGGTTTCTATGCTCAATGGGCCATAAGACAATCTTAAGTATATTAATTAATCCAAATCTGTTCTTCTAATAGCACATATTGAGTATGATACGAGTATTAGGAGATTTGAGAGTTACAAAATTAAAACTCTGTTACAAACCGGCCTCTAGAGATTCATTCTTTCAAATCTGCTTTTTCTGCTTTCACCGTCGCTGAGTTTGTCCTGGTTTCTGTCAATGGAACTAGATCCTCGCATCTGACTGACTCAACTACTTAATCCCTCTAGTGTGATGCCCTGGAAACACCGTGGGCTCCTGGGTTAGCCACCGGATTGCAGTGCTGAAATGAGATGGAATCGTGCTTAGACTCTACCTGCTCTGGTTTGCTACACGGGGAATCCTCCCTCAGAGAATTTAGCAAACCTCAACTGAGCATTGGCCAAAAGAACAAGTGCTAGGGGGTTAAACATGAAAGGGAATTCTGTAAACATGTTTACAGGGTTACAAATTGTGTTGGGCTATATATTTTTTTTGTATTTTTTGTATTTAATTACAAGGAATTAATTGGTAAATGAAAGTCATTGTTATTAAGAACACTAATATTGTTCAGGTGTTTGTCACACATTTCTCTTTACTAGTACTTAGATTTCAGGGAGTCAGTCCTGTATACTGAAGCACCAGGAAAAAAGACATTAAATCTTGCTTTGTGTCTCACACTCGAATGCTATACAGATCTCTGTCAAAGAGGAAAATATATACCTCAAATATCCCAAATGGCTCAGAGGGTTCATGGCTCATTCCCTGATTTGAGAAACGCTGACCTAAAAAACTAAATTAATATTTGTTAACAATGCCTTTCAACAGGGAATTATCGTTAAAAATGTTTAAACTTATAAAATATCTTACTTTATCAAAAACCAAGTTTAAAACATTCTCAAAGACTTCATGAACCATTTATAAATCTCCGTAAAGCTTAGCTTGAGAAAACTAATTTGTCTTATTCTCCGTTTAAAAGTTTTCAGCAAACGGTGTTAGGTATCCAATCTCATCTCAGGGAGGTATAGGGAGCTCTAATGAGGATGACAGACACTGATTCCAGACAGTTCAGACCTACTTTCCATCTGTTGCACAGGTGAGTATTTCAGCCTATAACTGCTTCATTGCAAATTAAAGGGTGTAGTTTTGCTAGCAAATGAAAGGCTTAATTTTAATTTGTCTAATAGTCTCCTTAATGATATCTAATTAGGGCATCTGTTAAGGGTTCATGATGTTACATTCTTCATTTTGTTTTTCCCATTAAATTAGCATTATGGTTATTTCACTCTTTTATTAAAAGTTCATTATTAATGGGAATATATAGAGAGAGAGAGTGAGAGAGAGATGTGTGTAATTCATATATGTATGTAACTTTTATGATGCTAGAATATGCTTCCTAAGTAGGCTGAATGAACTTGTTATATTTTTATTTAATAATTGGATTAATCTTATTAAATATTTAGGTTCTTCTTTCCCTCTTTCTCAGAAATTCTCTAAATTGGAGTACTTCCACAGAAGTTCTGTCATTAACCAGATAATATCGGTTGACAACGACTCAATGATCAAAGTGACAATGTCACGAGGACACAAGTATCTGGTCATTTTTTCTTTTAAGAATTCTATTCTGCATTAGTATTACAGTAATGTGGCTCTGAAATATCTTAAATGAAATAAAAACAAAAAGAAACCATTTTTATCTCCAAGTTACAAAGTTTGTAGGGCCCAAAGTCTCATTATTAATTTTTCGTGATGGATTTTTTGAAACATCAATGGGAAAATGTGTTTCAGTTCTTATAGTGATTTTCTTTAGTCTTAATTTTTAATCTTAACCTTTTCTCACATGAAACTACCGTATTAATATTTTAACTTCTAAAGATATATCTAACTTCAATGTGTATCTGGTTTTACCATGGAACATTGATTATAAGTTCAGACTTAATCCAATCTACATGTGCATTTAATTCCCTCAATTAATTTACAGGCACTCAGAATTATTACATTCTAAAAGTGCTCCCTACTGTAAAGTAAGTTCACTAGGAAACTATGAACTCATTCTGGCCACTGACTTACCATTTTTGAGTTAATGTTATCATAAAATAGCACATAATCTTATATTACCAATTTCAACATAAGTCCCTAGCAAAAACAAAACACAACATCTCAATAAGAATAATGACAGAAATGGTATTTATTGAAATATCTGTGGAATATCTTCTTTGTGTTAAATGCGAAAATAACTCCAGGAAATAAATTATCATATCTGAAAGAATCAAAACAGAGAGATTCCTCATAGACAACTTAGGAAAATAGATAGATCACACCTGAATTATTGACAATATAAACTACTCACAATAACCAGGAAAAAATTATAATTTCTAAAAGAATAATATTAAGCTGATCTTAGGAGGAACTCAATAACACTCCTGTTGGTATGCATTTAGAGAAAATGTTTAAAAATCATGAGAAAATATAAAGGCATATATTTCTTCCATTAGCAGTTTTAGTAATAATGCTGATTTTTTATGGAAGCACAACCACTCCGATTTTAAATTTTAGTTCAATGCTTTAACTTTTTAAATCATAAGTGTAGATGAAGAGAGAATAATATATAAGAGCACTTCAAATTTTTGGCTGGTAAAGATGGTTACAATTTATTTGACATTCCTCCCATTGAAAAGTGGAGTTTATTTCCACTCCGCTTGAATTTGGGCTGGCCTGTGACTTCTTTGACATTGAAGTACAGTGAAACGGGTGCTATATCATTTCTGGAAATAGCCTTTAAGAGGAGTGTCAGGTTCCATGTTGGTCCCTTGAGCCCAAAAATGCATGTAAGAAGTATGACTGCTGTGTTAGAGAAATGCGTGAAGAGGCCCAGAGACCACGTGGAGCGAACAAGGTGCATCTGAGCCCTGCCTCCCACCCATCCCCACCAAGGCGCGAGGTGTGAGAGGGGAGTCATCTTGGACGTCTGGCCCAGCCTCTAAGCTATCAGTTGAATACTGTGTAATACCAGATGGCAAGAGAATTGCCAAGACCTGCCTGAATTTATCATGTGATTTAATACACTGGTTGTTATTTTAAGCCCCTAAATTCAGGATGGTCTGATAAGTGGTAATAGATAACTGGAACAAAATCTTTTGATAAATGTAGGCATTTTATTTTAAAATGAAGTGATGTATGCTGTTAGTTTTCATTCAAATTGTTAATTATGAAAAATCTGCTGTGGAATTATTAGCAAGGATTTTTATGCAGGTAATCTTTGAGCTGCATATTGAAAAACACTGCTCCAGAAAGTGTTGGATCTCTGTTCCCAAGTGGATAGTGTTATCGAGAATTGGATCTAACAAACATAAGATCCAATATATGGCAGGTTTTAATTATTTATATTTATATGAAAATTTTTATATTTATCAGTGACCTATGCTATTTATATCAATTAATCTTTGCAAAAGTGATGTTTATTTCTACTGAAAATAACAACTCATTAAAATCTCTCTGAGAAGTGGAAAGATTTCCTCCACTAGAAATTTATTGTAAAAATATAATGATGGATCTAAAGAAACCGATTATAAAGGAATAAATCTTCCACAGCAGGCAAAATATCATATAGAGTAATAAAAAATATTTTTCAACTATCAAATATAATCTATTGTACCTAAAATAAGATTTCAAGATAAATGAAACATTTCCAAACATCAATGAACTTGACAAATTTTGAAGATATTCCAAGAACTGGTATTTTTCAATTTGACAGAATGTTTCTTATGAAGTGGATAAATTAGCAAACTTTTAGCCAAATACAGGTCTCCTGTAAGTGTTCTGAGAAATATATGTGCATAAAGGATTATTTTTAGGGGAACAATCATGTAATTCTCTTTATGAACTGAAAATTGCAATCATTGTTCATGTGATATAAGGAGATCTAACTCAAAATAAATTAATTTGCTTTAAGAGGCTGAGAAATGGATTTTTTTAAAAATAGCATCTAAAAGGAGAAAAGTTGATTAGAGCTTCAGGCAGTTAAATAACTTAAAATATTTAAAACAAAAGTTGATGGACATTAAAAGGCAGTCGGAGACAAAAGTTGGCAGTTTTAACCCAACTCTTAATGAAGGAGGGGACATAAAATCAAAGGCTACCTCAAATCAATTAATAAACTTGAGTCAAGTACAAGGACATGGTACCAATAATTTCAGAATGCCTTTTCTTTAGAACTGTAAATGGCACATTTACCAAAGTTATATAACGAATTATACAACAAAAAAAAGTTATACAACAAATTTTAAAGGACTGAGCTCATGCAAAGTATCTTCTTTAACCACTGTGAACTAACCAAATAAATAAAAATTAGAATAATAATGTGAGACATTCTCACTAAAAAAGGAATTATCTTTATGGTAAGGTTATTGATAGCAGGATTTATATATGACCTTATATATATATATATACACACACACATAATTGCTGGGATCATCAATTGGCCCAATGATTTTAGCAGACAATATATCAGTGTCACTACCAGTGTTTATATGTATACTATTGTTTATATCCTCTGGCCTAGTAATCCTACTTCTGGAAACTTGTCATTTGGAAACAGACAAAAATGAATATAGGAGAACAATTTTTACAGTATTATTTTTAACAGTAAAATGTTTAAAAATCAGAAGCAATGTAAAATGTCTTCTCACATGTAGTTAGTTAAATAATTTGTCTGCATGTATAAATAAATAAATGCATGCAATATATCATAGTTAGCAATTGTTTAAACAAATAAGATAGTTCTCTAAATATGGATAAAGAAATGTGTACGTAATGTACATTTTTTAAAATTGAAGAATAATTCATATAGTCTATTCTAATTTTTTGTAACTATTACCCCTTTTACCCTCCTGTTTTTAAATGCATATAAAAATCTGGACTATCATTCATCTGAGTGTTAACAATAGTTATTTTTTAGGGCTAAGACTAAGAGTGACCATAACACTTATTTTGAAGTTAATAGTTGAATATTTCAAGATAATAAATATTAGAAAAATATAGTGAAGCAGAATTCATTTCATAAAATTATACTAAAATAGAATTTATGCCATAAAACTACTTTTAGAGGATAAAATAATTTCAAATGCCAAGGATATTTTGTATAGCAACTTTTTAGAGATGGCATTAATTGAATCTTAGGAATCATGTATTAGATACAATTTGTAAGTCATTTCTGGATAGGTAATTCTGAGTCCACTTTTATATGACAATCCATGAAATAGCATCAGATTTGAAGCCAATGGGAAGGACTACTTTTAAAGTCTCTTTGTATAATGGAATAATTAAGAATTTCTTGGAAAGCCAGTCTGAGAGTATTCTATTGTTTTTAAAAGATCTGTCCTCTCATGAGTGTTCCCATCCTGTAATAAAAGAGACGGTCTCCTTGAGGTCTACAGTGAATGAGCCTGCAAACTGCAGTACTGGGATAGATCTAGTAGCAGATTTAGAAATGAATTGCCCAAACCTAAATCCAAGAAGCAAAATATTTGATCAAGACCCTGACCAGAAACGATGTTTAAGTAATTTTAAAGGGCCATCAGGATCCAAAGACAGCCCCATCTTGGGGCTACTAGGAAAGGGAATCCATTTTTATGCATTATCCCATAAAATTGCCCTATGGGGACCGTATGAAATAGGGTTTCATGGCAACAGCAGGCTATTTAGCAGTGCCCTCAGAAGTAGTCAAGATTTTATAGCTACGTGAGTTCAGGAAAATTGGATTAAGCCTAGCCAAGTTAAGTTATTTTACCTAATTCTTTTTGTTTGTCAATCCATAAATAAATTTCCAAGCTATACTTACTTTGGGGTCTGACACCAAAGTTTAAGTAGTTGTATGTGTCATTACTCAGGTATGTTGTTTTCTTTCTTAATATTGCAAAGAATCCTCAAGTTGACAAACTTTGCCTTACCGTATTTGCATTTGTTAAAATGGAAAGCAAACTACCCAACTTTACAGAGTAAAAAGGAAAGTTAAGGGCAGAAAGAAAAGTATTGGTGGTTTGCTTCTGGTGTGATGACTCTGGTGAGTTTCTCACTGGAGGGTAAGGAAAGGTGCTTCAATCATGCTCCTCAAACAGCAAAATCTGATTTTTTTTTTTTTTAATTAAAGCCAGAGGACAGAAAATGTACCCTTAGCTTGGCCTACAATGTTGAGTTAAGAAACTCAAACATAGAATTTCCCAAATTAGGCAGATTTTTTAAGTATGAAGCATTTAAATGCCTTATTTTAAAAACATTTGCCAATGAAATTACCCATGCTTATAAAAACTATTTCAAACTAACTCAAACTAAGATGAAACTTCATATCAAATTTTAATAAGGTGAATATCAACCTTGAGTTATTAAGAAATTTTGCATATGCTACATATTATCCAAAAATATAAGTTAACATTGAATTGTACTGATTAAATACTGTCTACTGCCTATGGTTATCACGCAAACAGTGTGTCAAGAGACCTTCAGCAGTAAAGATTTGTTCCAGTTTATGCTCACAAACTTTGCAGACTGCAAAATGCAAAGCACAATTTTAAGCATTTGGCCACTGGCCATGTCAACAATATATTATATAAACTGCTTTTTATATAAAAAATAGTAAACTATCATGCTGACAGCTAGGCAGGTCTCACGACACCACTCTAGAAGTAAACCTGTAATCCCTGTGTACACCAGGGGTCCCGCGAAAATATTAAGCCTTTGGTTAAAGACATGTGAGAGGAAAAAAAGAATGAAATAATTTCCAGAAAAAAAAAAACCATTATGTATTTGCAATTGGGAAAAAAAATGTGGGTTATAAAATAAGAAACAGCATCAAATTTGTTTGAAACCTGTTTAACAAGGCCAAGGAATACTCAGTATAAAGAATTAGAATTCAAACCAAGACATTTTTTATATTAGCTTGTAAACCCTGTAAAATGTGATTAGTACAAGAGGTAATTATGAGAAATTATTTCTACTACAAATAGTGAACAAAATTTACTATTGAAAATGAAAATGAAAGTTTGGGGGATCCTTTTACATATTTACAGGTGTCTGTGGATTACGGGGAATCCAATTTCTCCATCATAGCACGCTAGGAAGTGTACTTTAGAGTAAGACTATGTGTTCCAGAGTCAGAAAAACCTGGGTTCAAATCTTAACTCAGCTCCACATTCACTGTGGAAAACTATTCAATTTCTCTGAAGCTTGATGATTACTTCTCTGTAAATGAGTATTAAAAATAAAGAAGCAATTGGATTGGTCTACATTAGATAAGACGATGCTATGCACATTTTAAGTGTTCAGTATTATTAGCCAGTGCAAAATCCCAGAGGTGGGACCTCGTAATGTCTCAGGGTTCAGTCCTGTAGGAGGGAAGACGGTAGAGATAACAGGGGCCTGGGTCTTGTAGGGCCTGCCAGAGACTGTCAGGACTTTGGCTTTGACTCTTGATGAAATGAGTTCAAAGCCTTTTGAATGAAGATTTGATAAATTTGCTATCATTCTTTAAAAAACATATGTAGAATCTATTTAGAAAGAAATGTGGAAACGATGTGTCGATGACTACAAACAATGTTGTCATCTCGTTCTACAGTTAGATTGTCTCTAAAGTCAGTAATCAGGCCTTCTGCTATACTCTAATCTTTCTCTCTATTTCTTTTCTCAGTTGTAAAAATATAAATGTTCATATTTTAGTAAAAATTCAGGCACTTAAAAAAATTGACATTTCTACTTTCCTTATGTTTATATATTTCAATTCTCTCTTATTTCCTATTTTAATTAACTCCAAACTCTCCATTACATATATTCACATCATTGTGTTTCTTCCCCAGTTTACATACCTTCATCGATGCCTGTTACCTGCATGATGGGTAGCAACTACTTAGCCTAGAACTAAGTCTTAAATAATTTGTCTTGAATCTTATTTTATATTGTTTCCGGTGTCACAGAAAAGCATAACTAAATTCTGTGAGCCCTGAAAGAAATAGATTCAAATTTTACAAAATTTATGTCTCAATTGTAAACAACACCATCAGACAACCCAAAGTATCTTAGAATTGTCAATGTTCCCTTTCCACAACAAAATCTATAATCAAAAAAAAATGCTTGTCATTTTATTTTTACACTATCTGTGAAGCTGCATGGATAATTAATGTATAAAATATATGAATCATTTTATACATCTGAAAGATGAGTTATAAATGAACATATTACTCAGTTAATGACTGTTTCATAGCTGTTTACGTAGGAGTCGTAAAACTATTTTTGATTAAAAGATGTTACTTTATTACTTGAGTTTCACACTTAATTTTGCATGTAAGAGCCTCGGCTTAAAGGTGTAAAACTCAGTAGGCCAGACATTGCGTATTCATCTAGGATTCTATATTCATGGTAGTTAGGGCATTGCCATTTCTGCAATGACAAAATATATGTTGAGCATCTGGTCTTTTTTCCTAATTCTTAATTCATTCCATATCCTCAAGCACAGCAACAAAATAAGTTGCAAATTAGTGCCAAGAAAGTACTTCCCAAAATAACAATTTTGCTTCCGGAATATATTAAATACCTGTAAGAATTTGACTTTACAGTTCCTCAGATGACTAAAGTTAAAATTCTAAATATCATAGATATTTAGCAAGTATGTCAAACTGTAAAATTTTATTTAACATTTGAATTAAAAATAATTTTTGAAGCATGCCCAGCTATGGTGCATAATTAAGTAAAACACAGAGACAATGGGGTTGTTGTTATATACATGGCATTATGTCTTTGATGTGAACAATTAATCTTTTCAAAATAAAGGAAAAAAGGCCCATCTTTTATTATCAGGAAGTTTTTGTTGCAAAGGACATGTATCCTACATAGGTATCCAACATATTTTGGCAAAAAGGAGAAATTATTAGAACACTTAGTTATCTCTTGCAATTATAGGTGATTTTTAATTATCAAAGCAGTCAGGATGCAATTGGAATCAGGGAAGAAATATCACCACAGTTTTTTGTTTGCTCTCTTATGTTGCTTTACAATCTATCACCTTCATCTTACTCCTAATTATCTTTCTGTCAATTCTATTATCACTCTCTGTGCCATCCCTCTCTGCCACCCTTCTTATATACTAGATCTTTTTTTCTCTTCCACGTCTCATCTCTTTCTCAGATATATTCCTCATAACTCTCTCTCATCTATTTTGTGTGTATGTATATATATATATATAGATATGACCATTGTGTGTGTATATATATAACCATTATGTGTGTGTATATGTATATACACACACATGCAGTCATATGTCACTTAACGATGGGGGTATGTTCTAAGAAATGTATTGTTAGGCGATTTTGTTGTCGTGTGAACATCATAGAGTATACTTACACAAACCTAGAAGGTAAAGCCTATTACACACCTAGCTATATAGTACTAAATTTACAGGACCACCGTCATATATGCGGCCCGTCATTGACCAAAACATTGTTGTGTGGTGCATGACTGTATACACACACATAATCTATTATATATATTATCATATATATATATATGTCATCTCTTCCTCAGTTTTCCCTCTCACCTTATCTGTTTCTTATTTTTTTCTCTCTATCATCTCTCTTCTAAGTTATCTTTCCTACATTTCACTTGATTTTCTCTTTTTCTTGTTTCTCTTTGTCATTCCTTTCTCCCACTTGTCCCTCTCTCACATCTCTCCTCACTTTTCTCTTTCTCTACCTCCCTCTTTACTGTTCCTCTCCCTTTCTTTTTCTTCCTCCTGTCTTAGTTTGAGTTAGACACTGAGCTCCAGACCTATGTCAAGAAGGGCTGGGCCCTACTACGGATGTGGCTTGCATGGCCGTCCACTGGACTGTGAACACTGGAATCACTGAACTGTGATTCCCAGGCATGGGGGAGTAAACACATAAGAACACCACAACATTAAATGGAGCCCAGTGGATTGATGGGGGATGGGGGTGGGTAGGAGGATGACGGTTCTTAGATGCTGGTTAAACAAAACATAGATATCCAATGGAATGATCCAAAAAATAAAACATTTCTTAGGCAGGTTTTGTTATATGATATATTGGAACATCAACTGCATATCAATGGTGAAGGAGAAAACTAAGAATAGGGTAGAATCAGAGATATGGGAGTTGATATGGCCATTGCTTGAATAACAATGTATATCAGAACAGTTTAAGGGACCTAGAAAACCCTGGTTTGATTCAAATAGCTGTAGAACCCCAGAGATTTCAGTCTGGTAGGGGAAATAGGGACAAAATTATCAATTAGTGGTGAGACTGACATCAAACAAGTGAGAGCACATGATGTCTGCAATTAAGTTGCTGTGTAGATACCAGAGATTGCATTCAGCTCTGCTCTCAGAACAATAAAATTAATTCCAGGGGATGAGAATCCTTTCGTATAACAAAGCTTGGTGAATTGGTTGAAGCTGAATGTGCAAGGCAAAGTACTCACTACCTACAGCTGAAAACAGAGAAGGAAAACAATGACAACAACTTTTTACACCCAATTGACAGAAACAAAATATTTTCAAACTAATAAAAAATTATGGGGAAATGCATACAGTATTTCAAAGCATAGAGATATGAATTTAAGTGGATTGTCTTCCAGAGCCTCAGAGCTAGTGTTCCTTATGAAATCACGCTTGATGGTTTACCCTACTTTGAATGCACGTGCCTTACTTCAAGCTTCCTGATGCATTGGTGGGCCTCAAACGACAAGAGTAATTACACTACATGTCCATTCATTGAAAAGACTGTCAAGCAAAACTTCAATATATCTGTGATTCCATTCTTTACCCCAAAATTTTCAAGCTTGTTGATTAGATTAATAATGGAAGGAGACAGCTTCACCAAAGAAATCTCATGACTCATGGGTACTAAATAAATCGATATCCATAGTAACTTAGATTCTCAAGAGAATGATAAAGGAAGCTACAAGGTGATTTTTAAGCTGTTTGAACAAATCTTTATTCCTCTTTTTCATATTCTCCGTAGTTTTGAATTTTCTCTTCTGTTGTCTAAAAATATGAGGGAAAACATTTTTATCCTTCAGCCTTTGCTTTTTTCAAAAAATTTTATTTCTTTAACATTGATTTAGTGAATATGCATTGAGAAAACTCTCTGTGCCGGGCTTGTCTTAAATATACTTATCAGCAAAATCTGAATCCAATTGGGTTTCATTTGTGAGGCATCTGAGGAGGCGGGCCCGCCTCGACTGGGGTGTGGGGGATAAATTTCAGTCAAGGACATAAGCCAAGAATTCAGATTAACAAAAGGCTAAAAACAGTCACAAAGACAAGGGCAAAGTGAAAGGGCCCTGATAGGGGGTGAAAGAATGTGGTGGAACTGGAACTTGTCCATGCCAGTGTTTTCAGACCTTAGCTTCAGACGCTTCATATCCCCACTGGTAATTCTCCGCATTTACTCAGGCTTCCCTGAGCTGGTTCTGTGCTCACCTCCAGAAAGGGTCTAATGATCCAGTGTGTAGACCCTGAAAGCAATGAATGGAGAAATAGCTGCTCAGAAGAAGGCAGGTAACTATGAGGTGTGACCTGAGGGATACACAATTGCCCCAATTTGATGAAATATTTCTGGTATTAGCCAGAGAAAGGCCACTTTCCTGTTTCAATACCAGTTCTTTGATTGCACATTAGAATTATCTTCAGAGCTCTTTAAAAATATGAGCTGGGGACTGGCCCCATGGCTTAGCAGTTAAGTGCACGCGCTCCGCTGCTGGCGGCCCGGGTTCGGATCCCGGGCATGCACCGACGCACTGCTTCTCCGGCCTTGCTGAGGCCGCGTCCCACATACAGCAACTAGAAGGATGTGCAGCTATGACATATAACTATCTACTGGGGCTTTGGGGAAAAAAATAAATAAATAAATAAAATTAACAACAAAAAAAATATGAGCTGGGCCTCACCCCAGAACTGTTGGGTCTGATTTCCCGGGAGTGGGGATGAGCAATCTGTTTAAGAAAAAAAATTCCTAAGTAATTTGACAAAGCATTTGAAACCAAGGTTTTGAGGCAGTAGTTTTGATCTACTAACTAGAGAAGTAATATGTTAAACATAAGACAATATCTAATATCTGGACAAAACCTAAGACAAAATAATAAAAAAGTAACCAAAACTATCATAATGTGGTATGATTTGAAATATGGAAAAAAATGGAAATTACCAATGTCAAACTAGAGGAGATTAGTTAAGCACGTATGGTTCAGCCATACAAGCAAATAGAACACGGACATTAAATGACCGTGTAGATCCAAATATAACAAAAATTATCTACAATATACCAAAAGCTGAGTAAGTATGCACAGAAGGAGCCCATTTTGAAACCAAAAAATAAGGAAAAGAAAACAAAAGTACACTAATAAATATATAATAAAAAAAAAAAAGCCATGGAGTATACACCCTAATGGTAATGTGGTTTTCTCTGGGTGGTTAGATTATTGGAAATTTTCATTTTCTTCACATTTTTGCTTATTTTTTAATTTTTTTGTAAGGACTCCTTTTTTCCTTATATAATATTTCACTTAAAAATCCAGGACCCATTAGCAAATTATAATTGGTATCAGAGAAATGTGCAGAAAAGTAAGAGAAAAATGTCTGGGAAGCTAGGGCCTCTGTTGTCCAAGAGCACGAAGGTAATCAACTGCCTACCCGTTCTGTAGTTACCACTGTTGGGAGAGTCTCATTCACTCCAAGAGAATCACTTATGGTACTAGCAAAGTTGGTTCGGAATAGCCCCTTGTTTTGCCTGCTTCCTGATACAAAGACCACATCATGTCATCGACTCATACAGTCACCTCTAGATTTGCCGTGATCCTGAACACCAGCAGACAGAAAGTGCACGTGGAATAATTAACAACTAAGATACGTGACCTATCATGTATGGGAAAGCTAAAAAAATCACTAACCAATACATTTCCCCTATAAGTAACTTTTAAGAGTAGCCAATTAACACAAGTAATTAGACTACGTTAATGTTCACCATATGCTTTTTATGGCCTTCTCAGTGAATACAAGCCTTCATATACAGTCATGTGTCATTTAACAACGGGGATATGTCCCGAGAAATGCATTATTAGGCTATTTCGTTATTGTGTGGACGTCATAGCGTGTACTTATGCAAAGCTAGATGGTACAGCCCACTACACACCTAGGCTATATGGTACTAATCTTATGGGACCACCATCATATATGCAGTCTGCCATTGACCGAAATGTGTCATTATGCGGCACATGACTGTAGTTCAATTTCAAATGTCTACTTGCATAGTTAAGGATGTTCTTCATTTTTGTCACATCAGTACCCTGGGCCCCTTATTTGTTTAAAAGGGATTGAGCTATTATTAACTACAAACCAATAGCGTCTCCAACAAGGAATTGTGCAATTGAAAGCAAGTGTTGTTTATGTATGAGTAGGGTCTCAACAGACAGAAAACTGTAGTGAACAAAGTTAGGGAGCAGCAAAGCATAGATTTAATTGGAAGGAGAGCCAGAAATCCATTACAATTTGCCTAGAAAGTAAAATGTACATCTATCAAATGTGGTTCTAAATTCTGAAAGGTCACGATTTCTAGGTAGAGAAGACTTAACTTCATACAAAGGCATCAATGAAGCCTTTTTATTGGGAAAATTGTATGATTGGAGCTGTGCTTTAAGAAGTGTAATCTGGTTTGGTCATAGAATGAAGAAGAAAAAAAAGGAGTCAAGGGATTGGGTAAGAAGATATTGCAGGAGTGCAATCATATTTAAAAATGTTCAAATGTCAAGAAAAAATAATTCTGAACTGCATAACTTGTGTAGATCAGTTCTTGTGGACTTTTTTTATGGTAATGATAAAAGAACAAGATTGACAAAAACCTTTAGCGTAAATCAATGGTAAATTTCTTTTTGAGTTAATCTTATTGGTAAAGAAATTTAGGGAGAAAACCATAAAATGGCTGATCCCGTATTTGATTTTTAATGTTTCTGAAGTAGAAAGTTGTATTTCTTCCCCTAGTAAGAAATAATAAATATATTAAAACAAATGAATGACCTGCATATAATTTTGTGTACTTATTTCTGTCAAAACGTTAAACACTATCAGTGAAACATCACCTTTGTTACATTTTTTGTTTATTACACTTCTGTTATCGTGAAATGCAAAAGAAAGATACTACATACTAACGAGTTTTACAACAAGGATAAATAATTAATCCTGAGAGAATTCTAAGAGATATGCTGTTAGATTTTCATTTCATTTATTCATTGTGCCATTGATATTACTATTCTTTTTGAAGTAAAATTTAAAGATATGTCCTCAAATTTTATTGAGTTGATAAAATAAATGACCATATAGAAATATTTCTTATTTTTTCATCAAAGTGCAACTTATGTTTTGATTATCCTTTACATTCTAATAAGGACTCTTTCAGAATGCAGTAACAAAGGGAAAAGTAAGTTTCTTCCTTAAAAGAAATCATAAATTTTCCTTTAACAGACAATGTGATCCATGGGAATGTCATATTTCTGCATTTGTCAGAGCTACCAAAAAGTAGGAATAAATGACATATCCAATGGATACGTCTCATGTACCTCCTGGTAAAACGATTCATTTCAATTTCCTCTTTTCCCTTCCTCTGGCATTCACTTTCTGATTTTAATGCTAACTGTCCTATCACCTCTGTGTTTTCATTGTGCAATAACTCATGTTTATTTCAAAGAACACTAGCCTTGGAGTCAGGAGATGTCAGGTAATGAGGGGAGGAGGGGGTTTGGATATGAGACGTTCTAAATATAATATAAAGTGTATCATGATCTTTAGGGTGGGAGAGAGATGGAGCTTAGAAAGACGATGGGAAAGAATGTTTTGAACTACATTGCTGAAAGTGGCAAAAATATAAAGCATGTAAATGTGGACATTTGAATAATACATTAAGTAGATAAACTACTTTGAGAAGGTTACATAGTTCACACTTCATTGTAGCTTCTCTATCCCATATGGCTTAATGCACCTTGAGTTCAACAACATGTTAAATAACTGAAAGAAACATCAGCATGTTCCTTTGCATTAAAGCTGAATTTAGTGAGGACCATCCACTTCCAATAATATTAAAACACATAAATTCTGTTGTTGCTGTCCATTCATATTTTCTTTTTCACTGTACAATAAAGAATGCTTTTATTGAGTTAGGTTTCATAAATTTCCTATGAACTATAATTTCAAAGCCTGCAAAATATATGAATAAGGGTAGTAGTCTTATTAACTACAAATTCCTATGTCCTGCCTTATAAATTTAATGGAATATTCTTGAGAGCTCAGAAAGAATATAGATAATGATATTGTTTAATATTAGAATTTCTCATCTTTCTCTGAATGAAAAGAATGACACAGCAGATGCTAATATTTTTCTCGTATTAAAAGCTAATTAAGAAATCCCTACTGAAAGCTTTACGTTTAGATGCCTGGTTCTTTGGAGAGGCATCTGAGACCAGCTGAAGTGGGAATGCAGCACGATATTCACAGCCCTAAGAACTATGCGATGGCTCCTAAATTTGTGATTAACAGAAAATATAATAATTCTCTAAGGAGAAGAAATCATTCAAAACCAATTTTCAATTCCCTAAATGTGTTATTTTAAAAAGACCCAATGAGCCATGTTCAGTATTTAACTTAATTATTATCATAAAGTACACGGTTATGACGCATTCTGAGATAATTCAAAGAAGAGTTTTACCTTTCAGATGGAATAAAATTTCCATTCATTTAACCTCTAGATGTGTAAATACCATTATTAAGTCAATTTATCAAATGAATAACTAGTGCCATGTATGGCAGTGTAGCAAAATGGAGAAATTAAACGTAAAGAGTAAAATTATGCTTTAAACACTGAAATTGCTGTTCCCTTTTGGACCGGTCTAACTAAGGCCTGGTGGTCAAAAAAAATCTGGTAAAAGATGATGCAGGCTAAGTTCAGAACTCAGGGTCCTAATGATATTGCCCTTATTTATAAAGGGAAGATCTAGTTCATTTACATTAAAGTGTCTGTATCATAAAATACTCCTTCTCTAATAGAGTCATTGAAACAGCGCAATGCTTTCTTGAGTGCATTTAGGAAAATAGTTAAGTGGCTGTGTTCAGTGTGGACATACAATCAGGACTCAGCCTGCAGCTGAGTGTAACAATACTGGTTATACTGTTATCTGTTCTTGTTTGACTAAACATTTTCATTATCACCCATGTGTATTAGCATTTTGAGATAGATATCTTCTACAAGACATTCGTATAGCATGAAATGACACACATGAAAACAGTTTTTCCCCAAAGCCTTTATTTATACAATTGAATTTATATTCAAAAATTCAATGAATCTTTATTGAAAACTATTCCGTGTGCTGACAGATAATACAGGTAAATAAGACATTTTCTCTGCCCTCCAACATGACTTTATAATCTAGCACAGGGTTTTCAAGAGTAGTGCTACTGACATTTTGGACCAAATAACTCTTTGCAGTAGTGGGCTGCCCTATCTGTTGTAAGATGTTTAGCAGCATCCCTGGCTCTACCCATTCAATGGCAGTAGCAACACTCACCCCCAGCTGTGATAACCAAAACTATTTCCAGATATTGTCAAATGTTCCCTGGGGCACAGAAAAGCCTTCCATTGAGAACCTCTACGCCATCATGTGAGATAAGGAAGAAATACACTATTCAAAGTAATAAACTATTAAGATCCAAAGGTCATAAATGTTCAGTAGAGAAATGCATAAGTGCTACAGGAAGGTGGGTTTGGGAGAGAGAGGAAGTATTCTGTACAGCTTCAGGGACATGCAAAGTGGATCTGCAAAGATGGTTGAAATTTGACAAGTAGAAAGGGGTGGGTAGGGCATTGAAGTTGCTTTAAAAACTGTTAGAGAGGAAGGCATTCAGTCCATGCTCATCTTTGTCATGCAGAGTCGCAAAAGTTTAAGTACTATTTAAATGTTTATCCTACATCTTAATTGACTGTGCTGTCATTTCTATCTTTTTATAACCATATCATAGGAACATTAACTTAATGTTTGTGCTCACCAATCCAAATCTAGTCCTATATTGATGTTGTTACTTATAATCTAATGGCAATACTTACCATGTGTCTATCATAGTTTTAAGTGCTTTATATAATTTAATGGTTATAATAACTATATGTGGACAGTATTATCTCCATTTTACCAATAAGGGAAATGAATCACAAAATGTTTCATTCAAGTTGTGCACATGGCTAATAAATACGAGGTTGGGATTTGAACCCAGGCTACCTGGCTCCATCACCCATAACCTTAATCACTGTGATACCCAGCCAAATAAATATTCCTACTTTCTTTGCCATCATCACTGATCAACACATGACTTAATCCAGGCTGGTAACTACCCATTAGAGTGGCTTTGAATCTATGATTTGAATATCCTATTAAATCAATTCGTGAAGTCAAACTTATTTCAAAAAACACTATTTAGAATAGTTAAAACTAATTTACTAGTCTAAAATTATCTGTAAAACATTTTATTAACCTTTATAACAGTTTTGTGAATCAGGACATGAGAAGCATCACTAACCCGATTTTGGATACCATCAAACTAAAGGACAGGGAATTTGAGCTATTGTCTACATTTTCAGAGACCATGTGTCAAAGGAGGAGTAGGACACAAATCTTCTAAATTACATTTCCATGATTGGCTTAAAACCCCTTGCTACTTCCTATGCTTGCCAAACATGCTTCTATCGCCTTAAGACTTTAGCATCTAACATAGACTTTATTGATCTGCCTTTCCTAGTTTCAGTCTTGCAATCATTTGCTTGTTCACTACATTTTTCTTTAGTTATTTGGCTTTGTTTCCGAGCCTTATAAAATTCCTGCCTTTGTGAAAAGCCTTCTTTCAATCTATTCTAACTTCCCAACAAGGCTTTCCTTTCCAGATTTTACTGTTGTTTCTTTGAAAGACATTGTCTTTGAAGACCTTGTTCCACTATTTTGACATATCTTTGAATAAGCCTTATATCTCAAACATTTTAAAGAGCTATAGATTATATTTCCATTTTTGTTGACAATATATTATATAATCATCACACTTTATCTTAAATGGGGAAAAAGCCAGCAACACCAATCTTATCTAAGTAATAATCGAAGTCCCATTTTTCACATTTCTCATTTCATTTGTTCCCCTCACAGACACCTGAGGTAGAAGCAAGGCAAGATTTGTTAAATTTTTCCACAATTTCATTCAAAACCCAAGAAATATTTTCACTGCCGTGGTGTGCAAACACACATCTGTATTATAAGTATTTGTGTCTAATGTCTAGATGTATCTCATGTTATATTTTATTTTACAGATGAAGTTATTTTCATAACATTATTTAAAGTTAATTTGCATATTTTAAACTACCTTTTAAAATCTATAGATAAAATTACTATTTCTGAGGACGTTTATGTCCAGTATTATGGCAGACAATATAGCTTGAAAAACTTTCCAGTAACAAACAACTAAAATGCTGAAGTGTGTGTGTGTGTGTGTGCACACGCACGCACACGTGCATATATATCTTGCGGGGAAAACAAGTAAGGCAATCCAAAGAACCCACTCCCCTGCCAAAAAATTCTGAAGCATTACTCCAGAGAGGTACACAAGCATGGTAGCTTATGTCTGTTCTAAATGCCTCTGCTGATCTTAAAGCTTTCATTTCAAGGAAGATAGGAGCAAAGTCTAGATGGGGAGTTGCAACAGAGACCCCTGTGTGAAGTTATGAAGACTGTAAACTGCTGAACAGTTATTGTTCTAAGAGTTATTCAGTGAATTATTTTGGGTTTCTCCATTTTTTTCATATGGAACACCATATAATTAAATAATATTAATTTTTGTTTCTTCCTTCTAGTTTTTCTCTCTTGGTGACTTTTGTGGTTGTGCGTAGTTTTGTAAATGGCATTGGCCGGGACCTCATGTCTTTGAAACCAGCAACAACTTCCCCTACTACCTTGCCCTTGGTCAGTGTGGACAGACAATCACTGAGAGGTAAGATCAGGGTGTGTGCCCCCCAGGGATTCCTCTACTGATGGACCAAAGGATGTGGTGGGTGGTACAATGTGAGTTTATGTTCATCCTGAAAGTATAGCTGCACTCTTTTTCATTAGGCAAAAGCAAAGTTACCCAAGATCTGGCAAATCGACCAGTCTGTGATCTGGTTTATAACCTGAGTGACAGCTCTTGACCAGAAGTGAAGACCTGGAGTCACATTTATACCCAGCCCTTTATTGAAACCAAGTGAAAGGGAGCAGAGAATCAGGGCTTGCAGGGGGTGGAGGGTATCTTTGGTGTTACACGGACAGTTCCAAAACAAAAGACACATGGATACATGAAAATAGGATGAAAGGAAGAATTAAAGATAAGAATGTCAAAACAAATATAGGTTAACAACAAAAACAAAACTGGTGTATAGGGGAATGGAAGAAAAGAAGCACAGACCAATGGACCAAGAGTATATAATAGATTAGCTTCTTCAGAGCAAAACAGAATAGTCATTTCCTTTAATTCATTTCAACAACATGATTGATTTATAGTTGTATTGAAAGTGACCTCCACTTTGTTTTAAAAGTAGATTATTATAATAAAAAATAAAATTCCATTAATAAATTGTAAAGTCTTCCATAGTGGTGTTTGTTGTGTTTTTTGTTGGTGAAGACTGTCCCTGAGGTAACATCTGTGCCAATCATCCTCTATTTTGTATGTAGCACGCCACCAAATCATGGCTTAACGAGCGGTGTGTAGGTCCACTCCTGGGATCTGAACTCGTGAACTCCAGGCCATCGTAGTGGAACGTGCAAACTTAACCACTATGCCACTGGGCTGGCCCGTAGTGGTGTTTTTTCACAACCAATTTTTGGCAAGTTTACCCCAAAATAAGCCCATGATGTGCTACAGAAATTGTAGGAGCAGTATGTAATACAAGTCTTCTCTTTAAACAGTAAACAGAAAACTTCTGCTCACAGGATCAGCAAAATCAGGAAGTATATGATCCATAGTGTCTTTAGATGAGGAAAGATAAACCAGTTTCCTCTCAGGCAGCTCAAGGTTGCTGAACACAGTTTGCAGATTTCACATAGGGAAAAAAGATGCCGCATGAGCAAAGGCCAGCTCAAATTAGAATGACTGTTCAATCTTACAAAAGTTCCAGGGACTAGATGACAGATTTAGTATTTATTGCTTACATAACTTTCTTTAAACAATTCAGCGGCATTTATTACATTCACAATGTTGTGCAAACACCACTATATTTAGTTTCAAAAGATTTTGATCACTCCAAAAGAAAACCCCATACCAATTAAGTAATCAATCCCATTTTCCCTCTTTCAGCCCCTGGCAGCCACCAACTTGCCTTTTACGCTCTGAATTTACCTGTTGGGATATTTCATAAAAAAGGAATCATACAATATGTAACTTTTTCATCTGTCTTCTATCATTTATCATAATATTTTAAAGGTTCATCCACATTATAGAATGTATCAGTACTTCAGCCATCTTTATGGCTGATATTCTATTGTATGTACATACAACATTTTGTTTATCCATTAATCCATTGATGGACATTGGGATGTTTCCACATTTTGGCTACTGGGAATAGTGCTACAATGAACAACTGTGTACAAATATTTGTTTGAGTACCTGTTTTTAATTCTTTGGAGTATATGACTAGGAGTAGAATTGCTGAGTCATATAATAATTCTATGTTTAACTTTTTTTTTTCTTTTTTCTGAGGAAGATCAGCCCTGAGCTAACATCCTGGGATCCGAACCTGCGAACCCTGGGCCGCCAAAGTGGAGTGCACACACTTAACCACTGCACCACTGGGCCAACCCCATGTTTAACTTTTTGAGGAACTGCTGAAGTATTTTCTGTAATGACTACATCATTTTACACTCCAACAATTTATGAGGATTTCATTTTGTCCACATCCTCACAAAACTTGTTACTTTGTTTTGTTTTTTTTGATAATAGCCACCCTACTGAGTGTGAAGCGATATTTCATTATGGTTTTGATTTGCATTTCCCTAATAACTAATGAAGACAAACATCTTCTTATGCATTGAACATCAGTATATCTTTTTTTGGTGCTATTTCACTTACACATAAATGGATTACTGATAAGGAAGAACATACTTCTGCCATTTTGCTATTTGTTTTCTATATATCCTATACCCCTTGTGTTTTGATTTCCTCCAATACTTCCTTTGAGTTTAATTGATTTTTGTAGTGTTCCATTTTGATTCCCTTTTCATATTATTTTCTGTATATTTATTAAATATTTCCTAAGAGCTTACCATGGGGTTTACTACTAAAATCCTAAATTTATAACAATCTAGTTTGAATTGATACCAACTTAGTTTCAATGACATACAAAACGTCTGTTCTAATACAGATCTGGTTCCCCATTATGTTGTTATTGTCACAAATTATATCTTTATGCATTGTATACCCATTAATATACATGTACAATTATGGTTTTATGCATTTGTCTTTTAAATCATAGAGGAAACAGAAAGAGGTGTTAGAAACAAAAAATACAGTAATGCTGGTTTTATATTCACCTTTATGGTTATCTGTACCACAGTTCTTTATTTCTTCATGTAGCTTTGAGTTACTGTCTGATATCATCTCATTTCAGACTGATGGACTAACTCTTTTTGACATTTCTCGTAGGGCAGGTATACTAATGATGAACTCCTGCAGATTTTATTTATCTGAGAATGTTTCAATTTCTCCTTCATTTTTGAAGATTTTGATAGATATAGAAATATTGGTTGATGGATAATTTTTTTCTTTCACCACTTTAAACATGTCATTCCACTTCCCGCTGGCCTCCATAGTTTCTGATAAGAAATTGCCTGTTGATCTTACTGCAGTTCCTTTGTATATGATAATTCACTTCTCTCTTGATGCTTTCAAGATTCTCTCTTTGTCTTTGGCTTTCAACCAGCTGATTATAATATGTCTCAGTGTGGGTCTCCGTGTTCATCCTTCTTGGAATTCATTGAACTTTTTTGATGTGTAGATTCATGTTTTTATCAAATTTGGGGATTTTTCAGTTATTATCTCTTAAAATATTCTTTCTAACACATTCTCTCTTTCCTCTCCTCCTGGGACTCCCATTATGCATATGTTGGTATACTCATTGGTATCTCAGAGGTCTCATAGGCTCAGTTCATTTATCGTCATTCTTTTTTCCGTTCATTTCCTCAGATTGGATCATTTTAATTCATCTATCTTCAAGTTCACTGATTATTTCTTCTGCCTGTTCAAACATGCTATTTAAAAGTATCTAGTGGACTTTTCATTTAATTTATTATAATTTTCAGCACTAGAATTTCTAGTTGGTTCTTTTTTATAATTTATACTTCTGTTGATATTCTGTATTTGATTATTCATTATTCTCCATGTTTCCTTTAGGTCTTTGTCTATAATTTCCTTTATCTCATTGATTGTATTTAAACTGTTGGTTTAAAGATTTTGCCTAGTAAGTCCAATGTCTGTGCTTCCTCAGGAACAGTTTCTTTATTTTTCTTTAAATGAGCCATATTTTCTTGTTCTTTTCCCTGCCATTTTTGTGGAAAACTAGATATTTCAAATACTATAATTTGGTAAATCTGGCAATCAGGTTCTGCCTCTTCTTAAGGGTTTTTTTTTTTTTTTTGATTGCCATGCGCTGTATATTTGTGTAGTGACCTGTCTAAACTATTTTTCTAAAGTCTGTATTCTTTATCATATGTGAATTCTGAAGTCTCTGTTCCTTTAGCTTATGTCAAGCTGGTGTTTTGACAGAGATTTCCTTAAATGCCAGGAAAAGAAACAAAGGAAGGAAGGAAGAAGGAAGGAAGGAAGGAAGGAAGGAAGAGAGAAAAACAAAGAAAAACATAGGACATCAGCATCATGGTGCAGTGATTTCTTCCCTTAGACTCTCCCCCCTAAGATACAATGAAAAGGACATTCCTAAACCAATAGAGGACACTCACACAGCACAATAGATGTCTGAGAGATCCACACAGCCATACATCTGAAGGTGGGGTTGCTGGACTGCCCCAGGAGGCAGTGGGAGGAGGCATAGGGATCACCTCTTCCTCTCGTGTGGCAGTGACCTAGGAGCAGGACCTCACATGGTGACTGTGGCACAACCCTAAGAGCAGAAGTGGGAGAAGGCAGCCCTTCCTGAGAACGTCTGCACTCTAGGAGTTGCCTTCCAGTCTGTGGGAACTCTCCATAACAAGGTGTCTAAGCAAGCGTGGGGGCATCCGCATCAAGATGGGCAGATAGTGAATGCAGACCTGGGGCCTGCAGGATCATGCACAGGAAAGAAAGAGCCCCTCCCCCCCTCCTGCCTGGTGCACCAGCTTGGCCAAACAGCTTGAGCAGGGGATCCCCACCAGATCACCTGCATATATGTGTGCAAAGCAGCAGTGGCCAGCAGGGAAACATAGATGGCCCCTGTTGACACAGCACCCGATGGACTAGCACATCTGTCTGGGGTAGCAGACGGCTCAGAAAACACAGTTCCTGTCCCACAAGAGTGGTGGTAGGAGGAATCTGCAATCAGATACAACCGCTATGTAATGGCAAAAATCCACCCCATCAAATACCATGAATATGTATATTAACAATCCAGACCAGAAGGAAAATGACAAGTACCCAGAAATCAACCCCGAACTCACAGAAATTTACAATCTAAAGGACAGATAATTCAAAATAGTTATCATAAAGAAACTCAACGAGTTACAAGAAAACTCAAACAGTTTAATGATCTCAGGTATAAAATTAACAAACAGAGGGAATTCTTCACAGCAGAGATTGAAACTATAAAAAGAATCAGAAAAATTGGAAACGAAAAACACAATGAGTGAGACAAAAAAAATGGAGTCTTTAAAAAACTGAGCTAATATTACGGAGGACAGATTCAGCAATTTAGAGAATGGAAATATAGAAATGCTGCAGATGAAGGAGAAGAGAGAACTAAGACTAAAAAGAAATGAACAAATTGTCCAAGAAATATCTGACTCAGCTATGAAATGTAACATAAGCATTATAAGTATTCCAGAGGGATAAGAGAGGGAGAAAGGAGCAGAGACCTCATTTAAAGAAATAATAGCTGAGAACTTTTCAAACCTGGAGAAGGAGCTAGAATTACATGTAAAAGAAGCCAATAGATTTCCTAATGATATCAATGTAAAAAAACCTTCTCCAAGGCATATATTTTACCAGTAAAACTGGCAAAAGTCAATGACAAAGAAAAATATTAAGGGCAGCAAGGCAGAATAAAATAAACTACAAAGGAACCCCTATTGGGGTTTCAGCAGATTTCTCAACAGAAACCTTACAGGATAGGAGAGAATGGAATGATATATTCAAAATTCTGAAAGACAAAACCTTTCCGCCAGTAATACTCTATCCAGCGAAATTATCCTTCAGATACAGTGGAGAAATAAAAACATTCCATGATAAAAAAAAGCTGAGTCAATTCACTGATGCAAGACCCGCCCCCACAAGAGATGATCGAGAAGGCCTTCATACCTAAAAGAAAGAAGAAAGGGTTTACAAAGCCTTGAGCAAGGAGATAAATAGACGGCCAAAACCAGAAACATGCAGCTATCTATCAGAACAAGCTAGCAAACACTTAACTATAACATTAAAGATAAAAGGAAGGAAAGCATCAAAAATAACTATAATAATTTTATTTCAACCACAAACTCACAACACAAAAAGGAATAAGTTGTCTCAACAATAACTTAGACAGGCAAGGGGAAAGGGATGGAAACTGCTTAGACTAAGGAATAAGAGGCTATCTGAAAATGGACTGTCTCATCTATGAGATCTTTTATACAAACCTCATGGTAACCACTAAACAAAAAATCAGAACAGAGATGCAAGTGATAAGTAAAGAGATAACTGATAAAGCCAACATAGAGTAACAGCAAAATGAACTGGCAGTTGGAAATACACGGGACGAGAAACAACGGAAATGCAGAACAACCAGAAAACAAGTGATAAAATGGCAGTATTAAGCCTTCATATATCAATAATTATTCTATCTGTAAATGGTTTGAATTCTCCAATCAAAAGACACAGAATGGCTGGATGGATTAAAAAACAAGACCCAATAATATGCTGCCTACAGAAAACACAACTCAGCTCCAAAAACAAACACAGGCTCAGAGTAAAGGGATGGAAGACAATACTCCAAGCTAACGGCAAACAAAAGAAAACAGGTGTTGCCATACTTCTATCAGACAAAGTAGACTTCAAGATAAAAAAGCCAGTGAGAGACAAAGAGGGGCAGTATATAATGAAAAAAAGGACTCTCCACCATGAAGACATAACACTTATAAATATATATCCACCTAACACAGGAGCACCAAAGAATATAAAGCAACAATAGCAACACAATAATAGTAAGGGACCTCAAAATCCCACTTACATCAATGGACAGATCATCCAGACAGAAAATCAACAAGGAAATAGTGGAACTAAATGAAAAACTAGACCAGATGGACTTAATACATATATAGAGAGCGCTCCATCCAAAATAAGCAGAATACACATTCTTCTGAAGTGCACGTGGAACATTCTCAAAGATAGACCATATGTTGGGAAACAAGTTAAGCCTCAATAAATTTAAGAATATTGAAATCATATCAAGCATTCTTTCTGAACATAATTCTATGAAACTACAAATCAACTACAAGAAAAAAGCTAGGAAAGCGACAAAGATGCAGAGACTACATAACATGCTACTGAACAAGCAATGCATCAATGATGAAAGTAAAGGAGAAATAAAAATTATCTGGAGACAAATGAAATTGAAAATACACCATACCAACTCATATGGGATACAGCAAAAGCAGTCCCAAGAGGGAAATTCATAGAAATACTGGCCCACCTTAACAAACAAGAAAAATCTCAAATAAGTAATCATAACTACACCTGACAGAACTAGAAAAAGAAGAACAAACAAGGCCCAAACTCAGAGAAGGAGGGAAATAATAAAAATTAGAGCAGAAATAAATGAAATAGAAACCAAAAATACAGTAGAAAGGATCAATGAAACTCAGAGCTTCTTTGAGGTTCTTTGAGAAGATCAACAAAATTAACAAACCCTTAGCCAGACTCACTAAGAAAAAAAGAGAGAAGGCTCAAATAAATAAAATTATAAATGAAAGAGGAGAAATTACATCAGATATCATAGAAATTATAGGATTATAAGAGAGTACTATGAAAAACTATATGCCAACAAATTAGACAATCTAGAATAAATGGATAAATTCTTAGACTCACACAACCTCCCAAAACTGAATCAAGAAGAAATAGAGAATCTGAACAGACTAATCACAAGTAAAGAGATTGAAATAGTAATCAAAAACATGCCCAAAAATAAAAGTCCAGGGCCAGATGGGTTCTCAGGAGAATTATACCAAACATTTAAACAAGATTTAATACTTATCCTTCTCAAACTATTCCAAAAAAAATTGAAGAAGATGGAACACTTCCCAACTCATTCCACAAGGCCAACATCACCCTGATCCCAAAGCCAGACAAGAACAACACAAAGAAGCAAAATTACAGGCCAATATTGCTGATGAATATAATGCAAAAATTCTCAACAAAATATTGACAAACAGAATGCAGCAATACATTAAAAGGATCACACACCAAGGTCAAGTGGGATTTATACCAGGGACACAATATAGGCAGGGGTGGGATTTATACACAGGGACACAGAACCAGGGATGGTTCAACATCCACAAATCAATCAATGTGATACACCACATTAACAAAATGAGGAATGAAAAACACATGACCATCTCAATCGATGCAGAGAAAGCATTTGACAAGATCTGACATGGATTTATGATAAAAATTCTCAGTAAAATGGGTATAAAAGGAAAGTACCTCAACACAATAAAGGCCATATATGACAAACCCACAGCCAATATCATACTCAACAGGAAAAAACTGAAAGCCACCCTTTGAGAACAGGAACAAGAAAAGAGTGCTCACTCTCACCACTTTTATTCAACACAGTACTGGAGGTTTTGGCCAGAGCAATTAGGCAAGAAAAAGAAATAAAAGGTATCCAAATTGGCAAGGAAGAAGTGAAACTCTCGATGTTTCCAGACGACATATAGAAAACCCTGAAGAATCCATCAGAAAACTATTAAAATTAATCAACAACTATAGCAAAGGTACAAAAACAACTTACAAAAGTCAGTTGCATTTTTATACTCTAATTACAAACTAACAGAAAGTAAACTCAAAGATACAATCTCATTTACAATCACAACAAAAAGAATAAAATATCTAGGAATAAATTTAGCCAAGGACATGAAAGACCTATACAACGAAAACTATAAGACATTATTGAAAGAAATCAATGATGACATAAAGTAATGGAATGATATTCCATGCACATGGATTGGAAGAACAAACATAGTTAAAATGTCCATACTACCTAAAGCAATGTACAGATTCCACACAATCCCAATCAGAATTCCAAGGACATTCTTCACATAAACAGAACAAAGAATCCTAAAATTCATATGGGGCAAAAAAAGACCCAGAATAGCTAAAGCAATCCTGGAAAAAAATAACAAAGATGGAGGTGTCACAATCCCTGACTTCAAAATATACTACAAAGCCACAGTAATCAAAAGAGCATGGTAGTGGCAGAAAAACAGACACACAGATCAAGGGAACAGAATTGAAAGCCCAGAAATAAAACCACACATCTATGGACAGCTAATCTTCGACAAAAAAGACAAGAACATACAATGGAGAAAGGAAAGTTTCTTCAATAAATGGTGTTGGGAAAACTGGACAGCCACATGCAAAAGAATGAAAGTAGACCATAATCTTTCACCATATACAAAAATTAACTCAAAATGAATTAAAGACTTGAAGATAAGATGTGAAACCATAAATCTCCTAGAAGCGAATATAGGTAGCAGACTCTTTGACATTGATCTTAGAAGCATCTTTTCGAATACCATGTCTACTCGGGTAAGGGAAACAATAGGAAAAATAAACAAATGGAACTTCATCAGACTGAAGAAATTTTGCAAGGCAAAGGAAACCAGGAACAAGATGAAAAGACAACCCATCAACTGGGAGAAAATATTGGCAGATCATACATCTGTCAATGGGTTAATCTCCAAAATATATACAGAACTCACACAACTCAACAACAAAAAAACAAAAAACCCAATCAGAAAATGGGCAGAGGATATGAACAGACATTTTTCCAAAGAAGATATACAGATGGCCAATAGACACATGAAAAGATGCTCAACATCACTAATAACTAGGGAAATGCAAATCAAAACTACATTAAGATATCACCTAACACCCATTAGAATGGCTATAGTCACCAAAACAAATAATAGCAAATGTTGGAGAGGATGTGGAGAAAAGGGAACTCTCATAACACTGCTGATGGGAATGCAAACTGGTGCCGCCACTATGGAAAATAGTATGGAGATTTCTCAGAAAATTAAAAATAGAAATACCATACAACCCAGCTCTTCCACTTTTAGGTATTTATCCAAAGAACTTGAAATCAACAACTCAAAGAGACTTATGTACCTCTATGTTCATTGCAGCTTTACTCACAATAGCCAAGAAGTGGAAGCAACCCAAGTGCCCATCAACTGATGAATGGATAAAGAAGATCTGGTATATATTTACAATGGAATACTACTCAGCTGTAAAAAAGACAAAATTGTCCCATTTGCAACAACATGGTTGGAACTTGAGGGTATTATGTTAAGCGAAGTTAGCCAGACAGAGAAAGACAAATACTGCATTATTTTACTCATATGTGAGAGATAAACAAACACATGAATAAAGAGAACAGATTAGTGGTTACCAGAGGGGATGGGCATTGCGGAGTGGGCATAATGGGAAAGGGGCACATATATATGGTGACTGAGAAATAATAATGTACAAGTGAAATTTCACAAATTTCTAAACTATTATGATCCCAATAAAATAATTTTTTTAAAGAGCAAGGAAAAAAATAAAAAAGTAAAAAGAATAAGGAAAAAAAAGGAAAAGAAGACTCTCCCAGTCTTTGTGGTTTGGCTGTCTTGTCAAGCACTCCATCAACACTTGGCCAGGCTGTTTACCACCCTGCCTTTGTTTTCACTTCCTACTTGCTTTAAGCCTAGAGATAAGCCACAAGGGAAAGCTTAGAGTCTTCTTAGGTCTTATCTGAGCATGTGTCCTCTCTGTGCAGGTCTGAGCATGCTTTCTAAATTCCTTAGGATACGCAGACACTTTTCAATGCCTTAATTTCACCAAGGAATTCTCTCCTCAGATTTTCCTCACAGATTTCCAGTTAATCTATTGTTTGCCTCAACGGTAATCTTTTGCTCCAGAAATATATGGATTGTTCAATCACCTATCAGTCTTCTCAAGGAATGCCCACTGCTTTTTCATCCAGCACAAGTTCCTAGTTAGATGAAAGAAAGGCAAATGCCTTGCATCAGTTATTCAGGTAGCCCTCAGGCAGATTAGAACAGACAAACACAACTCTTTGGAGCAAGGTCTGTTCTGTCCCCTCTGGAACCAGAGACTGGGGACCCATGTTGGGAATGTGAGCTGCCATCTTCCAGACTGACACCACACCAGGGCAGGACTGGGTGAAGAGCAAGTAAAAATGCCACAAGGCTTTCCTACCAGTTTTAAGTTAGTTTTTTCTTGATTCAGCATTTGCTTTGTTCCTATAATTCTTTGGCTATTTTCCAGAGTTCTAACAAAATTGATTCTGACCATTTTTTTCCCAATATTTTGGTGTTTCTATGGTGGGTTGGGCCCTGGAAGATACCTACTCTGCTATGTTCACTAATGAACCCAGCTTATAGGACTTCTCAGCCCAGAGTTGAGAAACTGAGTCAACACGCTCTGCATAGTGAGATAATCCAGTGCCCAGCATCATTTGAAAGAATGCATAAGATGAACAAAATACCTCGGTGGACATCAATTCTGTTCTGATACCTTAGTAAAGTAGATGTCATGTTATTACAAAGGCCCTTTGCCAAACTGGTTGATTATACTAGATACAAGATTTAAATATCCACGGAGAGAAAGCTACCCACAGAGCCTTTGCGAAGACATAACATGCATCCTGCAGAGAAGTTTTCACACATAGTCACAACTGGAGCATGGAAACCTCCTAAGAATTAGTGAAGTTATTCTAATAACTAGAAAACTATGTTTAAGGCGTGCAGAGAACCAGGAGACTTCCAACAGAGCAATTATCAACAAGGTATTGTCAGATGAACAAAGAGATTGATGACAAAAGAATCTAATATTCCATCTCCAGTTTGCTTCCCCAATACACACAGTTATTGATGGCCCAATGGGTACTTTACATAAGTAAAGTATGTCTTCACAACCATTAAACTAGGTGGCAGGAGAGTACACTGAAGTTCAGAGAGGCTAGATAACTTCTCAGTAAGATGCAGATCTTTAAGTAATCCCAGGTCAGATGACTCTAAAGTCAACTTCTTTTCTACTACATTTTGCAGGCCCTTTATATTTTATAAACATATCTTTTTTCTTCAGAAACAAAACAGATGGAGAGTTGAAGTATCTCCTTGCACTAGGTGCTCTCAAGCCAATTGCAGACTTCCAGGAGGCTGGACAGCTCCGCTGCTGACTAATGGTGACGGGGGTGACTGCAGCCTCACTGTGATTCACGCCCTTTGGCTGTACCTCAGCCCAGTGTCAGCAGTCAGTCCCACCCTCGCTGCTCTTGTGGGGTGAAGGTCTTGGCAGAGCTCGACCTTGACTCAGCTCATGCACAATTGATCATGGATACTGCTGCATAGTTGTGAGAGCAGTCATCATTCACTGACAGAGGTTCTAAGTTATGTGTCTTCAGTTCAGAATTTCTATTGCCACTGGAAATTTCCAATGATTCATGAAGATCATATTTTTCTGAATTCCAGGAATGGCATCATTTTTCAGTTAGATCTCATTGCTGGGATTAGTAAAGAGTGAACTCACAGAAATACTTCAGTAACTTTTGAATGACTTTGATAATTTTAGTAACTAAATACAAAAGAAAGATAGAAGTACAAATCAAGAACTTGCAATGTTTATGTATTCATTATTCATTCAACTTTTATTAATTGCCTATTATATATCAAGCCCTATATATCATACATATTTTAATTTTTTGAAGGTACTTTGAAATAGTTTGCTATTTGAAATAGTTTACTATTAGAATACTGCTCCTTATGCCTATAATATGATATCCAGTCTTTTCATAAGGAATTAGTGACATGATCTAAATCTATTTCTTTATCATATATAATCAGTAGTCAGTAGATATTTTAAATGAATTAACATATAGGAGGAGGAGTTAGGAACTTCTCAAAAATTACTGTCAATATATAATTTTTGAATTTTCTTAAAATAGCATTAAATGATACTATCCTTTGTGGAGAGACAGCGACAGAGTGAGGATGAGAGAAAGAGCTAGTAAAAGCAAGCAGGAGACACAGACCCTTTGGAAATTTTAATTAGGACTTTAAAATCTAATTCCATCAGTAGACATCTGATTTATTATAACTGTTATGACCTGATAGAAATATTGACTAATATTTTCTAATATAAGAGGATTCTTAGAGTGTAGGTCTCTTCACCTCCTTTCAGGTCTTATAAAGGCCAAAGATGACTTTGGCTAAGCCAATAGGGTTTTTAGCTACATTTTGCTAGGATAAACCAATGAACTTGTGGTAGATGACTTGTGCTTGTTTAGAATTCAGAAATCCTACAGAGTGTGTGTGCTGCTTCTATCCCTATCAAGAACTAAAATTTAAATATATATCTACGAAAATTTTGAGGTCAGACAAACAACCCAATAAAAAATAGACAAACTAGTTGACCAGAACCTTCACGAAAGATGTGAATGGCTACTAACACATGGAAAGATCATAATTCATCAGGGAAAGGCAAATTAAATCTGTAATGAGATACAAACACATACAATAATATGGCAAAAAGTGTTGACAAGGAAGTGGGGCAAGTGAATTTCATCAAGGAGCATAAAATAGCTCTTTGGAGAACTGCTGGGCAGCCTTATAACCTATGAACTAGCAATTCTATTTCTAGGCATTTAGCTAAGAAAAATGAAAACATAGGTCCACAAAATGACTCACAGATATATGTTTTACAGCAGCTTTAATCATGATAGTTAAAAAAAAATCTTGAAACAATGTAAATGGTCATTAGCAAGTGAGTGGATAAACTAATTGTAGTATGTCCACACATTGGAAAACTACTCAACAGTAAAGAAGAAAAATATTCATACATTCAGAAAAACGAATGAATCTCAGAACTGTAATAAGCAGAAGAAGCCAAATACCAAAAAGAACACAGTCTATGATTTCATTTATATGAAATTCCAGAACAGGCCAACTGATTTATAGTGAAAGAGAGCCGATCAGAGATGTCCAGGACTTAGGGGTGAGAGTGCAACACTGAATGCAAAAGGCGCTGAGAGAAGTTTTGTGAGTTGACAGAAATATTCTACCTCCTGATTGGGAAGTTACATGCTTGTGTATATTTGTGAAGTTATACACTTAAAGTGGGTACAGTTTCTTGAATATAAATCATAAGGTAAAAATGTTGATCTCAAAGTGTAAAAGGAAAAATTCAAGGGAATATTTTTAAATGAACTTAATTTTCACTTTTATGTTATGGCATTCTCACATTAGAAATCCATAGTTCCTGGCATTACGAACATTGAACGGCTTAGATAGAACCTGGCACTTTTCCTATCCGTAAAAACAAATGCTGTAGTCGAGTTACAAGAAATTCAAAGATGCATATTTGCTACTCAAAAGGAAAGCATATAGTTTCAAGACCTTTAAGAGTAAACGACAAATAAATGAACACTCTCTGGAATACGTGTAGATTAATTATTTCAGTCGGAGCGCTTTCATCATTGAGGCAACATGCTGGAGAGGAGAATACTAGACTTAGTCATCTGTAGAGGCATCAGTCCTACCCTGGAATCTTCTTATGCCCTACTTCCCATCAACACAATCCCAGTTATGAGAAAAGATTATCCTATTGTCAGTTTGTTTTTTTTACCTGATTTGAGAAGTTTTCTTTGACTTAATAATTTGATGTTTCCCAAAGATCAAAAGTGCATATATTTCCACGGAGATGTTCAGTTTTCTAAAAACTGTTATTTTTTTAAATCCTTTATATTTATTTCATTACAGCTGCAGGTGACACTTCACGTATGTCACCGTCCGTATGGAATGTCTCTCTAATGCGAAACAAAAGTAATATTATACCTCCTCCCTCTCTGACTTAGTTTAAAGCATCATAGTGTAAATAAATTTCACATTAACTTTCATTGAAAATCATGTTACTAATGTATCTTTTAGTTGACAATATTCTAAAATACCTCTTGAAAGATTATTCACAAATTGTATGCAAATCACTTGGAATCAAATTGAGACTTAAAAGCTGAATGATAGTATATTACTTTTAGGTAGATTAATAATGAATGTGTGCAAAGCCAAAGACCTAACCTTAAGGAGTAGCAAATGTAAGTAAAATATAATGCAAATAAATGATGAGAATCAAAATTTGCTCCAGGAATAATTGCTTATGGGATAAAATTGTTTCTTGGAAAAGTGTCATTTATTTTTTGTCAACTAATATGTATTCTTCTTATGATTTGTAATTTAAATGATGATAATAATAATAATAGCCACCACTTTTGAGAACCTGCTATGTTTTCAAAATACTTCATTGGAGTAAGTAATATTGTCCATACTATCCCTACATTCAGATGAAGAAATTGAAGACAGTAAATCTAAATGACTAGCCTTACAATACATGACTTGTCAACAGCAAAACTAAAATTTGGTCCTATATGTGTTAGATTCCATTGCCTTTTTCCCCAAGTCAGACAAATTAACTGTAATTGTGACAAGATCATCTGGTGATATTCAGTATGTTTTAGTCTCTTTAATCCTTTATTGTTATACTGCCTATCAAATGAAATATTTAGGAGGCATTTTATTTGTTCATTATAAATCATTTACATTTATTTTAATGTAATGCATTTTAAAACGTTTTTTACAGAAATGTCCTAGTATTAAAAAAATAAGAGTCTGTTTGCCAGTCCATAAGACTAATTGCTGTGCATAATAAAAATGTCATGTGGGGGCCGGCCCTGTGGCTTAGTGGTTAAGTGCATGCGCTCCGCTGCTGGCAGCCCGGGTTCGAATCCTGGGCACGCACCAATGCAGTGCTTCTCTGGCCATGCTGAGGCCGTGTCCCACATACAGCAACTAGAAGGATGTGCAGCTATGACATACAACTATCTACTGGGGCTTTGGGGGGAAAAATAAATAAATAAATAAAATTATTAAAAAAAAAAGTCACGTGTCCATCAGGGACCCTCTAAACTGTGCCTACATTATCTGAAAAGAGAGTATAGAATAGTATATAACAAAACAAGGTGTGTGAAGAAGCATTCTAGATGCCATTGAAATGTGAAAATGGAGTTGACAAACTACCTCCTTCTCCCATAATAACTGCATAGAATAATTACAGATATTCTTTAGGCCCTTCAGAACTTGAACATATTTTTCTAAAGAAATCTTTTTATAGTTTATTTCTATGATTACGTTCTCTCTAATTATACTCCATAAAATTTATTCCATAAAATTAGCTAAACCCTAATTCTTATAATATTGACTTGAATTCTATAACTATACATATTATTATATTTAATTGTGTAGACATACATGTATATGTATATATGTGCATGAATATATGTATATATACATATATTGTACATAGGTTATATGCATATAATGTGTAAATCTCAGAGCACTCCTGTGAGGTAGTTACTACTATTTTTCTTAGTTCAGAGTTTTTACTGTCATTGCCTGGGAGTCCCTGTATTTTAATCTCCATCATTAAAAAAACCTTTAAATTTGTTGCCAATCCAAGTCATACCTAAGCTTGCCATTGTCTCCTTAGACATAGCCTTAGACATAATAATTGTGATGACTTGTCTCAGTCCTTAGCAGTATCCAACCAAGAAGAAATGTTAGTTGAGACGAAGATGACATCACTTGATCTTGGCTACACACGCCCTTTCTCCATAACATCTCAATATGCCGTGCTGGAAAATTCAAGTGTGTTAAGCCAAATTACAAAAAGTTGTTAGCTTTATAAAATTTGTAATCAAAGTCCAGGGTCAAATATTTAATTGTAGCAATAAGTAATAACATATATCTTTATGTATTCTGATAAAATTATAATTACCTGTGTTTCTGAATCTGTACTCTTATATAATTTAAATATTTGATTTCATTTGTTCTCACCAAAAGAATGGTTATCAAAACCTAAAAATAAATTTCTGTTTTTTCCACGATGGTCACAGGTTGAATCGAAATGATGTTATATAAAGTTCCTGAGTACGTAACAGAAGTAGAAAAAGAAGGGAGAATTCAGAAATCCTCCAAAAACTATTAATACATGTAGGTACATTTTCTATGAGAGAATATGGTAAGACTAATATAAAAGTATCATTTTGACATCAAATGCAACTTGAGGGCAAAGGGATATAAATTTTTCTATAACTTTCAGAATCACATTAAGTTTCCAAAATGTCTACATCCATCACCGCTGAGTTTTTGTTATATACTCATTTATATACGTCATCGTAAAAACTGTCTAAAGTCAATTCAGTCTTTGAAAATATATTTATTATTGAGAAGGAACAAACAAGGAAACAGAAGGAATAGAGAAACACTTCTCAAAAAAAAGACTTTTTAGTTGAAAATAAGAAAAATAATGTTCTTTATGTCCCTAGGAGTGTTAAGTAGCAGAAAATGAGAAAATGGCTGATAATTAAATATCTTTTTTGTTATATTGTCATTCTTTGGGCAGTTCAATTCTAAAGATGACAGTGTAATTCTAAACTGATCTCAATTAGCTTTTGCTTAGAATTATGGAAAGACTTGAAAAAATGATTTTTTCCTATTTTGTATATAAAATTTTATATAATATTGATGCATGTCATAATGATAAGGAAGGCATGAATTATTGTACAACTTAGTCAGAAAGGAGGGCAATAAATCCACAGCAGTTCAAGAAATTTCTATAATAATGGAAATATTCTAAAATCTTCACTATCCAATAGAGAAGCTAGACACATTTGACTATTGAGCACCAGAAAAGTGGCTAGTGCAAATGAGAAACTGAATTTTTAATTTAAATAGTCACATATGGCTAGTGTCTACCTTATTGACTAGCACAGTTGAAGTGTAACAATTTCATTTTAGTTATGAAGAACTTGAAATGCAGGGATAGCTTGCCTAAAAAAAACAGCAAAGATAGCAGAAACAACAGCAGACACCCCATCTTCTTATGAGCTTGATGTCTTTTCTTCCTTTAAAAACAGAATTACTTATTAGAGCTCTCTATAAAGATAACAGTATATTACAGGTTAATAATATATATAAAATATATATAAAATGTATTAAAACTGACCCACTGATTCAGGGATAGGTGTGTTAGCTAAAGCTATGGTGGTAATTATTTTGCAATATATAAAGGGACCAAATCAACGCATTGTACAATCTAAACTTACACAATGTTATATGCCAATTAAAACTCAAAAAGCTGGAAAAAATAATTGAATCATTTTTCTACATTTTATTGTCTTTTATTTTTTTTAATGGCACAATATCATCAGAATACCTTGAAGAGAGGGTAACAAATGAAAATCGAAGAGACTGTGTGGGATGTGTCTGTATTGGCTCTGGGCTTGACCTCATAAGCTCATAATTGAGGTGTATAGGAGTAGATACCGTTACAAAGCTCCTCTCTATTGCAGCTTTCCTAGAAATATTTAGCTATATGCAGTATATTGAACCAATAACAGAAGCACTGGCAAAAAGTGTCCACCGAGTGACTTGATGTGTTTAGTACATATAAGATTCACATGGAAAACTGTTACAAAATGCAGACGTTGGTTGAGATTAGAACTCCTGACTTTAGCTCAAGATTCAGTGGTGCATGGGTAGAAACTAAGAATCAATATTTTAACAGTTTCATAAGTAATTCAGCTAGAGGTGTTCTACTTTAAAAATTCAGCTCAGTGTTTGTAGTCCAGCCTCGATGTTGCTTGAGTTCAGTTCTTGCCTTACCTGGCTGTCTCACCTGGGGTAAGTCACATAATTAGACTCACTAAGCCTCCGTTGACCCAACTGTGAAATGAACAAATTACATGGCAAAATTAGGTCAGCTCATAGAAACTAAGAAACTAAATGAGATTCCATAGTGAACATGCTTAGCACAGTGCTGGACGTGTGGTAGATGTGTGATAAGTGTTCCATAATTGTTTTTGAGTGATTTGTTGAGAAATAATTGGCTTAAAATAAACCGCACATGTTTAAATTATATACTTTGGTAAGTTTCACAGCATGGTGTAGAAATTCTTTTAAGCCAGTAACTCGGAGCAATTATAGGATTCATTTCATTTGGTTTTACTTTTCTCGTGTATTGCCATCCTCAGTTCCTGATGTCAAATGGCTTGAAAACTGTTGTTTCTTATATCTTGTCTTGATTTTTACTTATTTTAGGCAGGAGGGTGAATCCAGTCACCTCTTACTCCAACTTGGCCTGAAATGGATGTCTGATTTTAATTATTGTTGACCCATCATATGTTTATATGGCAGCAATTGCCAAATCCTAAACAGGAGGCCCTAAGAAAGAAGGAACAAACATGTCAAACAGTTCTAGATATATCAAGAGGTATCTTCATCCTCCTAATCTTTTTCCAGAAAATTTAACCCTTTACTATCCTATCCAGATTCCCTTACACTTTTCCTATTACTCAGTGACTGGCACACACGACTGACACGTAACTTTATCCTTTGTCAAAATCAATCCCTCCCCCAAAGATTCCTGATGATGCACCGCTACCACTATCAGCTTCTTCTGCTTTTAATTTTCAGGCAACCATGCTTTGTTGGAGAAAGTCACACAGCTAGTTAATTCAATATAAGCTATGTAAGAGGTAAATTTGTTGAGGTTTAATCAACAATCGGACCTAGGAAAAGAGATTAGGGCAAAGTCTAGAATTAATTTTAGAGTTAGTTTATCAAGGTCGTATGCCTATGCCACATACATTTTACAAATCTTGCGTTATGCATATGCGCATTATAAAAGCAAGCCCTTGAATCTGTATTTGGAGACTTGTTATTAATTTACATGGACATAATGGTGATGGTGGATTTGAGATGGAAGAAAAGCTTTCTTAAGTAACTGGATGCTTACTTGAAGCTTTTATAATAATATATAACATTTCTGAGCATTTAATATATGCTTGTCACACTTTAAACTTTTTGTATAACTTTTATCTTATATAACTTTATACAACTTTTATCTTTTTAGATCATAGCAATAACCTTACGAGACAGTTATTATATTACTCTCATGTTACAGATGAGAAAACTGAAACATAGGTAAGTAAATAATATATCCAAGGTTAAAAAAATCAGTGATGGAGTTTGGCTTTTTTCCATCATTTGCTCTCAGCACACACTTTGTGTTAAATGAATATAAATTTCACATGAGATGAACAGAGAAAACTTCATTCTTCACAGAATACCTGTTGCACATGGATAACATTGGTAGATTTGTGAAATATTTTTCCATGGATAATTCTCACTTTTGCCTTCCATTTCTCTTGCTTTTAGCACCTAAATCATTCTGTGCCCATTACCATAGAGGAGGATTGTATCAAGGAAAAAGAGGGGGGAGTAGCTTTTTGGGCTCTGTGTTGTGTGTGTTGTGTGTGTGTGTATGTGTGTGTGTGTGTGTGTGTGTGAGGGGGTTTGTCTCAGACAGTATCAGAATACCGTATCCTGTTTCCTTCCAAGGATTACTGCAGAGCCTAGCATGCAGAGATACTAAAGACGGACATCAGATATGATGATGCCATGGGGATGAAAACAGGAGACATTTCAAAGGTTTTCATTATAAACCAGCACCAGATAGAGACAATTTCACTTCGTGGACACTTACGTGGACAAGGGGTACAACTTAACACCCCAACCCCTTCATACTTCATAAGGCAGCAATAACTCTTTCTAGGGGAAAGAGGCAGAAAAATTCCAATTTGGCAGCCATGAAGTTGGTACAACTCTGGAGTTGAAAGGAATTTTAGTTATGGAAGAAGAAAGAAAACTCTATTCAAATTGTGTACCGAGATTCAACTTTGCTATAGAAAGAAGATATGAGTAAGGATTCTGGTTACTTTTTATTTTTTTTCAGACTTAGACTGGATTTTCATTTTAACTGGTTGAACAATATACTCCACAATTATACAATGCATGAGGTTAATATGAAAGGGGAATTTCAAAAAGCGGGATACTTAGGGCAAATTAAAAAGAGGTGAAATTGTTGATTGATGGAAAGAGATGCTGGGAGAGGAGAGAGAAGAGGAAATAAGCACAGGACAGACTCAAGAAGATGATGAACGAAAGTGTCTTCTCTACACAACTCAAGTGTCCAAAATATCTTCGTGGTAAATTCACTCTTGTAGATGAACTTTCCATATATTTTCTTTAAAGAGCAGGTGTCATTGAATGAGATAATCATAATGTGTTATGTGATATTATATGCTAGGCAATGGGCTGTGATCCTTGTAAAGATATTTTTCTTATCTTCTCAATAATCCTGAAACACTTTAGGGTTTGCCTACTCTGTAAGTAGTGGAATCAAGAGGAAAAAAATGTCTATCTTTCAACTAAGCCCTTTAAGTCATGGAGTAATATTTTAAGTAGTTTTCAATAATTTATCATAATTTGCATGTTAGAATAAAGCAGTTTATCATTCCATAATCCTAACAGTCATTTGGGTAGTAAGTGAAAGGCCGTTTTTTTTTTAAGTAGGAAGAGAAAAGTGTGTATTTTTAGAATATAAGTCAGGGATGCCCAAGTAAGTTTGAACAGTTGGAAAGAGATTCTACCAGTCCTGGGGTGAAAAGAAAAGAAGTTTCAGAAAGAAATAGAAAGAATCAGTATGCCAGAAGGGTCTACAGAACAACTTTTCTTCCTGCACAATTTTGTCTAAACCACTTAGGGTCAATAGTGAAATTTCCAAGGTGAGGGAAAGATTTATGGAAAACATGAATTCAGACCTTTTCAGGGCTGTATATAATTGTATATTCAATCAAATACAGGCTATGAAGCTTTATTTCCTCTTTCAAAAATATTATTACCCCTTAGTGCTTGAGGTCAAAGCAGTTTGATCCCCAAACATTTAACAATGTATCTTAATGTTGCTTAGACCTCATTCACTCTTGTTCCTTTACAAAACCTTGAAATTCTGGTGTTTCATATATCAGAGACAAATGCTTCAGAAAGCACTGTAGAAGAGCACAAGGGAGATGGAGAGACAGATAGTTCTTCTTGGAGAACTTGCGTTGATGTTATTTTATTGAGGGCAAAAGAGCATTTAATAGACAATAATATCCCACATGAGGTTATGATATTATGATTGAGCCTACTCTATGACTAAATGATTAAATCTTGATCATCGTGTGAAAGGAAGATTTTCCCAAATGTCCAAGACCTAACCTTAGGTGAACAAATATTTGTATGATGGCCTGATTGGTATGAATCTGAGAATGTTTATAGAACTATAACATAAAATTCTACAAGTTGTAGCATAGGCACTGTGTGATCAAGAGGCATAGAATGCAAGTCTGCAGAGAAAGAAAATAATGAGGCTTATATGCAGAGACTGAGGGAGAAATGAAGAGGTGGTGCAGGATGCAACCTAGGTCATTGCATATTCTCTATTTCCCAAATTCAGAGAATTCCTAGGGTGTGTGGATTTGATAAAACATCTCTGCTTTCCATAATTATAACAAAAAGTCATTTATTTTCTTATTTGTTTAACTTTATTTTATACAAAGTTATTTTCAATAAAAGACTCCTAATTAATTCGTGGCAATGATGCCTTTTCTTGTTTCCTCCACAGTACCCTCTATTAGTGATCTGACCCCATTTCCTGCATGACACTTTCCCTAATATTAGGTCATTATTAATATCTTATTCCTCTGAATGTCATTACTTCCTGGCCTCATTACTAATTTTGACACTGAATAACATTTGTTTTAGACTGTGTTTTAATTCTATAACAGGCAACTTTTTGGTCTCTTCAATTAGATTACAAACTCTTAGAAGGCATGTAATATATCTGAGATATTCTTCTGCAATACATAATGTGTTTTGTATACATACTGAATAACATTGGGCTAGTTGTTGATTACCTGAAGTATGATTGTGAACATAATAACAACTAAGCAATTTACCAGTGCTACTTTCTACTTAAGAAATAATGTTTCTACTACTAGTAGTAGCAGAGCTACTAGAAAACATTGACATTTCACTGCTCCTAAGTACCTAGTGCTTGAATAGGAACAAGTAATAATCCTAAGGAGGACCACCAAAGCTATTTCATTTACTTGTCTCGGTAGTTCTTTTAAAGTAAACCTTATTGCTTCTCTCTTTCCTCCTTGTTTATTTGTTCTTCCGAGAGTAACATTGGTATGGCAACAAAAACTTAGTATTCTTTTTGCCTCACTACTTTCACTCCTCTTCAGGAAAGCTTATATTTTCTTAATTCAGATGGTCATACAATGTATTGAACACCAAACATACAACTACCTGCTCTATGTCTGCTAAATACAATCTATTTCTTATGAAAAATAACATAAAACTCTGAAAATGTAGCTACTCTCTGAATTTATCAGATTATCCTAGCACTTGGTCATTTACACATGAATTTTCTAGTGTGTAAAATCTGAATCTGAATCTTTCCAAATATCCTCCAAAATGCTATAAAGAAAAATAAATAATAACAAATACACCCCATGTCTTCAGAATGACTAGGATACAGATCACTATAAAAAAATCATAAGTAGAAAAATACGCTTCAATTTTCACTAGTGCCATCTCTCAACCTTTCACCACAGTCTTTGCAAAGGACAAGGGGAGGGTGTGGCAAGTTTGCATGAAAGAGAGAAACAAGGAGCCTAAGTTTGAGTTGAATGACACATCAGAAAATGTGAAAATTTTTGTGTAGATAAGATCACCAACTACAGTGAAGAGACTGGAGGGAGACTCAACGTAACTGCTCTGGAAAGTGCAAATTATGAGGGAGAATAGGGTTAAAAGGAGGGGTGAAGTGTCCTTTGAATTCTTTTTTTTTAGATTCTGCATTCAGATTTATTTGCAACCACTTTAAGTTCTCTTTTCTTTCTTCTTTTTTTTTTTTAATATGTCCTTTGAATTCTTATATGTACAGGAAAAAGACAAGGAAGAGAAGACAATGCCAGCAAAATGGCAGAGTAGGCGGTTCCAAGGTCTCGTTTCCCCAAAAAACAAGCAGAAACCATCAGAACCAACTTTGTCAGAACTCTGAAAAACAGTCAGAAGTTTATGTAAATAAGCAAACATTGAATCAAGGGAAAAAAAAAGGAAACTTGAAAATGGGAGAGGGCTTTGTGGTATTTTAGTCTAGAATTAGAACTGTGGTTCTTATAGACAGACAAGCCAGTAAAATAGAATAAAAAGTCAAGAAACAGTACAGGACATATGAAACCAAGAATATAAAAGTTGGCATCTCAAACCAATAGGGGAAAAATAGACTACACATAAAAATAATCTGCAAATATATCAGATACTTAAATGTAAAAAAACTGAAATCATATAATTATGAGGATAAAATATGGATGATTCCCCCAATAATCCGTTGAAAAAATCTCTATGACTGAAAATCTAGGTGCAATAAAATAAATAATTGAAAAATTTGGCTATATAATTCCATAAGTGCATGATAAATTACATCATAAGCAAAGTCAAAAGACAAATTACAATGGGAGAAAATATCCACACCACATATTACAGATAACATGTTAACAGCTAGTATATAAAGAATTCTTAAAAATTGAAAGGACAAAGAACCAAAAATCCAATAGAATAATGTGTAATTAATAAAAATGACCCTTAAACATATAGAAATGATTTTGAACTTGATTCATGATAAGAGAAATGCAAACTAAAATAAGATGCAAATGCAATTTATCAACTACTAGATTGACAAAATGTAAAAAGTTGACACATTCTATCAACGGAAACAGCACTTTCATACATTATTGGTGGGAATACAAATTGGTATAACCCTCAAGGAGGATAATGTGATGATATCTACTGAAACTACATATGAATTTACCTTTTGACCCAGCAATCTTTCTCTAGGAATATGAACTGAAAACATATATACATATAATGCACTACTATGCAGCTGTAAAAAAATGAAGAAATTTCTATAAACTGATAATAGAGTAATTTCTAGGATACAGTGTTAAGTGGAAAGGAACAAAGTGCAAAATGGTGCTGACATTATGTTACCTTTCATGTAAGAAAAAAAGAGGAAGTAAAAAACTACAGATATGCTTTTAAAGAGAGAGAGAGAGGAAGGATGAGCCAGAGACTAGTGACACTGATGACCTGGTGGGAGTGGTTGGAAGGAATAGGGGCATATGGGTGATATGTCTCTGAGAATACATTCTTCTAAAGTTTTGACGTTTGGAACATTGTTAGTATTATACATACACAAAAATAATAAAATAATAAGATCAAGGAGGATGAGGGATAAAACCTAAACTGGAATTCAAGCAGAAACAAATAAGCCCAAATGATTTTCTAATAAATAACAAAACTAACCCTCAGGGGAAAGCAAAGCAATAACAAAAACAATAAAAATTTTAAAAAGGACTTACTCAAATAATGTTTGAGTGCAGAATTTTAACTATATGTCTTCAAGGTAAATACAAAAATAACTATTTAAAAATATTGAACCTTAGTATGTTATTTTTCCCCAGTGGTATGAGGCAAGAATTCTAAAACTACTTTCTGTGTATTCTAGGGTTGAACAAATGAGTATATGTGGAGGATAATTGGGAATCAGGTTTTTCACTATTTTAGAAAGGAGTTTGGAGTATGGAAAGGGGGAAGACTAGAATGAACCTTGTGGTTTGTATTGGAATTGTATGAATTAGTACAAATTCTTGTTTTCTAAAGTTGTAAATTAAGAGTGCTATTAGTGAATGAATTTTTTTTCAATTTTCGCTTGTATTAAGATTTTTTACTTTCTCAAAATATAAACTTTGATTATTACTTTTTTTTCTCATGGATTTCCACATGTTTCAACTTTCAGCATGAATAATTGTATTATTGCTGCAGCTAAGAAACCAGGACTAAAATAAGAATTCAGCCCTTCTTGGTGAGTAATTTAAATGTTTAACTTATTTACTTTATATACATATATTTAAGATGTCTGAATGTTTAAAATTTGCATACTTACATGAAAAAATGTTTATACAAATATAGGATTCCATTGGAGCAATTAAAGTGTTTCCACATGCCACAACTTACCAATTATTTTATTGTAAGAGAGGAAAAACAATTTTCCCCCTATCTTTCTGAGTTCTTAGCTGATACCCCCATAATAAAAGACAGATTAACAAAAGAAAAACAAACGTGTCTACTCCATGTACACATGGGAGCTACCCAGGGAAAATGAGTAACTCAAAGAAGTGGCTTAGAATTCAGGATTAAATGCCATCTTAATAGGAAAGAGGAGAGGGGATATTGGCCTCTTAGGTAAAGTAAATGATTTTTAGGAAAGATAAGTGTGCCTTTAGAAGAATTGATAGGAGGTATGATAGTTTGTGACAAAGTTTGTCTGAGTGTGGTGTCTACCCTTGATATCCTCTCCAGTGATAAAAGTCAACCTTCCCTGGTTGATGAAACTCCCAAGGAGAAGATTTATGACAATTGAGTTCCTTTTGGAGGATCTGTCTTTAGGCAGATAAGGGGGTTCAGAGAAAGTCTCTCTCTGCTTTTACAATTTTTCTAATGCCTACAGCTCAAAATAATCAATATGCCAAAGTGGCATATTTAGGGGTGGCATGTCCTGAACTCCTACAGCCGTATTTTGGGGTGGCTTATTCTACTATCCTTCACTGTTTTATAAAAAAAGAGGAGTGTACTGTAGGCATTTCAATCAAGTCACATTTAGGTAGCATCTACTATTTGTGAAGGCACAATAGAAAAGGTGTAGAGAAAGAATACACGTCCACTAGGCAGGAGACCTGAGATAGGGTCTTCTTTGGCCAATAGATGTTGGACTTTGGGAAGTGATTTTGCTGGGCATTCATCATTTTTAAAGTTACAAAGGTGGAAAAGATCAGTGGTTTTCAAATTCTTATTTGGAATTAAAATAATTCCACAGATGTACGTGAAGGGTCCCTTTACGAGCTGGAGTTGGCATATGTAGAACCAGTTTTATCAGCCGCTCCCTGAGCCTCACATCTACCTCGATCAGAAAAAGTACACATTTATTCATTTAATTTACTTCATTTATTAGTCATCCACATAATACTCTGTTTGAAGAAAAGTATCTCACAAATGCTATAAATTCCTGGGAAACCACTTAACTACCTGACTTTTAAGAACACTACCAATTCTAATGATTTTCTATCTATCTATCTATCTATCTATCTATCTATCTATCTATCTATCTATCATCTATTTATCTATCTATCATCTATCTATCTGTCTGTCTCTCTCTACCTGTCTGTCTATATTATACGTGACAAGTCCTAGAAGAGATATACAAATAGATTGGGATAGAAGCACTAATATATGAAAAAGCATTTCATTTGGGAGGATTAAGGAAGATATCAAGGAGAATGTGTGATTAATCTGGACCATGATGGATGTATAATATTTCAACAAGTAAAGCTAGTAAATGGGCGTTTCAGGCTGATGGAGAGACATGTAGAAATAGCACCAGGCAGTCACTTTGTTTATTGAAAATGAGGGTTATAAGAGAATTAAATGGCATATAATGTTGGAAAGATAGTTCAAAGCCAGATGGTGGAAAGAATTGAATGCCTTGCTTAGGGATTTCAATTTTATTCTGTAGAAAACTTACACTTCATTGAAATTTTTAACAAGGAAATAAATAATCAAAAAGTGCTTCTGAAAAGTGACACTGAAAGCAATGTTCTCAACAGGCTTGAATAAGAAAGATAGTCAGGAGGCTGACCCAGTGGCCTAGCGGCTAGGTTTGTGCGTTCAGCTTCGGAGGCCTGGGGTTTGCAGATTCGGATCCTGGGTGCGGACAGGTGCCCCACTTGTCGGGACATGCTGTGATGGAGTCCCATATAAAGTGGTGGAAGATGGGCACGGATGTTAGCCCAGGGCCAATCTTCCTCAGCAAATGGAGGAGGATTGGCATCTGATGTTAGCTCAGGGCTAATCTTCCTCACAAAAAAAAAAAAAAAGAGAGAGAGAGAAAGGAAAGAAAGATAGAAGTGACAGATGAAATCACAGAACTGGATGAAATCATCAAACGATAGAGTCTGAAAGAGCTGCAAGTCAGATGCAGAAGGAATGCAGCAGATCAAAACACAGAGAAACAATCTGCATGGGTAAAAGGTGGCATTAAAAGCCAGTCCACTTTCACTCCAAAGACAATCTAGGGATTTGAAAAACCAGGTAGTATTCCTGATAGACTTTATTTTCTTATTGAATCCATCCATGAACACACAAAAGTACTGAAGTTCATGGGATAAGATTAAGTATGCGTCCCCTAAAACACACAATAGTGGGGAACTCCTTGAAACTTTCTATCACCTCTTGGCTTCTCACCAGAACATCAAAGGAACTGATCTGGCCTTCAGTCTTTCTTGGGGGCTCTGCTCATCCCATCTGAAAATACACTCCTGTCAGGTTAAAAGGCCCCATGGCCCTTGTGAGTTGTTGCAAGACCTTCTAAATGTTTCAACAGTCTTGCACTTGGTCCAGCTAATCCAGGGCAGACCTAGGGTCAATGGAAATCTCCTGGAGACTAGCAGTCCAGCAGCTCAAAAAAAATATTTTTTAAAGACCTTATATTTTAATTTTCTCCATTTTAGTTTTCCTTTTATTTAGAAACTTATAACTCCAATGTGATATATACTTATGTGTGTATGAGAGAGAAAAACAGAAAGAGACAAAAAGAGAGACATAGAGACAGAGACTATGAAGAGGGCACAGATTTTGCTAAGCTCATTTTATGAATGCATCAAGATATTGATATCTTAAGAGTTTGGTATAAAGAAAAATGAGACTGTTCACTTTCAGGTCAGTAGTTTGAATTCAGCTCAGCTCAGTATTAACTCTAAGTATGAAATATGTGTTGTTTAGGTTGGTTCCAGAATAAAAATAGAATGGCTGCCCTATTCAGAGGTGAAAGCCATCCATATTCTCCAAATCAGCAACATGCTATTCATGACAAGTGAGGCTAAATACAATAGGATGCAGTAAGGTGGCTTAATGCAGCACCTTACTCAAGTAAGTATATTCTAAAATATCTCAATACTATTTTTATTCAAAATAAGAATTAAACGGATTCCAGTTTGGCCATTTACCAAGAGAGGAATGTATGAATCTATGCCTTACTAAGACTATAGAATTGGGGGCAAGACCTTATTTAGGCTATAAAACTGTGCTGTTAAGTAAGAAGCTTTCTTTGGGGATGAAGAACATACCCTAAAATCCAGTGTATTTTTTTCACTTTAATTTCCTGTAATTATATTCATGTGTGGCATAATGCCTTGGTTCAATGTAGGTGCTCCTCAATATTTTTGTAATGTATGGATAGGTGGATGGATAAAGAGTCTGCAAGCTAAAAATGTATGAAATAGAATCCATAGTATATCTCGTTACTTTCATATAGCTTGAAAATGTATCAAAGAGCCTGAATTAAAAAGGACACAGTCATCTTGGATACCGCCTCAAGGAGAAAGCACAAATGGAGGAAGACGATATCATGCCCCTCGCCTGTCTTCTTTCTCTGAAAAGGCTACATTCTCTTTTCTACTTTCTGTATTGAAACTGGAAGCAATACCTTTTGTCCAATTCAGTTTCAACATCTCCTTTCTTCTTGCTTCATCTTACTTCACAACCCTTTATTTAAGTCTGACTCGTCCTAAGTCATGAGGCACCGAGTGTTTTCGTGTGCAGAAAAGCAGTGTGGGCGCTTGATAAATGTTTATTGAAACAAATTGAATAAGCTGGTGCTATTTTCCATTCATTTATTCCAAAAATACTTGAGTCTAGGATATACTAAACACTGTTCTTACTGTTAAAGATACAGCACTGAAAAAAACTGACAAAAATTCCTGTCTGAGCAGTGGAGTAGACAGATAACAACCAATATAAATAAATAAAATCTTTAACAGAGCCTGAAAGAATTTGAGTTGGGGTAGGGGTGGGAAGGAGATCCTTGCAACTTCAGATAAAAGGATCAGGAAACACCTCACTGATAATGTGACATTTGAATGAATCAAGACCAGAAAGTGGTGAGGACATTATCTAGATGAGAATTCCTGGCAGAGTTAATGACAAGTACTGAAGCCCTGAGGTGGGAACATGCTAGTATGTACGAGTAACTGTGGGAGGATTAGTGAGCTGGGACAGAGTATATGAGGAGGATGTAGCATGCTATAAGCTAACCTGGCCTTGTAAGTCAGGAAAACTGGCTTATGCTTGAAGTGAGTTGGAAGCCACTAAATGTGTTGAGCAGAGAAACCTCATGATCTGAATTACATTTCACTAGACACTGTTGTGTTGAGAAGAAACTCAATGGGACCATCATGGGAGAAGGAAAACGATACAGATACCACTGCTGTAATCCAGAGGAAATCCGTCAGTGACTTGGATCAGGAGATGCAAAAAATGATCAGCAGCAGTGATTGCAAGAATTGATCAGAATCTAAATATATTTGGAAGTAGACTCGACAAAGATTTTCTGACTGTATCAGGCAGTGTTTAGTCAGGTATTTCAAAGAGAAAGAGATCTGATACAGGCAATTGCATACTTAACAAAACCATTTGAGAATCTGGAAGACTGAAGGTCAGAGGAGGCAATTGCTACTGGTCAATTTTGCAGGCAGAGAATCAGGAAGCTGCTAATGCCTTCCTGTCAGGACCTACAAGAAACCACACTGATAACAAAGGTGCCCCCAGAGAGGTGGTGAGAAGTTTGCTTCTCTCTCTTGTGAGGAAGAATGGTATGGCATTTGCCCCTCTTCCACCTTCCAAATAGAACCCGAGTGTATCTCATTCATAAAACTTAAGCTCTGTCTGGCACTCTGTTGGCAAAGGAATTTGGGATATGCAGCGGTATTTGTAGAAGGAAGGGTAGAGAGTACTGAGTGGATCCAGCTGACTCACAGATTAGATGTGAGGTGAGGGGGAAAAAGAGGCATCAAGGACAACTCCAAGGTTTTTGAAGTGAGTCAGAGGGGATTCCCATTTACTGAGATGGGGGAGCAGATTCAAGGCAGACACTTTCAGGTAATCAACTTAGGACGTGTTTGACTTTAGATTAGATATGCAAGTGGAGCTCCCAAATGGATAGACATATCTGGAAGAGGTCAGGGAACAAGTCCAGGGTGGAGATAGAAATTTAAGAGTCCTTGGGACTGGCCCAGTGGCGCAGCAGTTAAGTGCACGCACTCTGCTTCAGCGGCCCGGGGTTCGCAGGTTCGGATCCCGGGTGCGCACCAACGCACCACCCGTTAAGCCTTGCTGTGGTGGCGTTCCTTATAAAGTAGAGGAAGATGGGCATGGATGTTAGCCCAGGGCCAATCTTCCTCAGCAGAAAAGAAGAGGGTTGGCATCACATGTTAGCTCAGTTCTAGTCCTTCTCACAAAAAAATAAAAATAAAAGAAATTTAAGAGTCACTAGCAAATTGATGATATTTGAAGCCATGGAACTGGGTGTGAGCCTAAGGGAGTGAATGTTAACAGAAAGAGAGGAGGTTCAAGAACAGCCAGAGTGGTGGAAAGAAAACCAGGACATTGCAGAGTCTTGGAAGTTAAGAAAATATTTTGAAAAGGAGAAATAATCACCATAAAAATACTATTGATAGGTCAAGTAACTGAGATGGGTCAGAAAACTGAGAACTGATGATAGGATAGAGGTCATTGATACAGTTGATAAGAGGAATTGTGGTAAGATGTTTGGAACAAAAGCCAGGTTGGAGAGAAATTGAAGACATTTCGAGTTTTCCTGCAAAGAAGAGAGAATGATGTGATACCTAGAGGGGAACATGGGATCCAGAGAGGAAGGCTTATTTTCAAATTTGAGATTTTTAATGGGAGAATATCAGCAGGTTTATGTGCGAAGGAGATTGATGAAGTAGAGAGGAGAGAAAGTCCTTGAGCAGACTCAAGGGACAGAGATCTAGCGCCTTGCTACTCAAAGTGAGGTCTGAAGACCAGTGGCCCCACCAGCCCCCAGCACCCTGTCAAAACGCAGTCTCAGAAGCAGAATCCGCACTTTAACAAGACAACGTCCAGGCGATTTGTATTCATAACAAAGTTTCAGATGTGCTGGTCTATTGCACAAGTGGAGGGATTGGCCTTAGCCAGAAGAGCAGGCAGTGCAACTACAGTAATCAGAAAGAAGATAGAGTCCTAAACGTTATGAGGTTGAGAGCTGTGGTGGCGAATTTGTGGAACTTCTGCCTGATTGGTCTACTTTCTCATTGAAATAAGAAGAAAAGCCATAACTGAAACTGAGGATGAGAGAAAAAGGTATCAAAATTTAGATATATTAATAGTAGATATGAAATTGTCCATCAGGCTGGTGGGAGAGGAAGGGGACAAGGGGAATCGAGTGTATCTGCCAGGCATCTTTAAGGTCCCAGTGGAGGTTGGTGGACATGAGATTAAGGCAAACCCCACTGGCATGGTTTATGCTCTCCTGCATCATATCTAGTTGCCAAATGTATCAGTTTCTTATGGCTACTGTAACAAATCACAACTAATTTAGCAACTTAAAACAATATAAATTTATTATCTTACACTTCTGGAGGTCAGGAGTCCAGAATGGGTCTCAATGGGCTAAAATTAAGATGTCAGCAGGGCTGTGTTCTTTCCGCAGTCTCCAGGGGAGAATTAGTTCTCTTGCCCTTTCCAGCTTCTAGAATCTGCACTTATTCCTTGTTCTGTGCCCCCTTCATCCATCTGCAAAGCCAGCAACATTGGGTTGAATTCTTCTCATGCTGCTTTCTCTGTGGTTTTCTCTTCTGATTCCCTCTTTCAATTTTAAGGGCCCTTGTCATTATCTTGGGCCCACCTGGATAAGATCCCTAGGGTAAGATTAGCTCTTTAGTCATATTAATTCCACCTGCAACTTTAATCGCCCCTTGGCCAGGTAAACTAACATATCCACAGGTTCCTAGGATTAGGATATGGACATCTTTTTGTGGGCTGTTATTCTGACCGTCACAAAGTGGTACTGTCAGGAAGTAAAATAGAATCAAGTAATGGTTTGCCAAGGGAGTACACGTTATAGAGTGAGAGCTGGAAGAGGTTGAAGGTATATCCAGATGATATATATCTAATTGTGGAATTTCAGCTGAATAAGGGGGATAATCGGCACATGACAGGCATGAGGAACTTTGAAAGGAGGGGTCAAAGGTTATTGGGATTGGAGTTAGAGGCGATGGGCAGGAAAGATAAGAGATGATGGTCAGCAAGTGAGATGTTTGAAACTGAGATTAAGGCGGGGTTAAGGATACCGGTACTGACAAGATTCAGGCTGTGACCCTGGGACTGAGAGACTAAGAAGAGAGGAACAATCATTGGAGGAGACCAGGTCAACACTTGGAAGGTAGATAATTAGAAAGATCAGCTATGTGGATATTAAAATAAAAATAACACAAGTCATGTAGGAATTCACTAACGGAATGTGTCCTGGAAAGAAAAGAATCTTAATTTTTTAAAAAAAGTTTTAAACAATTAGCATAGTGTTGACACATAGTAGGCTTTTAATAAATGTTTGTGGAATAAATCTTATAACATTCATTTATGTATGCAGATTTATACCAAGTACAAAGGCTAGGGAGACCACCTAACCCCTCTCACTTTGGGGGTCTAAGCCATATTATGTCCCATAGGAAAATCTGACTGGTGTGTGTTTGTGTCTCAATGGCTGCTATTCCTTTATTACACATATGCTGGAATCTTCTAAACTAGCCCTAATACATGCTGGGTTTACCTTTATTCTAAATATTTCTGATACGAAGGGTCTGATATAGTTCTAGCTCTCAAGTCTTAATAGCTCCCAATTGTACTGATTTTTAGATAAACACCTCTGATGATCTGGGGTGGTGTACCACAATTAAGGCATTAAGATTCATCAAAGGAGAGTACACCGATTATTACTCAAAAAGAAATTAGAGAAATAATTTAAACCATGGAATTATGCAATCACCTTGATCTTATTTTAAAATACATTTACTTAACTTTTTATATTATATAAAATCTGCAAAGTCCTGATTGAGACACTGTAGCAGGTGATCAATAAAATCATTTTTTGCCATTACTTTGTATTCAGCATAGAGTGCAATATTTAACCTTATAGATTTACAAAGGAACTTTCACAGATTTATTTTGATGATTAAAATGATGAAATATTTAAAGAACTTCGAACAGTGCTTAACTTAGAGTTATTGCTCAGTAGGCATTAAGCAAGAAATAAATTGTACAGATAACCTTCTAAATATATGTAAATTTTAAAATAAGCAAATTTTTGTTGTTGTTTTTTAATGTATAAGAAGTGAGTCTGCAAGCCATTTCTGGGTTATTTTTATTTCATCCAGTTGCTCAACACCTGAAGCATAGAAAGCTGTGGTCAATTTCAGAAGAAAATTATGAAGCAATAAAAGAAACAATTCGTGTCTCCACACCTGAAGTCGAAAAATGAGCAGAAATCAGACACATGGAGGAGAGTTGAGAAAATTGTCATTTAAGTGGCCCAGGTCCTCTGGTTTAAGAAACATCCAATGAATGGGAAAAGATCTGCAAAAAGTTCTCACTATAGTGAGATTATCACAGTCAGACACCTTAATGAGACAGTTGCGAGAGCTGAAGAAAGGATAACATTCTCTGCTTGCTGGGAAGTAGGAAGGTCAAGAAAGACATTTGACGGCAGTTGTAAACTGCAGATTAGGCTAAAACCCCTTATCAGGTTTTCTTTGATGAATCCTTTGCTATCAGCTTTTAAATGTTACTGCACTTAGCCTTTCTGTTAAAAAAAAAATAATACTAATGTAGCTGCTGATTGCTACAGAAATGTTGGGAAAAATTGCCAAGCAATCATTGACCCTTGCTTTGTCATTCTGGAAAACAGACTTGTCACAGTGAAGTGATGGGATCACTACATAATGAAAGACCTGCTTAACTCTCCCAGTCACTGGCTAATGTTGATTACGGCATGACTTAAGACCAGACTTCTCCAGGGGCCAGCCCCGTGGCGTAGTGGTTAAGATCAGTGTGCTCTGCTTCTGTGGCCCAAGTTGGCAGGTTTGGATCCCAGGCACGGACCTACACCCCACTCATCAGCCATGCTGTAGCAGTGACTCACATACAAAATAGAGGAAGATTGGCACAGATGTTAGCTCAGGGTGAATCTTCCACAACAACAACAACAAAAGACCAGACTTCTCCAATCAAAACATAAACTTTTATTTGAGAGTTGAGTAGGGGCCACGACTGTGCTCCAAATTGAGTAAGTAGTGGATGGAAGATGAAGATAGGAATACCACAAGGGAAAAGGAAGGTGTAGGTGGAGATGGGTGAGGATGGGGAGACGACTTTTCGGAGCAACACTAGTGCTTGTCTTCAAGACTACTTATTTTATCATTACATTTATTCATTTCCATCTAATGTACACATATAATTCTTGGCTTTTTTGTTTTTGTAAAGGAACCCTAGTTGCACAATAATACAGGGAAGCAGTGGGAGGATGGAGAAGCTCCTGTTGTTTTTAAAACAAACCTGTTAGTTTATATATGGACTGTATTGGTTTCCTATTGCTGCTATAACAAATTACTGCAAACTTATTGACTTAAAACAACACATATTGATCATCTTACAGTTCTGGAGGTCAGAATTCTGAAATGGGTCTCACAGAGCTAAAGTCACGGTGTCAGTGGGGCTGCATTCCCTTTTGGAGGCTCCTGGAAAACACCAGGGAGGTGTTTTCTTGTCTTTTCCAGCTTCTGGAAGCTGCCTGCGTGCCTGACAGCCTCCCTCCCTCCCTCCTTCCCTTCTCTCCTTTCCTTCTCTTCCCTCGTTCTTTCTCTTTCCCCCTTCCTCCCTTCCCTGCTGCCCTTTCCTCCCTCATGACCATGACCACTTGAGTCTGTCACATTGCAACACTGTGCGGGAAGCTCTTAGGCCTCCCTTGCTCCTATTTAAGACTTTAGTGATTTATTAGCCCCACTTGGATAGACCAGGTAATCTCCTGAAGGTCAGCTGGTTAGCAACCTTAATTCCTTCTGCAACCTTAATTACCTTTTGCCATGTAAAGTAACATAATCACAGGTTCTGGGGATCGGATTGTGGACATTTTTGGAAGTCCATCACTCTGTGACCCACCCCTGCCCCACACTACCAACATCACCAGCAGGATCATAGGAAACTGTCTGTATTTTCCACTTTCAGGCACTTTTCCTTTAGGTACACTCTTTTTTCTTTTTTTTTGGTGAGGAAGATTAGCCCTGAACTAATATCTGTTGCCAATCCTCCTCTTTTTGCTGAGGAAGATTGGCCCTGGGCTAACATCTGTGACCATCTTCCTCTACTTTATATGGGATGCCGCCATAGCATGGCTTGACAAGCAGTGGGTGGGTCCACACCCAGGATCTGTATCCGCAAACCCCAGGCCACCGAAGTGGAGCTCGTGAGCTCAACCACTACTGGGCCGGCCCCTAGATACACTTTTATATAACATTTAAAATTTCCTCTTAATATTGATTGGGGACAGGGGGCAATGGTGTCTCAAAGACAAATGAAGAATGAAGAAGAAAACCTGATTCAAGAGGGGCTCATACCCGAAACCTCACAACTCATATATTAATGATGATGATGTCAATTTATATATGATGGTGGCTTTAAAAAAAATTAAGAGAATTATTTTAAATACATATACTTGCTACAAGAAATTAGGATATTTGCAAAGAATAGCTTTTCTTGATGTCTCATTTAAGTAATTGCCTCAAAAAGTTTTATCTAAGATTCCTCAAAAAGTTTTATCTAAGATATTGATAAAATTATTTATTAAATATTAATACTGTGGATAATCTTAATATTTTGGTAATAAAGCATCAAGTATTAAGACTTTACTATTATCAACTTAGTTTTAGACTGATAAACATAGTAAAGTATAAAAAATATTTTAAGTATTGTATATATTTTTTACTTTACATTGAACCTTTGTTTACATTTCATTGAATCTTTGTTTACATTAAATTTATGCGTATTTTTAAAAGATTTGTTATCCTGGAAAAACCATTCATATGGAAATCAGAGTAAATGAATCCCATTTTTCACTCTCCCAGCACACAGCTCTAAATCAAGTCAATTATAGAGACATCAGTTTACTAAATTGTGAAATGAAGTCATTGGACTAGAATTCTGAGTTACATTCTAACTATAATTCTATGCTATTGAACAGAATTTTTCGAAGTATGACCGTGTGATATTAATATGTCATTTTCAATGAAAATGTTAGGAAAAACTATCATATAGCTATCTCAGAGAGTCAAAACAGTCATTAGCATATTAAGGCCTCTGAAAGTTCTTAATGGAGTCACTAGTTAATGTTGCTTAACCCAAAAACTCCTGTCTTGATCTTCAGAATAAACATCGGGAAATGCTGATTTAGAATATGGTAGTAATATTCTAAATGATTAAATAAATAATTGTATACTCCGTCTTTGTTCTTATGACATCATTATTATTCCCACTATTATTATTCTGCCTACCTACCCCCTGCCCAGTGTCTGTTCCAACCTTCCTCATTTTAGTATTAATAGCCTTAATACTAAATTAGTAGTATTAATACCCTTCCTACCATCCTGAATTGTGTCTGGTCATATGGTCACCCAGCTAGAGATTATACTTCCAGCTTCCGTTTGCCCAGATTGTGAATGTCTGCAGTAGTATCCTACTTGCAAGCTAACAGGTTAGCCTGAAGAGATGCCAGAACAAAGGACCCCAGAGTGGGTGGCTTAAACAACAAAAATGTCTTTTCTTATGGTTCCGGCGGCTAGAAGCCCAAGATCCATTAGTGTTATTGCCCAACACGTTCTTTGTGGCTTGGATTTAATATGTGAGTAGACGTTGACTGATAGACTTGAGGTTCTTAAGAACATGAACGTTCTTGCCTTCCGTGCTCCCATCATCTATCTCTGATTTCAACACTGACAGTGGTCATGTCCCTTGGAGGACAACGGGGGCAGTTGGTTTAGGCGCAGAGATGGGAACCACGCGTAAAGCATGCTGGAGCTTCCCTGCCAGAGAGGGTTCCTGCACACCTGGTTGACACAGTTCCCACCGAGACCCTTATGAGAGAGAAAAAGAAGCTTTTATATTTCATGGTGGGTATGTTTCAGCAGCTTGGCCTTGAGCCTACCTAATATCAGCATAATCCTTGTTCAGGGTGTAATATCCATTGGTTACATGGAAGAAAAATATCCATTGTTGAAATAATATGTACTAGGAGGTTTAAACTAACACATTGTAATAGAAATTTGAATTCCTTAAACACTAATTAAAGAACCAATGGACTTTTTTCTACTCTACGTTCAATTCAATTTATTTCAAGAACATCTGGAATATATAAAAAGATTTTAAGAAGGAAAGGTAGAATGTACTTACAAAATACATATCTTAAAATCAGAAATGTCAAATTTTCTTATGAGAATCACAGAAAGTTGAAGTGTTTATGTGTCAAGTACTGTATTGAGTGTTTTATGTCACTTAGAGTTCTGGGAAATAGCCCAAACAAGATTGGGTCATAGGAACAAAGTGTCAATATCATATGAATAAGCAAAGAAAGTTGAAATGTGTGATGGGAGCTTCAAAAACATCTAATCTAGACAGACTTGAGAGTAATCCACAAAAATGTGATAACATAAACTAAAAAAAATGAAGACTAGAATAAAATAAATTTCAGAGAGATGTTTTAGGTTAATACGAAGAAGAATTAGTAATTAGGTTAAGCTACCTAAAGAAATAAGCCAGGAGTAAACATAGAGCAAATGATTAGAAAAGTCGATGTGCATTCAGTTTTAACAGTTGTAGAAGGCAGGAGATGTTTTCTATTCTAAAACAGTCGTTGTCAAAGGTGGTCCCCAGGGAACTTGTTAGAAATGCAGATTCTCAGGCCTCCCCTTAGACCTACTGAAGCAGAATTTCTGGCAGTGAGAGAAGAGAATACATTCTGAGATTTAATAAGCCCTTCTGTGATTCTGACATGGGCTGAAGTTTGAGAACAACTGGTCTAAGGTATTTATGTAATATATAAAGAGAATAAATGTCATTTATTTCTCTTCTCTGATAAATTATGTGTCATGCTTGAAACTTCACTGGTCAAGTGATCCTAAAGTGTTTTTCAAAATAAAGAAAGGGGCTAATGTTATCATTACTGTCACATTGGAAAACATTAATTCCATCTCAATTCTAACTTGGTAGAAATATGTAAGTTGTACATTTACCCTGTGTGTTCTCAAATGGTTTACTTTTAAATCATGGTATTTTCCCATGGTGGGAAATTTAAACTTCAAAAAGTAAATAAATAAAGAAGTGTTAACATTGATTTTGGCTCAAAGATTCCCATACACACGTATTATTTTTTGTAAATATTTTGAGTAGCTGTAATGGATTAGCACCAATTGGTTTTCCTGTCTAATGCATGTTTTTACATATCCAATTGCTCAGAAAACTACCAAAAGTCAATGCTTTTTTTTTCCAATTAGATTCACAGCTGGCGATTCTAAATTTGACCTTTGTAATGACTCTATAAATTTCTTATGTTTGATTGTGTTATATTTATTGCAACCATTTGGCTTTCACTCATGTCTTTAGCAAATTAATTTTTCAGAAGTTAATCTCAAACACAGTTGCTAGCAAGAATCTTTCCTTGGTTCAGTAGTTTGCTAGCACAAAATATTAACAATAAGCCTGGGGAACTCTTCTTAATCTAAAACAGAGCAAACAAACAAAAAAGTGATCTTGGAAAAACAGACTGTTATACTCTGATAGTTGCTATGGGTACTAAGCTCCTTGATAGATTTGAGCTGTGCGGAGGAGCATAAAATATTAGCCATTTGATTAACTTGTGATTTTATTCAGAAATACTGAATTTCACATTTTATATGTTGTACCATAGATTAATGTGTTTTCCTTCACAGAAAAGACACCTTTGAGAAGAAAGCTCTCTTGCTCTGATTTCCGGTTTCTTTGGAAGAATGATTGGAAATACATCAAGAATGTATGAAACTTTGTATAATAAATCCATTCATGAAAACTTGCATAGCCAACATCAGTTTTTTTCTTTACTATTTTGAAGTGGAAAGTAATGAACAAGATTAAAGAAACCTTACAATATACCTTAGCAAAATAGTTTGGATACAATAGTTTATAGTAAGGATTGTGAATAACAACATTCTTAGCAGATTTTTTTATAATACACAATTTTACCTTAAATGAGATTCACTTAAGTTTCATTTGTTTCAGTCATATTGCTGGTAAAATATTTGCAATTTTCTTTTTTCAATCTCAGGCAATATAGTGTTTTCTTTTAGCCTTCATTTATTAAAAACATACAATCATACGTATAGAGTTATATTTAAAAGCAAAAGAATACTGAGTTCCAACTATTCTAACTATTTAATGACAAACAGACACAAATGAGTCACAGGTCGAATTGACATTACATTGACATGTGTCTGACAGCAGTGTTTTCTATGATTTCTGAGATTTTCCTGTCTTATATTAGAAACATCTCATTTCTCTGATAAAGAGACTTGTATTACCTATTAGATTTCGATCTTTAAAAACAGATTGATAACTGACTTAAATTTTCTCCTGTCTCCAACTTTATCCTAACCATAGGTTACAGACACAACTGTCCTATTAAATACTTTTGGTAGTCCTTCATTGCCAAGCCAGGTCAGCTATTGCCTCTATCATTTTCAATCTTTTTATTCTTCTTTAGCATTTTAGTATTCCACTCATTTTACATCATTTTACATTAAAACACATTATCCATGTATCTCAGCAAATTATGGTTGCTCTTGCTCATTTTTGTGTTAAAAAATTGCTAAATGAAAGAAACTTTTTTGTATTATTTTTTTATTTTTATTAACTTATTGTTTAGAAAGTATATTTTTTAATGTTAAAAAACAGAATCCTCGCAGATAGGTCTCAGAACTTAGGATTGAGAAACAATTAGTTTGGTAGAAAAATAAATTACTTAGACTACTTTTCTTTTTTTAGTGTTAAATAATTTTGTACATTACAAATATATTAAATAAATATTTTAAAATAAGCTTTTCTCTTATTTTTACATATTTTTAGTGACGTATTGGAATATACAAGAAAGCAGTGCTTTGAGTATGGTATAAAATTTAAATTATTTAAGACTAGTTTTTTAAAATTAATTTGAAGTGCTATTACAAATAAAAAGGAAAAATTGGGGGAAAATTGTCAATTATTTTTCTACAAACTTCTAAAGAAATTTGTATTCTTTAGGCCTATCCTCTACCCAAAATATGCTTGCTCTCACAATCAAGGATTTCCTAAAAGCCTAAATATACTACCACAACTTACTTAGCTAAGACAACGTGAAGGGACATTTTACTTCCCTGCACAATGCTGTGACTAATTCAGATAATATCCAAAACAGTGAATATTAGAGATTTATAAGGGCTCTGAGTTGTGTGTGTGGGTGTGTGGGTGTGTGTGTGTGAGAGAGAAAGAGAGAAAACAGCTATTAGGGAGTCATTTAATTTTAACATCAGGTGTTTATTTTTTGAAAACATATATAATATTCAAAAAGCAAAAGTATCCACCAGTGCCCACCTTCCCATGCATGGAACTCCAAATATGTTTTCCCCTCCTTGAGATACTTTCACCTCTCCTCTGAAGACACCAAGTATGCAGTGAACGAGTAGCTGGAATATAAACCAAACTCTTTATCATGTCCAGCAGGCTGATCATTTTATCCACAGCATACCCAATACAGAATACCAAAATAGGACTTTATAATCATGATAAAAAGTCCTATTTTGAAAAGCAAAAATGAAGACAACAGTGTTTACTGATCCACGGTCTGTACATCGCACTCCTGCAGAATGAGCCTTTCATCTACAAATCTGTTTGCTCACAAGAGACTTTTTCATGCATGTCATCCCTTTTTATCCCTGACTCTGTCTTCTGAGAATTGTGATGTGATTGTTAAAAGTGAGGGCTCTAGGATCCGAGGAGCTGAGTTGGAAGATTTCTGATGCTGGTGATGGTGGACTAACTTATATGTATAAACCACCCTAGTACAGCCAACTGGAAAATGTGAAGAAAATATTTTATAAAACACTCTTGGAGGCATTAGAGATATTATAAGATGATGAAGAATTATGTGGCAAAGAACTAAGAGAAGAAAACCTTATAGAGGTGAGCTGACAGAGTCACTTTTTCCACACAGTGTCAGCCAATTCTTAAAGAGAAAAGTTTAAATTAGAGCACAGTGTCTGCAAACAAAAGGGATGGCTCATTTGCTGTCCACCTGTTACATTATGAGTCTCAAGTGCTCAATCACAGGAGTCAAGGTGTCCTAGAAACAGACCAGCCTCCACCCACACTGGAGACCAGATTTTTATTATCTTTTCTGGAATCTGGTGAAAAAAATCTTTTTTATTCACTTTAGAAAACTTCTTAGTACTATAAATATAAACAAATGAATTTAGATAAACTCATACACGTATATATATTATGCACATAATAACTATTATGTACGTAGATTCATATAATGCACATATACGTGTATACGTATCTATCTACCTGTGTGTCTATTCATCCATCCGTCCATCCACTTATTCACTCAGGTCTCTGCTTTAAGGAATGTCAGCTATCTACAATTTGTTGGCTATTCTCTAAACTCTATGAAAACTTCATCAATTTGATTTTCTTCAGTATTACATCTACTCTTTAATGTTTCCAATGTTATTTTAATTTCTGCGATTGTATTTTTAGATTCCGTGAAGCCCATTTTACTTCATCTTCTTTCTTTCCTTCCTCTCTTCCTCCCTCCCTCCCTCCCTTCCTTTCTTCCCTCCCTTTTTTCTTTCTTTTTTTTACCTTCAGAGGGAGTAGTCTCATCTTTTCCTCCCCTTATGATTTCCTGTTCATAATATTCTATTGAGATGCCAGTTTCATATTTTTATTTTGAACACATAGGATTATTTTTCAGAAATTATATTAATTGTTTTTAAGTTTATGGTCTCTTTTCTTGTTTTACAGAATTTTGGGAAAGCTCACGATTACTTTTTCCACCGCTTACCTAGATTGGAATACGCACAGGTTAGCTAGAATTCATGTTTTCCTGTATAACTACATAAATTGCGCTTGGCTCATTCTGTTTACTAGAGAAATAACATAAAATCTTATTTTTACAGCAGGATGGCAAGCTAACTTCACATTGTTTCAGGCATTTGTTAGATGGGGTGATGTCGTACAGAGGTGGAATCTTCTTTTCTGATCTGAGAAAGTGGAATTTCAGCACACTCAACACGACTGCGGTTCTTTCTACTACTTTACTTCTGAGGATTCCACCTGCTAGAATGTTTATTTTTTTGAACTTGCTGGGTTTTAATGTTTTCAGAGATATGGGGAATGAGGAGCACGTACATGAAAATTAGAATTATAATGTCTGGAGTACTTTTCCTTAATTGTTGAAGTAACCTTGAATGGAATATTTTAATGTTTTAGGAGAAAGTGAGATTGCTGGGATGAAGAAGATGGAAAGGATGCTGCAAACTTCTCATCACGTCAGACTCATTTGCAAGGGTGCCATATTTTCCCTGCAGGTTTGTTAAGTTTTAGAATATAAATGTTCCAAAGCTGAACCCTTCCAGGAAGCTTTTTTTCAAACACGATTAGGAAGAGTTTGCAACGCCAGGATGACCAAGGACCTAGCAGAGTTGCTGAGATTAGGAAATTGACATCTTGAGTTTCTATTTTGGTAGATTATATTGAATAATGCTGCCTATATATGAGCTGAATAATTACTTATATGAAAACAACTTTAAGAAAACACTTGGAAATCCTATTTCATAATAGTTTAGTAATATCAAAAATCCCCCCCATATCATAGATTTATAATTTCCTAAAAGGATACCTTTTTACATCTTTCGGTGGGATATTATGACATGCTTTAAATGTAAGATTTATTATTTACATAGAACTTAGAAGAAATTCCAAGGTATTTTTGCTGTTCTAGAATTTTTACCTAATTTATTTTTGCTACATTTCTAACCTGTGGTAATAATTCATCAGGTTTGCTTGTTCTTTGTCAATTTATAATTAACGCAATTGTTTAATTATCTGCTCTGGTGAAGTGGTAAAGTGTCAATATTGTGTATTCATCTTTGGAAAATATATTTAGTTTTCAGCATATTTTTCTCCTGTTCGTTTTGTGTCCAAAACCCTCCAAAATGTAAAAATTCTTGTCCCTCATCCTTTTAATAGTCCTGGAGAGATCCTTATATACTATAGCTATGTATTTTCCTTGTCAAATGTTATGATTATCTTTGAATGTGGTTATGGTAAGAAAACGGGGAAATATCATCAGTTGCTTTAGATTTTTATTATAACCTAGCTACAAGCGAGGCTTGCTTACAATACAGACTCTCCATAATACAGGTCAAAAATCAGACTTTATCACTTACAATAACCTGTTTCATTTAAACAACAAGAAATAAACAGAAAAGTTCACTGTACACATTTTCTTTTTCAAGATTTTATTAATGAGGTGTAACTAAATATAGGAACACCAGAAAATTATGTTCCCCTCTATTTTATATTCATGCCAAATTACACATTAGTTTTTGAAACAAATTTTAGAATTTGCTCTAACATTTACACCTTGCCAAACTTGTTTTATTTTATAAATGCTTCATTTTAAAGGCCAACTATAAATGTAAGTCATCTGCATATTATTTTAAATAAAACGAGTAACAAATATGTAAAAATGTTGCCAATTTTTCTAAGAAGTTAATGTTCAAATTGAATACTAGTAATTATTTTCTAAAGTTAAAAAAAATGTACTGTTCATTTTTGTGCATAAATCTAAAACAATCCATCTTCCTTTTAAAAGAATATTGTGTCTGTTCTAAATATTTTCATCAAGTCCTAAGGATTTCTATTTTTCTGTTTGTTAGATAGAGAATAAAAATAACGGAAAAACCAAGAAATCATTTTTAACTAGGTCAATATTTCATCTCTGAGAGACAGCAGTATGTGGTATATGTCACAGCTCTGTCCCCAAGTGTTAATCACACAAGACTGGAAATGTAAGCTAAAGTACCTCAGCATCCATCCAAATCCTTAATAATGAATTTATCTAAATTTATTTGATGCTATTAGAATTTAAATAATATCATTCAACAGAGTAACATTTGTGAAAGTTAATGTGATATATAAAGTTGAGTTTTTAATTTTAATTTTTCTAAATTATTAATTTCACATTTCAAAATTAATTTTCTGGGATTTGTTAAAGAAAACAATATTCACCATGACCTTTATGGTTTTAAATATTGATTACAATCCTCTTAAGGAGTCTGAAAAATTCTTTATTAACTTAGTCTTTTTGCTATTAGCAATCTCATATCATGTGATTGATCAGTTTGGTATTTATTTCCTTTATAAAACTTGCCATGTTATTTTCTGCTACTTGTATGCAGCATTTCAAATTCATGTATCATAACTTCGCCTGTGCCTTACAAAAACATTTTCTATTTTACCTAGAGCATCCTCCCTGACCATGTCCAAAATTTTATCCTCAGTTTTATATTGAGTAGTTGTTTTTAAGAGAATGCTATACAATAACATTCTTTTACCAGGTAATTGATAGCATGAAATTCTTATTTTAAATTACAAGGATTTTATGGTATGTATGGCTAATTCGTTAATTTTATGTGTCTTAATGAAATTTTAATGCATTTTTAATTGACTTAGCATTCCTTACATGGAAGGGCTTTATTTCATCTGTCGAATTAGGACTTTCCATTCTAAGTCCTCTCTTGTGAATGATTTGCATACACACACATTTCACATTTAAGCATTTACACATGTTTAACTGTACAGTATGGTGCTGGTCCTTAGGTGACTCACATCTATCCTGAGAACAGTCTCTTTTTTTCATTTTTTCCCCAAATGTGTATCCAATTGAACCTACACATGCAAAGAAATTCATTTTCCACTGAAGACATATATTTGTTCATATACATATGTATAAGTTGGTTCCTGGGTTCTCTATTATGTTCCATTGGTCTACTTATCTATCTTTGCAATGACCGTATGTTAATTGATGTAGCAAGCCTCTGTATCTAGTTTTTCTTCAAGAATGTCTTCATTAGTCTTTTTTTTTCTTTTTTTTGGTGAGGAAGATTAGTCCTGACCTAACATCTGTTGCCAACCCTCCCCTTTTGCTGAGGAAGACAAGCCCTGGGCTAACATCTGTGCCCATCTTCCTCTACTTTATATGCGGGTTGCCTGCCATAGCGTGGCTTGATAAGCGATGCGTATGTCCACTCCCGGGATCCTAAGTTGTGAACCCTGGGCTGCTGAAGCAGAGTGCATGAACTCAACCACTATGCAACCAGGCCGACCTCTGTCTTCGCTATTCTTGATTGTTTGCAATTCCATAAAATAACTTGTTAATAGCTTTACAAGTAGCTATTTTAGGATTTTGATTAAAATTGCTGAATTCATAAAAACAATTTGGAAGATAATTGATATCTCTACATTATATCAGTCAAGGTTCAATCAAAGTGGCAGAAATGCAAGGAGTTATACAAAATAAGAGATTTAGGTAGGGATTAAATGTAATGCAATGGGGGAAGTTGTAGAAGGAGTCCATGTAGGCAGTTGCTTCTCTGTCAAATATTGAGCCTACAGTTGTATTAGGTCAGCTAGGTAACAGAGGAGGAAAACCCTAAGTGGAGGATAAATTGGATCCCATGAGGACAGGTACAACTCATTAGGAAAAATTGGAACCTATATCTGTCTCTTCCTGTCTCCACAGTGACCTGCAGAGGAAGTTGGCTTGCGTTACCATGGGACTGCATATACACTTGACCCAAAACTAGGAAGTCCAAGGAGCTGGAGGGGCTGTAAGTCTGTGTGCCGCCTCATGCCCCAAATAAGCCACAACCAGCATGAACTACTACAATGCCTGGAGTCCTGCACTGACCTTTAGGATTTATATAGAGGCATCTTTAATTCTACCTCCTGTGTCTTCTTACCAATACTAACTGGGAACCACACAGGGAAAGGAGTTCTGAGGAACATTGTGTCACCTGAGATAAGTTGACACATTGCAGCGCAACCACAGTCATGCAAGTTTCAAAATCTATGAGCATTATATTTCCCACTGTTTATTTAGTAAATTTTTAATTGTTGTCAGTAATGTGTTGGAGTTTTCTGTGTGGAGATTTTAGGCACTGTTTGTTAGATTTAGATTCATTCCTGGGCACTTGGTTACTGTAATGCTTTTGTAAATGGTATCTTTTTATTCCATGTTCTAAATTTCGTTGTTGATATACGGAAACACAGTTGATATTTGTATATAGATCTTGTATCTAAAAATTTTGTAAGCTTGTTTATTCTGATAATTTGCTATACATTTTTGAATGTTCTAAGTATATGATGTTATAACTTAAAATAATGTTATCTTTCTTCCCTTCCAATTCTCATAATGTTTATTTGTCTTCCATACTTTATTGCATTTCAAACACCACATAGCAATATTGAATACAAGTGGTCAAAACAGGCATCCACGTTTTCCTTCTGATTTCAGATGGACCACTTCTGCAATTTCACCATTAGGTGTTATGGTTGATATATATATCAACCTATATATATGTATTGTTTGTAGATGTCATTCATCTGGTGAAGAAAGTTCCTTTCTATTCTTTGCTTGCAAAGAGTTTTTAACTGTTGAATTTTATTATGATTATTTTCTGTGTGATTTCAGCATGAGAACAGGAATGTAGTTCAATGTAAAAGAACAAAAGATCCAGAAATAGACATATAGGTATAGACACAGATCTATAACAAACAAATATGTTAATATATAATTATATATTATACTATTATATATATTTTATTAAATATATTATAATATAAATTATAATTATATATATATATTCATTGTGGTTTATTTGTTGGCATAAAGCAGCACCCAAGCCAACAGTCCCTTTAGTTCCTTGAACTTCCTAGTGCTATATATAATATATATTATATATGATTTAATGAGTTTTGGCAAAGTTAAAATATAATTTATATAGCATATGTGATATAACGACTTTTGACAAAGTTTTTGAGGTAATTTAAAAAATTATGATAGGACAACAGGGTATCTGTATGGAAAAATTTATCTTCAAGTCTTACTTTACAACATGTGAAAAATTTACTTCAAAATGGATCATAGCTCTAAATGTAATAGATATAACTGTTAACTTCTGGCAGAAAACAAAGAAGAAAGTCTTTGTGACATTGTGCCAGACAAAGATTTCTTAAACAGGCTAAAAACATAAAGTACAAAAAAATGACAGAATAAATTCATGAAGATGAAAAATCTTTGCTCTAAGAAATGCCCCGTTAAAAAACAAACAGAGCCAGCCCTGAGGGACGAGCACTTTGGTGGCCGGGGATCAGTTCCCAGGTGCAGAACCACACCACTCGTCTGTCAGTTGCCATGCTATGGCAACAGCTCACATAGAAGAACCAGAAGGACTTACAACTAAAATATACAACTGTGTACTGGGGCTTTAGGGAGGAAGAAAAAGAGGAAGATTGGCAATAGATGTTAGCTCAGAGCGAATCTTTCCCTGCAAAATAAATAAATAAATAAAAAACAAACAGACAAAAATCAAACAAAATGGCGTTCCTCAAAGACGAGACTAGATCAAATAAATGATGGATTGATGGATGAATAGATAGATACATAAGTAGTGAGATATGTACATATGAATATATATACATAGATGTGTATTATGTGAATATATGTATATAATAGTTATGTACATGATATATATATGTGTGTGTGTTTATCCATATTCATTTATTTACATTTGTAGTACTAAAAAATTTTCTAAAGTGAAGAAAAAAGATTTTTTCACCAGATTCCAGAAAAAGTAATAAAAATAGGTCTACTCCTAACCACATCATTGTGGTAGAAATTAAAGAATAAAGAGAAAATTATACAAGCATCCAAAAGGAAAAGAGTTTACCTACAAAAACAAAAATAATGTAGAATATGGACTGGTCCTCTATATACTAAATATCATAAAATAATGGTATATCATCCTCAGAATTTTGGATAAAGATTGTGACAATAAAAAACCCCACGTTATTTAAGCAAAAATTAGAAGAAAATGCACTATTAACATTCTTGTAAAAAAAATAATTTTTCTGTCAAATTTTTAATTTAAACATTTTAATTTAACTGTAAAATATGACATTTTTATAAATTATGTATATAATTTATATGTATAATGTATATAAAATATATATATATTCAGTTATTTTTATATACACAAAGAAAGAGAGACCTCAAAAAACTTGGGAGACTTCATCAATTTTTAACAAATAAGACATGTAAATATAAATAAGGTAACGGAAACTCTGAAAATCATAATGTTTGATATTTTATTTGTTAACATTAGTAGACATTAAAAGACTTTTAATTACCTTTTGTGGTAAAAAGGAAATTAAGACTGTAGATAAAAAATTCAAAAACTCCATCGTAGCATTGTCCAGTAGAACTTTCTGTGACAATTGATATGATCCCTATCTAAACTCTCGGATACACGGGGCTATGAGAAATGGAAACGTGGCCATGAGATAGCGAAACTGATTTTTTAATTCTGCTTTACTCAATTTAAAATAGTGATGTCTAATGGCTACCGTATAGGACAGTCCAGCTCAGTAAAATAAATATATCTAAACATCCAATGTCAATTCTCTGCAATCAAATACCACCAGAAACACACCTGTAGTTAAACAAGCTGACAAGTTGGGCTTCTTGGTCGTGGCAGTGAGGGAAAACCCACAACACATGGAAACATGGGAATTTCAGGGTGAAAGTCTCAGACAGAACCTATTATAGGATGTAGGCTTGGTTGATGATTTGGACGAGGTTTGCCTTAGATTGGGTGCTGTCAGAAAGTGGGGCCATGCCATGGTCAGGTACTGTAATAAATCTTGTCTCAGGGAGGGGAGGCTAGCATGAGGCTAAAGCTGTAATTGGTGAAGAAGCAGCAGTCGCTTATTTTGGTGGTGGGGAGAAGGAGGTGTTTGGTATTTTGTGGATAACATAGGGACCTTGTTTTTGTGTGTGCTCAAATGAAATTATGCAGTGGTCTCCCTTTGGCTCGTTTTTATCATGGTCTCAGAATAACCTGTCTGAGGTTGGTGTTTTGCGTTTATTTTCAAAAGGTGAATAACAGGGTCTGGCTGTGAGGGGCAGGCTGGCTTTTGAATGTAGGAAATGCTTCTTTTTGCTCCCTCTTTCTCCCCAACATAGGGCAGATAATATATAATTCACCTGCTTCTAATGGGCTGTATGTCAGATTTGGCAATTTACCAAATAGCCAATGAGCAGAATAACCCATTTTCCAAATACATTTATTTCTCTTAATAATTTAGTTTATTTCGCTGGCTTTTATTTTCCTTTCCCAGAACAATAGTTTTAAGAGTCCTCAATTGTTTCCAGCGTCCTGCTACTGCAGTGGGAGACGGACAGACAGAGAAGGGAGACTGTCCTTTTCCAGGACGCTTGTCTCTACATCACTCGATTTACGCGACCTGACTATGCCACTCACTGATCCTCGTTGTTCCACTCATTTAATGAGGTCCTGGCCAGTCCCCTTGCTTTCGTGAACATTTTAGCTCCTGACTCAATTTCACTCTCTCCAACACTTCTTCTTAATTCTTGGTGATTTCAATATCTGCGCACATGGTCTTTTCCCATGTCTTGACAGCTGTTATTTGACAGTCACTGACTCCAGGTCAATCCCTGGAATTTATCATCGTTAAAAACTGAACACCCTATCAAAATGATAATTTCGAATAATGCCCTTCCAATTGCCACCTCCTGTTTTTCCAGCTTACGCCCTCTAATACCCTGACTTGCAAAATCCCGCATCCCAACCGGAACCCACAGCGCACTGAGCTTAGCACCTCTGTGTCATCCCTCAGCCCCGCCTATCCTTTCCTCTTCTTTAGCCTGCCTCAATTTCATGGTCAATTATTTTAATCATTACAGTGAGTATGCCTTCAACCCTGCTGCCTTATCTGCTTCTTCTTACTCTGGGGCAAAACCATGTATCCGGTCAAATCCAAACGTGCTTTATCCGCGCCTGCACTTGCAGAGCTGAACACATTTGGACATAAATACAACTATGTTGACTTCATCAATTTAAAGACTTTTAGTCTTCGAAATACTCTGTTAGAAGAAGCAAAGGGGGGCCGGCCCCGTGGCTTAGCAGTTGGGTGCGCGCGCTCCGCTACTGGTGGCCTGGGTTGGGATCCCAGGCGCGCACCCACGCACCGCTTCTCCGGCCATGCTGAGGCCGCATCCCATGTACAGCAACTAGAAGGATGTGCAACTATGACATACAACTATCTACTGGGGCTTTGGGGAAAAAAAACAGGAGGATTGGCAATAGATGTTAGCTCAGAGCCAGTCTTCCTCAGCAAAAAGAGGAGAATTGGACTGGATATTAGCTCAGGGGTGATCTTCCTCACAAAAAAAAAAAAAAATGAAAAAGAAGGAAAGGATAAGCCACAGACTGGGAGAAAATATTTATATTTGCACAGTTTATTACATAACATAGGGGTATAATAATGAGTCTGTAAAGTTCAGTCAAGTTGAGTTTTGCGTTGCTGTTAGTGATTATGGTTTTTTGTTGGTTTTTTCAATAATTCTGATTAACTGGGACATCTAAAACTTTCACAGAGACGTGATAATCCATTTCTACTGCTTTCTTGCTACAGCATTGAAACAAAAATACAAATAATAAATTCCAATAGGCACTGTAATATCTTCAACTGAATAACTTTAACCACCACATACAGTACATTTTTGCCCCTGCAATTGACACTGAGTAATAAGGAGTGAACATTTTTCAAGCATTTTAACATAAAGAATATATTTGGATTTCTTGTATTTCAGATGGAAGTATTTTGGGCAATGCTCTGATAAAATAGATGCTTGATCTTGTTTGTTAGCACACATAATTCTAATTGAAATTTAGTGTAAGCGTAACACTGAATGAATTTGTGTAGTTAAAAATATATAGAGCCGCAAAAGGAGTATATTTTGAGTCCCATAGAATAGTATATAGTGAGTAAATGAGTATTAGCTAAACAATTAAATATATTTTATAGCAAGTATACTAAAAAGTGGTTCTTATCTTCAAAAGAGTAAATTTTTCCTACCCAAGTTCAGAAAACCATTTTGTTCATTCCTACTAACTGAGATGTTAACACTCCTAAAGAAAGTCACATCAGTGGAAGTGATAAAGATGCCATTTGATTTGTGGTAAGGAGAATTCGCTAAACTGTGATCTGCATTGGGTACGTAAAAAATGGAGGCGAATTAGTGGAAGAAATATATAAAATAATAAAAGGAACATGATATTGGTGGGGGTGACAGAGTTAAAGTTATTAAATTTTGAGAGAATTTTATATTAAATAAGGATTAAAAATGTGCATCATCCTAGTCATAAAATGGCTGCCTACACTGGCTGTCCATGGAGTTGACTCTTCCAGTCACCCCACCCTTGTATGATCCAATTTATCTTCTCACAATCAATCAGTGAAGCAAGAATGTCAGAAAACTAATATTTTGTGGATGGTTATCATGCAAGCACACTTTATTTAAATTATCAAAATTAATCTTTGCGGTACCCTGTGACGTAGATGCTAACTCCAATTTACACATGCAAACAAGCTCAGAAAGGTTAAGTCACTTGTAATAATATAACGTAATTAGCAAATAGCATGGCCTAGAACCCCATCTGTCCTTTAAATATGAGCTCTGTCCACTGTACCACACTGCCTCAAAGCAACTATCCTTATGAATTTCAATTCACTCAGATTTTTTTTTCTTAACTGTGATAATATCCTTATGTAGAAGAATCACCGTTTTTGTATCTTCCAAGAAAATGGGACAACATTTTTATTCCAAGTAAGTGGAAAGAAATATTATAATGAAGACATTTTGGTCAATTTTGGACAGTGAGGGGTGCCACAATATGTTTTATTCATTTATTCACATGTAGAGTACAGTATAAAAAATTAAAAGACCTAGAATGAACAGCACAGCCTTCTGCTCCATCCTTTAGCACCCTCCGTTCTGTCAGCAGAGGCTGCCAGGTAAAACGTTTCTGATGTCTGGTGATTCTGGGTAGTAACTGCCAGGACTTACATATACCTTACAGCTCTGCTTAGTTATCAACTTTATACGATACCTGATGATGGTTGTCGTTGAAAGATGAGCATTTGGTTTATTAAAATTACCTTCTACCTGCCCTCTCTTTTCCCCCAAGCAAATACTATATTATTTTATACTCATTTAGTGTTTGTTTTTTAAATCATATCTTAATCTTCATTTTCCATCAGTTTTAGTTGTTATTTCTTGTCTCCCCACTGTGTAAGAATAAAGATATTATGGCTTACTATATTCCTCTAACATCTCCCACCTCTACATTTTTCTCTTTACAACTTTGCTTTTTCAAAGATATCAAGGTCATTGATATCATTTATATATCATTTATATATTTATAACTATAAACCATTAAATAAATGATTACATACTCAGTTCTTTGTGTCTGAAATGACTGAAATTTTAAAAATCATTTTATAAACAGATAGAACTAAGAAAATATTTGTCATTGTTGAGCCAAATGGTAAGCTGATTACATTTTTATTATTTTATCATATATTGTTTTATTTTTTATTATTTTTATTATTATCATATTATTATTTTTATTACATTTTTTCCACCACTGTGCCACAAATTATTACCATGCCACATATTATTACTGTGCCACATATTGTATCAAGGTGAACAACATTATCATTTTACACTCCTTTAATTGCTCAAAATCACGCCACGTTTCATTTTACATTCCACAGAAGAGAATAAGATTGGCTAAAGAAGATCATAGAAACGTCCTAGAGGATACTATAGGATGATCTATAGTACAATAATCTAAAGTAATACCAAAGAGTATGATGTTAAGAGGAGAACTAAAATTAATGCTTACATCAACTCTCTGAAGTAGGTATCAATATTGTTATTATACGGCTGAAAAATATCGAGATTCACCAAACAAATATAACCAAAGGTGATAAATCCGAGGTTTGCAGCTTTCTCTTTAACATACACTGCCACCATTAAATTACAGGCTCTGTCAAGAGACCATAATTGACACAGTATTTTTTGCCCAATAATCAACACAGCAAATAGAAGGTAATCAATAATTTACTGAATTTATCTCTCCACTTGTATATATCTTATTTTCATAGAATTCACAGTGTTACAACAGTGATACGTTATAAACTGGATATCATACATCATGAAAATGGCAGTGTAGTTAATGTGGTCAATTCAAAATTATTCTGTTCATTTTATAATTCATTGCTATCTATTCGATAAGCACTGAATATAACAGAGCCCATGCTTTCAAGGACCTCACAGTCTAATGGGAAACTCATAGATAGTAAACTCAGCATCATATAACACATAAAACGATAGAGGAACACAAAAGGAAAAGAAGACATACAATGAAAGATCAGGGAAAGTCTTACAAAGGAGCCTGTACATAAAACTGATTTTAAAGCATAAATATGAGCTGTTCAATCTGTCTAGGGAAAGAAAAGTGTTTCAGAGAAAAGAAACAGTATGTACAAAAGCGAATCAAGAAAAACAATGGAGTAGGTTTAAATATCCACATATAGAAGCCGGGGGATGGAGAGAGCAACAGGAGATGACGCCAGGCTCTGCATGTAGTAGGCAGCCTCTGGGATGACCCCTAAATCTCCCCCTGCTGGTATTAAAGCCTTCTTTATCTCCGCCTCTTTTTTGTGCTTGGAACTAGCAACTTTCTTCTAACAAGTAGAATATGGCAAAGTGGTAGGATATCATTCCCGAGATTAGGATACAAAAATACTGTGACTTCCATCTCACTTGGCTATCTTGCTCTTAGAGACTTAACTCTCAGGGAAACAAGCTGCCATTTTGTGAGTAGCCCTAATGAGGCCAAGTGGCAAGAATCTAATAGTATCTGGTCCACAACTAGTGAGGTTCTTAGGTCTGCCAAAACCCCCAAACCAGTCAAACTTTAAGATACAGGCTGGGGGCAACTTGAGTGTAACTTTGCGAGATACCCTGAGTCAGAGGCACCAGCTTCGCTGTGCCTGGATTGTTGCCACAGGAACTATGAGAAGATATCTTTCTGTTGTTCTAATCTGCTAAAATTTAGTATAATTTTTTTTATTCAGCAGTAGATAACTATTACAATTGGATGGGGCAGATGATAAAGACTACAAACATCACACTGAGCACATTGGAATTGAACTCAAAAGCAATGGGATATAATAAAGATTTCAGAAAGACTGGCTGTATGAGAAAATGTGTATGTCACAAAAGTTACTTAAATGTTAATAGTCGTGGATATGTGCAATTACAGGCAGGGATATCAGATAGAAAAGCCTAATAGGAGATGAATAGGTCTTAGCCAAGAGCAGTGAAATTGGAGAAGAAAAATGGAGTTCAGAAATATGTAGAACGCAGCAGAAGTTTGTAATAATCAATTCAGAGGAAGCAAGTGAGAAGGAAGAGTCTAGGATGATGTCAAGGTTTTTAATTTCAGTGATTGGCTGGAGGAAGGGGCCACCCCCTATCTTAAGAAAGACCACCAAGGGGCCTGCCCTGTGGCGCAAGCGGTTAAGTGCACACGCCCTGCTGTGGCGGCCTGGGTTCGCCAGTTCGGATCCCAAGCGTGCACCGACGCACCACTTGTCAAGCCATGCTGTGGCGGTGTCCCACATAAAGTGGAGGAAGATGGGCACGGATGTTTGCCCACGGCCAGTCTTCCTTAGCAAAAGGAGGAGGATTGGTGAATGTTAGCTCAGGGCCGGTCTTCCTCACAAAAAAAAAAGAAACAAAGAAAAAAGAGACCACCGAGGAGGAGTAAGTGTGGGTGGGGTGAGGAAGGATGTAGGCAAAGAGTAAGTTCCATTTTAGACATTTTGGACATGTGGAGTGAAGTGGAAATGTGTATGAAAGAGAGGAAAGGATCCAAAGAGAGGCCAGCATCTACAATGAACACCAATGTCTGCAGAGTGGAAAGAAGACAAGGATAAAGTAAAAAGGGCAGAAGGGAGTGTCGGAAAGCTACAAAGAGGGCTAAGGAAGCCTGTTTAACAGAAATCAGGGAAGGAGAGCTGCAGAAGACAGGAGGAAAGTACCAAATGCAGCAATTAAAATAGCTGCTTGATGCCTAGCAAATGGATGCAGGGAACTGGAAGCATCTGGCTACCAGAGCTATAGCATCTGGGAGACACATTTTCACAACTGCTATAGATACACCTACGATTGCTGTTCTGTCTGTCTTTCTTGTTCAGAGCCACTGTTTTGAGAGTCCTTGTATTCTTATTCCTTTATATTCCAAGACGTGCACTATCAGAAGGTTATGTGCCATCGGTTTTGGGACTATATTCTTAATTTTTCATACTTTATATCAATGAGAGGAAATAAAACCCTGTCACAAAGCATGGAGAGTTGTCCAGAAAATCTGGTATCAGTGTTATCTTAAGACTGAGAGGAGGGATATTAGCTTCAGTCTGGGAAAACTGGGGAATAAAACTGTTGTGACCTGTCTAGTAATGAAAACACTTAGAAGAAAGAGCAAAACACACCAATGTGTATTTTCTTAAATTCTCCATCAGACATTTTCCCTCCACCGTTCTTCTAATTTATTCCCCAAATAAAATCTCTTCCTACTTATTAATTAGATAAACTAAATTAGAGCCACACTGGTTCCTACTAGACCATCAGCCAATACAAAGATTTCACTTGCAAAGTAGACCATTATTTTTCAGAGCAGAATAATTCCCCCTCCCATTTAGTAATACTGAGGTAAGGATGATAATGTCTCTTTGGTCCTTTCCATTTTCTCTATTGTCTGTTTTTTCTCTCTAGTTATGTGAAATATAAGGGCAGAGGAATAGTTTGACAACTGGCTCATGTGACCCAAGAAACAAGTTGGCATGTTTACCTTGGAGGTTGGAAGATGAGTTAAGACAGATGCTAGAGCATATGGGCCTTAAGGCAGCGAACACCCCTGGGATATCGTTTCGTGGGTATTTGTTGTACCAATTGGAAAGTTAGATGGTTTTCCATTTATATTTATCCAAGTGGGTAGAGAGTGAATCAGTGCTCCAAAATCCATGAGGGGCTGCAGTTGCCAAGTCCTGTGGTTCGTGACCATAAGTTGTGCTCTGCTCATGCTGGTCATTGTGTTCCTACTTAATAAAAATGGAAAACATTCAGCTTTCCAGCATGATAAAAGCATATGATCAATGTGTGTTCCCTTTCAACAGAAGGGAAGGTCTTTTACTTCTGCAATACCAGATGGATTCCAAATCTAATTTTAAGGAAAACCCTGTGAGTGAACAGCCCTAAAGTGAGAATTCTGAAACACATCCTCATTCCTCAAACATTTTACAAGAGGAGTGATGCGATGAAAGTGACTGAAGATTTAATTAATACGTCGTTAGTCTCTTATTTTATATTGATGAAAGATATTCACATTTTGTTGCTTTTTATTAAATGAAACACATGCAACTTGAGGAAAGAAAATTTTGTGCAATATTTAGACATTTTTAAATCCCCTATCATGCCGTTGTTTCCAGCTACAATTATCCGTCTATGAAAATCACTGATCCCATTAGCCCAGGACTTTGAAAATAAATGAGCAAGAGATTTGCTGGATATCCATGGCCATCCTGAACTAGAGGTCTTTGATTACCTCTTCAAGAGAGGATTTTTGTTTTGTTTTTAATATTTTCTGATACCTAAGTCAAGACTTTGTTCCTCTTATCCCACTTGGTTTTTACACCACAATCTTCTAAACTTACTTTTCATTTTGTATTTATGTTTTAATTTTAAATTCATATAGAAGTTTTATATTTTTACATGAATATTAATAAAGCAAGCAAAGAAAACAAAACTTTGGGTGTCACTTTTAATTATAGCCCTTTCTGTACAAATGGAATTAGATAATTTGCTTCTCCTAAGTAATCATATTTTTAATAAAAACTTTATTTTTTTAGAGACAGTTTAGACTCACAGCAAAATTGAGGGGAAGGTACAGAGATTTCTGGTACGCCCCCTTACCCGCACACATGTACAGCCTCCCTTATTATCAACCTCTCCCACCAATGTGGTACATTTGTTACAACTGACGAACCTACATTAACACATCATAATCACCCAAAGTCCATAGTTTACCTTATGGTTCACTCTTCCTGTTTTACATTCTATAGGTTTAGACAAATGTATAATGACATATATCCAACATTATAGTATCATATAGAGAATTTTCACTTCCATAAAAATCTCTGTGCTCCACGTATTCATCCGTCTCCCCTCTCTCATCCCCCAATCTCTGAAAACTACTGATCTTTTTACTGTATCCATAGTTTTGCCTTTTCCAGATTGCTGTATAGTTGGAATCATATAGTACGCAGCCTTTTTTCAGATCAGCTTATTTCAAGTTAAGGAAGTTCCCCTCTGTGCCTAGTTTACTGAGAGTTTTTATCACGAATGAGTGTTGGATTTTGTCAAATGCTTTTTATGCATCTATTGATACAATGGTGTGATTTTTATTTTTAAATAACATTTAAATAACAATTTTTTCATTTAATGTTGATATGAAGGATTACATTAGTTGACTTTTGAATGTTGAACCAGACTTGTATATCTGGGATAAATCCCACTTGGTTATGGTATGTATTTGTTTTATACATCATTGCATTTGATTTGCTAATATTTTGTTGAGGATTTTGCATCTGTGTGTGTGAGAGATGTTGTTCTATAGTTTTCTTTTTTTGTAAAATCTTTGTCTGGTTTTGGTATTAGGGTAATGCTGGCCTCATAGAATGAGTTAGGAAGTATTTCCTTTGCATCTATGCTCTGAAAGAGATAGTGGATAACTGGTATAATTTCTTCCTTAAATATTTGGTAGAATTCACTAGTGAATCCATTTGGGCTAGGTGCTTACTGTCTTGGAAGGTTATTAATTATTGATTCAATTTCTTTAATAAATATAGACCTCTTCAGATTGTATATTTTTTTGTTTGTGAGCTTTGGCAAATTGTGTCTTTCAAGGAACTGGTCCATTTTTTCTAGGTTATCAAATTTGTGGACATAAACTTGTTCATAATATTCCTTTATTATTCTATTAATGTCCATAGGATCTGCAGTGGCACTGGTTTCTACTGCAGTTTCTGTTCATGAGTGTGTGCTCTGCTAATGAGTCATGATCCCCTGTATTCACCTGTCTGTGTCTCCAATCTTGAGTTCAGCAGTTTGCCCTGTGTCCTCACCTCTCTTATTGATTTAAGGAGAGTTGTTGATTTTTCACCCTGTTCAGGTTTTTACTTGTCAGAATGGAGTGGCAACTTCCAAGCGTCTTACATGTGGAAAGTGGGATTCTTTTTTTTATTAAGATATAATTGACATATAACATTATATTAGTTTCAGGTGTACAACATAATGATTTAACGTGTGTATATATTGTGAAATGATCACCACAATAAGTCTAGTTAACAACCATTTTTTATTTTCTTCATCTAAGTTTCAAAATAAATTCACTACAAAGAATATTAAACATTTTATAAATAAATATAAAATGTATGACTTGAGGTTTCTAACCCATCAGAACAATTCTGCTTAGTCAATTCCCAAAAGTTATATTAGACTGTAGATTTTACAAAAGTGTTATCAGCAAATGCCCAGTTGATTAGATCAGATCATTAAGACCAATAAATAGAAAAGAAGGTTATCTGCCACAAGCGGAAGGGGAAGTTGATGTGTTGGGGGTTGGAAGAGAATGGAGAAGGTTTCAATCACCATTTAAGAAATGGAAGGGGGTAGCTCCCTAGGGACATAGGAGGATTGCCTGGTGGTGTCGAGGACCCAGTTGAAGTCTGGTGTCCTTCTTGCTCATTACTGGTATCAACCAGTATTGCACATATACTTTTGAAATAGTACTAAAAGCTGGGTAGCACCACGAAGAAGTCATCTAACTGTATTCAGGCAGGTTTTAGTTTTAGAAAAATGAGTCTATTGAAAGACAATGGAGAGGGGCCGGCCCCGTGGCTCAGCGGTTAAGTGCGCACGCTCCGCTGGTGGCAGCCCAGGGTTTGGATCCCTGGCGCGAGCCGATGCACCGTTTCTCTGGCCATGCTGAGGCCATGTCCCACATACAGCAACTAGAAGGATGTGCAACTATGACATACAACTATCTACTGGGGCTTTGGGGAAAAAAATAAAAGGAGGAGGATTGGCAATAGATGTTAGCTCAGAGCCGGTCTTCCTCAGCAAAAAGAGGAGGATTAGCATGGATGTTAGCTCAGGGCTGATCTTCCTCACAAAAAAAAAAAAAAAAAAAGAAAAGACAACGGACAAATGGATTAGAGTATGGGTGAAAGCATGGTTAACATAAGGAGACCTCCAGATACAAAAGGGAAGGGCTCCAGCTGAGAGCAAAAGGTTCAGGGAACTGGGGTTCTCAGGGATCTTAAACAGATGCAGAGGAGTCAGAGGCATGAAAGGGGAAATTTTAGGCTCAGAATAGGATCCCAAGCCTTACTTTAGAGGGGATGGTGAGTGCAAGATTGTTACAGGAGACCTGCAGGCTCAAATAGCACTGAAAAGCTCGATGGAGATAAGGAAGCCAAAAGACTGTCTCTATGACCTTCACCTGGCCTTTGAAATTGCCCAGATTTGGGATAGTGAAGTAGAATGTGATATAGGCGCCAAAGTCTTTAATCAATGAGTGAAAATGATGAAAAGCTAGTGAATGAGAATGGCCAAGGGGTATGGTGATTCCAGCCCCCATCCCTGAAATTATGAATATTTTACCTTATATGGCAAAAGGGACTTGCATATGTGGTTAAAGTTACTAATCAATTGACTTTAAAGATTTTTCAGGTAGCCCCAAGTAATCACACGAGCCCTTGAAAACAGAAGGGGGAGTCCAAGAGTTTCAAAGCACAAAGAGTATTTGACACACCATCAGTGGCTTTAATAAAGAAAAGAGCTACATGCCAAGGAATGCGAACAGCCTTTAGGATCTGAGGTTGTCCCACAGCTAACAGCCAGCAAGTAAATGACTCATAACTACATCAGCAAGAGACTGGATTCTATCGACAGCCTGAATGATGCCGGAAACACGTTCTCCCCCAGACCTCCAACTAAGAGCCCAGACTGATAGACACCTGATTTTGACGTTATGAGATGCTAAGCAGAGTACCCAGTTGAACTCATCAGATTTCTGATACTCTTGACCTACAGAATTATGAGATAATAGATGGGTGTTGTTTTAAACTTTTAGGTTTGTAGTAATTGGTTACGGTGGCAATAGAAAAGTAATTCATACCCAGTTGTAAGGATCATTTCACCTTTTTATAAGATAGCGGAAAGATAATAATATGGAATCAAAAGTGTGAACTGAAAAGGACAGTGACCCTCAGGAACGTGGGACATACAACAATGAGATTTGAGAGAGGTGGAGGAAATTTAATACCTATGGAGAAAAAGAGGGTTCAGTTAATATGAGATTTGGAGAAACCTTCTTAGAAATGATTAAGGATGTAGAAGATGGTGAGAAATTGGCCAGTTGGGTAGTGCAGAGGCTGAGCCAGCAGTGATACAGACTCTGTGCTAAGAGAGAAGGTCATCTTCTTCATGTTGCATGGGAAAGACAGTGATGGGCAGCACACATCTTGAGTAGGAAAGATTTTATGATCTATGTGTGGAGTTAAGAACATAAAACCAGTGATTTCATGCTAGGTGAGGATGGGAAAATTCATATGTGATGCAAACCTGATGTAAAAATAAAAGCTCATTTAAAAAAGGCTAGCATTGAGTTACAGAAAAAAATGGGATCGGATATTTCTGTATCCCCTGGTCAAATACCATCTTAATCTTACCCTTTTCAATAGTCAGAACTTTTGCAAAGCTTCCCTCTTATTTATTTTGTTCCTTTTAAAATTTCTATTTTACTAATTTGTCTTGCTCATTTGCCACCTTAACTCCTTTCTCTTTAAATATTCAAAACACCAATAAATGCACCAGTAATTTTCAATGAAATTACAATTCATATTTATTTAAAATTTTAAATTAAATTTTGATCTAGTCAAGCAAATTTGTACTGTCAAGTCTGGTTACTAAATTATTTTAAATAAATATAATATCATCAAAATTGTGAAAGGAAAAGTGAATATCACAATATATCTTAAATGGCTGTGTCATGGAATAGTGTGATATTAAAGGATAATTATGTAATATATTATTTTTGTTTCAAGGAAGAAGTGCTAAAATTTAGGTAAGAAAAGAAAGTCTGCATTTATGGATCATGTTTGCCTATTGGAGTCCATTTTAGACACTTTACTAGCCCGTAAAACAGTGCTAATGGTTGAATTTAGTGTTGTAAAAATCTAGCTGGTGAGATTTACTGTCTCTTTTGTAAGAAGTAGTTCACTGTTAGAAATATTCTTATTTTTACAACATTGAACCTTCCTGTTGATGGGGAAAAAGTGCTTTATCATTTAAGAGCTTTGCATATTGTAGTAAGTGAACATACTGTAATTCAGATCATATCTTTTTAAAATTTCCTTTATGTTCAAGCTAAAACATAAATGACATATTTTGCTTAAAACTTTAGCATCTTATGTATCTTCAAAAGGGAGCTTTTGGAAACATCATGTTTAATACGTGTATATAAATTAATGCAGCAGAACCGTGTACATTAAAGATCATATTTTATTGCAATTACATTTCTGCATGGCCTTATTAAAATGTTTCTCATAAAGAAGATTTAGCATGTGTTGTTAGACATGTCTGCGTTCAAGTTACATTTTCATTTTCTCTTACTTTAAAGATGCTCTGGTACTCATCACAGTCCTTTATAACTGCTGCTGATCACAGACACCTACCCCAAGTTTAAGAAACGGGTCAAGTTACAGGTTACTGCTACTAAGCCTTTTACACAGGACTCTTTAGTTCCACCATAGTCTTTGGTTCATTTCCTCTATAATGCAAAATATTATATAATAAGCATGCAGCTGCCCGAGACAAGGTCAACATCTCTCCCTTTTATGTGCAAGGTCATAGTTCACTAATGCAAGGAAGCATATTTTATTCTAGATTACTCTGAATAAACATTCCACATTTATTTTTCTAGAGTTTAGAGCACAGATGTTTCTTGCAGACTACCACTTTATAATTCAGAATCACTCCAAGAACTCTAATTTTATGAAGGAAGCTTAGACTTGGCAACTAAAGAGGACACAGATTTTGAATGCCATTTGTACTGTGCAGTTAAATTATTATACATGCCTTCTGGCCAGGTGGAATTATCCACATGCTTTTTCTTTTGGCCCAGTGTATGTTTTCCTCTGGTTACAGCTATGCAGGGATCCTCTAGTCAACCTTTAATCTATATATCCAGAACTTTCAGGAATGGTATAATGACTGCTGATTGAGGAAAAACAGAATTGTGCTGAATATATTTGCCAACATTTCAGAAAATTTCTACAGAAATTTGTAATTTTATCTGTGAATATCTTTTAACCACATCTTTCTAGCCTTGTCCCAGTCAAATAACGTTTATTAAGCAAATACTATTACCTCAGGACAATAGTACAGACTCTGGGAGAGTTGTGTTATTTAAGGAAAATCCCTTCCTTTGATGAGATTCTAACCTATCTGGACAAATAAAACTAAAACACCTGGAAAACAGTGTTCATAGAGCAGTAAAGAGGTAAGCTCTGAACTGTGCTATAACTTTGTCAATGCTGGAAATTTCAGAAGAAATGTGAGGATAATGAAAGGTGATGTCAGGAAAAAATGCATATGGATTGAAAAATTATAGCATAGAAATAAAACCCATGGATTTTGACCATACAGTCTGGGTTATAATCCAGGCTACAATACTTACATGATATGTGACCTTGGGCAAGTTAATTAAAATGGCTAAATCTCAGGAGATTTTTATCTCAAAAAATGGAACGATAAAATTACTAACTCATAGGGTTTTGATAAAGTTAAATGAAATAACAATAATTAGCAATTATAAAACACTATGTGCCAACCACTGTTTAAAATGTTTTACACTTACTACCTCATTGAATCTTCCCAACATCCCCATGAGATAGATATTATCATTTCCCTCTTTTATAACTGAGAAAACGGAGATACAGAAAAGATAAATAACTAGCTTAAGGTCACATCTATTAATGAAGAGCTAGGATTCTGGATCCAGAGATCATGCACTTGAACACTACATTATATTGCTCAATAAATTTACTGGTTATCACTCTTATAGACAGAGAGAGTGAGATCTGTCCTAGACCTTGAAGCATTATTAGGATATAAAGAGTCAGAAGAGAGATATCACATGTGCAGTAATGCATTAACAGATATATCTGCATATTTAGTCTATCTGATGTGTGCATTAGATGCATAAAATTGTAACCATACCTTAAAATATTTTTTTCAAAGGTTAGTCATTTTTCTTACAGATTTCTGCCCACATGTCTGAGAAATTCAGATATAGGTGATACCCATCACAATTTATTAAACCACAAAGAAATCAACTACATTGATAATCCATTACAAAGTCTACAACAATTTAATTTTTTGTTTCTTCATTTTGAGTTCATAGGTGTAGGGAAGATATCTTACCAAAGAGAATTATTAGAGAAGCTTAAATTTTAGCAGCTATTACTCTCTAAAGTAATATTTTATTGAAACGTTGCAAGAGTATAAAATGGATTGCAATGTCATGATTCACAAATTTAGAAGAGCATACCCATATATGAACTGAGTTTTCTCTTAGAGACATGGGGATCAGCGATATTTACTTCTCAGCAAAATACGTGAGAAAACTGACTAGGAGTTTTACTAGTCTCTGTATTTTTTATGCACATTATCCTGGACAAATTACTTTTTGCTCCATTTCACAAGTAAGATAAAAAAGGGAATATTCTACTGGCTTTGGATTTTAAGTGGTTTGCTGCCTAACAGTTATTTTTGTTTCAAGAAACAATGATTATGTTAATCGTGTAAATCTATTCACTTAAGTGAGAAATATAAAGTTGTCTCAATCTTCTTATTTACTCTGGGAACTGAGTAATAATATATTGAGAAAGTATGTATCTATACTTAATTTTCCACATGACAGATTACCTAAAGATGTGTTACCACTACTGAAGGATCAATTTGTTTCTAACACAAATCTTAAAAACTAAACTGCTCATAAATGCAGATATCACACTAAAAAAGTCAAATCCTAGCCTCTCTAATACTAGTAAGTAGCATTTTCTGTAGAATGTAAAGAATCTGTAATTTTTTGGAATACTAAAGAAGGCTTAGAGCTACCAGAAACATCATTTTAATGGAATTGCTGTCTCAAGATATTTAAAATTAGCAGCACACAGAAGAGACTGAAAAAATATATTATTAATAGAGAAGTTCCACTTCCCAAATGCTTTTCAGTTACTCTTGCATCATAGAGAAATAGAGGGTCTTTTGTACTTAATAATGTATTGCTTAATAATGTCTTGTAATTGGACATTTCCACATTCATTGACTTCAGAGTCGCATAGCCCAGAGTATTATCCCTGAATGAGGCATTAAGTGATCTTGAAACACATGGACATTGCAAAGTTTAATGTATTTTACCCCAAAGGTATTGAGAACAACCCCAAGAGAGGTGTCACATGAGGGGAAGCAGTAAAGAAGACCTTCCATCCACACAACCGTTAAAACGCGGTAGCTCTTTCGCAGCTTCATACACATGTAAAGGAAAAGTGCACGAGTGCGGTCAAAAGACATAGATTATAATACACAATACTCCAGTTAATTTTGGAAAAAGCATTATTTTTTTTTCACCTTCCATCCTATCCATTGCTGTTTGTGAATTGGGCGCTGAGTGATAATAGCAGGAAGGAAGAATTGTAGTTGACATCGTTAGGGATGGCAGCCTCAAAAATGACAAATACCATAAAATGGCAAAAGAACATGAGAAACGCATGTTCAGTACAGGTCCTACGTTACAGATTCTATTGCAACTTTGATAGCTGAAAATTAAATCTATTTCTTGATGTATGGATGGAACTAATTCCCTCCATTTCTGCTTTGGATCACAAGACTTGCTAAGTAAAAACCCAGGTCGTAAACTCATTACTGTTTCTTAAATATACAAATTGAGGAATAGAAACATATATTTTTAAATCTTGATGTTGAGTGTTGTTTGTGTAGATGAAAGAAATTTCGAGACAAAATCAGTATTAAGCATAGTTAGTAAGAGTTTCTTCCAGACCCATGTCTGAATGAGAGTGAAAATAATTGTTTAAACTTTTTACCTCGCAAAGAGTTTGCAACAGATGTATTTAGTTTGCTACAAATTGTGAACTATTAGTAATATATATTTATGTATCTTACTTGGCCTTTTGTACTTGGCAATGACAATAAACATAACACTTCCTGGGTGTTTACTTTATATCAGGTAAGAATATTTAATTATGCTTCTATAATTTTGCTTTACATGTAAAGTATTTGCATTACATATAAAATGAAGCTAAATCTATGGCATTTTTAAGTTTTTTCACTTAAGAGTGCAAATTCGAGGAGAGATAATCAATCACTGTGTAACCTGAGTTTTACCTTTTTTTGCTCTTAGATAAGTAAGTACATACACAAAAGTAACAATCTACAAATGTGCCAATAAATACTCAACTATTTTGAAGAAAGATGTTTATATCAAGACGTCAGTCTTAGTGTGGTCAGGAAGAAAAAGCCACCACAAGTTCCAGGAATAAGGGAGTTTATACCCAAGGGCCAGAGAGTGCAGGCAAGTTTGAGGGCCACCATGCCCAGGAGGGGCTGCAAAGTGAGAGCCCGTGGAGGGGCCCACAAGTCACCTTGACAGTGGCCCAGCAGCTCCTGGGGAGGTCTGCACAGCATCAGGCATGTGGCAGCCCCTGCATTTGTAGAAACAGCCTCCTCTGTATATGCCCCTGAGTCTGAGCATCAACATGCATGACAGTTTAACTTACTGATAAAAAGATATATCGTTAATTAGGGACCAGATTTTTGTGGTTCTATAAAAAGAGAGAAATTAAAGTTATGATAAGCAGGTTTGGCACAGAATAGATTTTCATCCACCAGGAATTTGAAGTTAGTGAAAAAATCTTGTTTGCAGAGTGGAAATCTAATCCTCTTCCTCACTTGTAATTGCTGTCTTGTATATCATTCACAGGAATGCTGAGATCAAAGCTTGGACTCAGCTGAATCACCCTTCCAGGGATGTGATTTCCGGAAGAATTGTCCCTTTCTCTGAAGCTTTCAATTCTGGACGTTGTAATAGACAATAATTTGCAGTTTATTAAAGGATGCTTATTGGTGACTTCTTCATGCCATTATTCAAGATAGACATCTTTATAAGTGTATTTCATCATTTATGAAATAATACATTCAAGGTTTTTACTATCAAAGTTAAGACAACAGGAAATCAAAATCACCACAAGAAGCTGTTTTTTCTTCTAGTCATCAGTGCCAGCAATTACTAATTCAACAACAGTTTTTTGATAGTATAAAAAACACTTAATTTGTTATTGCAATTATCAAATATAGCTTGAGTGTGGAACACAACTTTAAGGTAAACATAGACTTAGCTCCTATTCATTTCTGTATGTGTGCATGTATATTCTGCATGTTCTTTCAGGAGATTGCCCAAATACCTAATTCATACCCATGGATCATAGGTGCCCATGGATTCTAGTACTAAACATATGCTATAACAAAAGACAAAACAGATCAAACAACTAATAATAATAATAATAAAACCCAAGTGCCTCCTAGTGCCTTATGTTTTGATAACCACTGTAGATGAAGACATACCCCATCTACATAAATATACCATATTTCTGTCACTTGTTTCAGCTATTCATGTTATGAAGCCATGTAAAACACGAAGGAATCTTATATATATATTGACACATTAAATAGGACAGTCTGAAAAAGATATATACTGTATGATTCAAAATATATGACATCCTAGGAAAGGCAAAATCATAGAGACAATAAAAAGATCAGTGGTTGCCAAGAGTTTTTGGGGGAGATGGGGAAGATGAATAGGTAAAGCACAGGGAATTTTTAGGGAATTTATACTATTCTGTATGATACTGTGATGATGGATACATGATGTTATACATTTGCCCAAACCTATAGAACTTAATGACAAAAAGTACGGAAATTAGATCATCATCAGTAAGTTAGGGTCTTCTAGGAAGAAATTTCAGACAAGAGACAAGAAAATTATGACAAGAGAATTTAACTGTATTGCAAACGTATGAAATAACCTCACACAAAGTGATGGGAGGAAAGATGAGATCTAAGTAACTTTGGAAACAGGTGGAGTCTGTAAGACTAGAAGCAAAATGCACTGCATATAAGCACTGTCTCCTAGTTGATAAAGTCGTTTTCAAAGGGAATATACAGGTTAACAATTCTGGTGCTGCTATAACAATTTGGATACATGTATATTGGTATTGAACATGTAAGTAAATACATGGTGGACAATGAAAGCCAGATTTCTGACTGTTGGAGTAGGACTTTACAGATAAGCAAGGTGAGGAGGCTAGAATGATCCACGTGGTAATGCATTAGCGTTGGAGACATCAGGATAAACTCATGTTTCACTCAACGTAGATACAGATGGTTACACACAGAAATATTTATAAATAGACATGGGTTAGTATACACAAATATATTCCCTTGCTTATCGAGGTGAGATGAACTCAAAGAAAGGATATTTCAGTAGCAGTAAGCACATACAGCTCCCAGCTCTTGGTTTCTAAAATCCTTCTCCATAAAAAGGAACGAGAGCTCCTTGGAGAAATGGCTGATTCTAGGATTGAGACAGGAAATATACAAGATGAGACTGCAATATCTTGTAGAGTCAGAGTAAGGAAGTGCTACACATGCACAAATACACACTGATGGGGGGTTGTCACACAGGAGCCAACTAAAAGAGCTCCCAATAGCCAAAACAGGAACAATTTGAGCAAGAAAATAAAGTAACATTGGATTATGATCCAAAGTATAAAATAAATATCCACAAGTACTTATGGATAAATAAATGGTCAAATAAATTAATAAATGGTGGAGAATTCCTGTGCCAAAGAATTTAAAATAATGTATATAGGTTCTCCAACCTGCGGAAAAGGAAGTCTAACTTCCTACATGTTAAGTGGGGGCTTCACATTGTGACTTCCTTCCAGAATACAGTACAGTATAGAAGGGGGGGGGGGGAAGGAACAGTACAGTAGAGAAACCTGAAAAAACTCAGCCAGGTGACCAAGTCAATATTAACAGTGATAAGGTATTCTGACAGTGTACAGCCTTGATATGATGTAATGGAAATAGCATTTTACCTCTGTGCCTTTCTTTCCAAAACCCATTACAGCAGTCTACTCAAGAGATAAACATCAGACTAATTCCAATACAGGGACATCCTACAATGTACCTAACCAGTACTGGTATATATGACTTCAAAACTGTCAAGGTCATCACAAACAAGGCTAGTCGGAGAGACAGTCACACCACAGCAGAAACTAAGGAGACATGACAACTAAATGTAATGTTGCATCCTGGTTGGGATCCTGGAACAGAAATAGGACATTAGATAAAAACTAAGAAAATCTGAATCAACTGAGGACATTAGTTAATTATGTATCATTATTAGTTCATTAATTTTAGTAAATGTACCATATTGATGTACAATGTCAATAATAAGAGAAAATATGCAAGGGTACATGGGACTCTATAACATCTCAATTTTTCTGTAAATATAAAACTACTGTAAAATGTAAAGTTTATTATAAAAAACACCAATATGAGTAAGAGATGATCTCTGTTCTTGAGGAGCTCACAGTCGAAAGAGGAGACAAATACCCAAGAAATTACAGTTGAGTGTGATAAGTTTTGAGATAAAAGGAAGCATGGGATGTATGAGAGTTCAGTAGAGGTGCACCCAACAATGGCTGGCAGATCTAGGGAATCTTGAAGGAGAGGGTGATTCTGAACTGAATATTACAGGAATTAAGGAGTGAAGAGGAACGAAAAAATGCAGGAAGCAATGAAGTCTAATGTTGAGGGGTTAATTCCCTTTATCGCCAGGATCGAGAGTAGATTCCCTAGACTTTTACAGTCATCCCAGCTTTGCAAGTATCCTTTCCTGCTTATCTCTCTCTCCCTGACTCGGCATCATTATTATCTCTGTTCCTATCAAACATGGATCCATCATTCTCTTAAACAAGTCCTGTGCTGTCTGGCCTCTTCTGTACATGTTGTCGCTTTGGGGATGGTGAGCACTTTTTCGCTTCTTTAAAAGGCTATGCAGCCTTCAATACCTGCCCTGTTTCCCTACTCCTTGAAAATTCCCAAACCTTTCCTGTTCATAAGTTTGCTACCTTCTTTAAACTCAAAGCGTTTTTACTGTACTCTGAATCCAATTTGAGTAATTCTATTTTTATTTTTTCTTAAAATATTGCGTAACTTTGGAACCATTTATATTTCCATCTACTTATGTATTTTTTCATCAGTTATATTCTTCAATTCTCCAAATAATGGACTTGTCTTGGAATCATTGTTTTAGAATTATAAGACTCCTTGGATATCATCTTTCCATTATTTGATAAAGGGAAAGAATAGGCACTCATATTTATTGATTGTCAATGTATCAGGGACTCTGCAAGGCATGTGAAATATGCTCACTCTTCAAATCTCTCGAACGCTATGAGATAAGTATTATCTCCATTTTCTGTGAACTAAAACTATTGAGGGTCACTGTGACTGTAAAACCTACCCAAGCACCTAGTCAGAATCCTGAGTATGGAATCCAGTCAGCAGCAGAGCCCAGACTATGTCTCCTCTAGCAACTACCTCCTCTGTGTGAGCAAAGGAACTGAAACCCGTTAAGGCAAATTGATTTCTCAACATTATAAAGCTGTGTACTGCCAGGGGAAGACCAGTTCGCCCTTCTCTGTAGTGGCCACACACCTTGCTGGAAACATGACCTGAAGCAGTTTTTCAACATCCCAGTTTCCTCAATTTTAAAATGGGGCTGAAAATGGCACCTATCCCATAAAGTTTTCATGAGGAATGAATGATGTAATGTAAGTGAAGCACTAAGAGCATCACCTGACACATAGGAGCGAGCTCTGTTGCTATTGTTGTTCCTATCATTCTACATAGTTGTCACACTATTTTTTTTTTCTCTTCTCAGTCCTCTATGGCATAGAAAACATCTATACCTATTTATTTGTTTTACTGTTTCTGGTTTTCTGTCTATGACAGTCTTCTCATTTTCCAGAATATAAAAAATGCAATGGTATTTGACTTCAGTTCAAGAGCTTGACAGTTTAGTCACACTTAAGTGCTTAAAGAAAAAACAAGGGTGTAGTTAAGGCTGTCAAGAAAATATGGAGACTGTCACACAGCTTTGGGCAGGTAGTGACAGGGGCAGAGCGGGTGCACGTAACCTTTCTCCCCCCTTTCCGAACATCTTAGTGTACTAAGAAAGGAAACTTTGACACTGAGAGCACGCTGAGAAAAGATGCTACTTCAAATGAAGCAATAAAATGTGTAATATATGTTGGTAATTAGAGAAACTGCTTAGTTCTCTTCTCAGGTTTAATAGCCTCTCAAAGATTGCGAATAAGTTAAGGGAGTTTTTAATATTCCTCTGAAATATGAATCCATGTACAGCCTTGTATTACATAATTAAAAGTGTGTTTGATCTGAAAGTCTTAGATGTATCATAGCAAATTAAGTGTTGAACAACTGATCTCTAGGTTTTATTCATAATGCAAACCAGTAAAGGCAATCAATGCCAACGTTAGGGTGATGTTCAACACGGAGCGGAACTCTACCTTCATTAATACCAAATGTCATCATGTGCCATCCAAGGAAAAAGGGTAATTGACATCATGCGAGTAATCATAATTCTGTCCATATCAGAAAGGTAAACACAATCTGACAGATGTTAGGGTGAAGGTATACAACCAAATACTCTATAACGCAGGAAAGGAGGACTCACCAAAGGCATCTCTTTATTTTGTCCTCACATCATATAAACCTGAAGTCATGTCACCAATGTTTCCCCAGAATAAGATGTAACCCTCTTCAAAATAGCATAATACTTCATAGCAGAGAGTAAAACGTAAATATGTGCGTCTGTATAATCATCATCAATGTCCTCCACTGCATGCAGAAAATTGACTACCCTCAGTTCCTCGTATTAATAAGGCCCAACGTCAATAGATTTCACTTGTGCTGGATAACAAGAAACTTATCGTGAGGTTTGAGTCAACTTCCTCTCCCAAAGATATACTGGAACTATTTTAAAACTTTTCACTCTATACATCTATATATATGGAGGTCAAAATTGTATAGCAAAGATAACTATAAAATGCTTGATTTCAGTGAATCCACTTTATTCCCATAGATTATACTGAAGCCCTAAATCATGTAATTGTCTGGGATAGTAGGGTGTGAAGCATATGAGGCAATCCTGGCTCCCTTAACTTCTATTACTTTGCTGTGAATACTAAAAGGATATTATATGTGAAAATATTTTAGAAATAAGAAGTGTTATAAATATATTTGTTGTATTTTTATTCTTTAAGTTGGTCATGCCCATGGCAGAAAAGATGTTTCTATGTGACTAGTTATGTGGTTTTATTAAAGAAAATAGGATGTTAGCAGTGATGTAAATGAATCAAATAGAGTAGAAAAGATTTGTTGGAAAGACCAGATTTTTATTTTGGATTAATAAAAAAAATTATTAATACTGAAAGAAAAAATTATCATATGACAAGTTTTTCATATAGTTCATTTATTATAGTAAGATATCACCTGCAATTTATGCTAATGTATAGCACTGATGATATATGCCCCATTGTGAAGACACGTAATATTTAATGAATGAGCCTAAGGAACAAATTACTGCAGTTGGTGAAAAGACTTGGAGATGCCAGGAATCGAAGCCGGGGCCTCATGCATGCAAAGCACATGCTCTACCACTGAGCTACATGCCCAGCTCTGAGAGCAATTTCATGTGGTGATGAGTCAGTACAGTCATTCCTTTTTAAAAGATGGGCTGAGCAATTTCTATCTAGGGAATGAAATAGCACTGGATTCCTATAGTTTCAATTTCCAGTCGCAGAGTTATTAAGCATTCCTCCTGGGCCTATACGTTTTGTCCTGCTACTTTGTAGTTCAACACCATTTTAGCGTCCCAAGCCTTATTTACAGACATGATGAAGCACCATCTTCCTTCAAAATTCATCTTGTTTAATGGTCTCCTACTCACAGATCCAAGAAAATGTTTAGTTATATTTCACAATTTCCCCATTGCTTGTAGGGAAGAAAAAAAAAAGAGCTTTCTCCTCTAGTCTCTTATGTTCCCTAAGTGGGGCCCTACAAATTATACAAAAGACAGGTTTAGAAGAGAAAAACAGAGCTTATTAACAGGTGTAGCACAGGTACAGCACACATGTGGGAGAAACCCAGTTATGAGTAACTTAAAGGGGTCATTTGACTTGGGACTTACATAGCATCTTAACAGAGAACAATAAATTTGTAGAGAAGTGACAAGACAAGGAATAAGGGTTTAGGCTTTTAGGGGTGGCAGACTGTGAGAACGTAAATATATGGGGGAAACTAATGGAAGATAAGGAGTCTCTAGTAAGGCGGGTTTGTGTAGCCGTCTCAGTGCCTTGTTGTCTGTGGTGGTAAGGTTGTCATCTCCCTCGGTACAGTGTGGGGGTGGGGCACCTTCACAAGTGGAATTTATGGGCTACCTCCAGGCAGGTAGGCGGAGGGCAGAGAGTTCATCCTGGGTTTGCTTTTTCTCAATTGCCTTCAGCTCAAACTAATCCAGAGTGGCACATTTAGAGTGGCTATTCTGCACGCCTTCATTTCCTTCCTGGGGTGAAGGGAGAATAGTGGGTCTTGTTATTGAGAAAAAAACTAGGAAAGAGCTTACTTGTTGCAAGAACAATTCTTTCCTCAGGACAAGGAAATGATACTCTGCTCACCAACAGATCTAATACTCCACTCAAGTTACATGGCATTGCAGTAACCGAGGGATCAGCATTGCTCTGAGTATTCTCTTAGAGACACAAGTGCAACACCCAAAGAACTCCCAGCACTTGATTTTTACTGGCTATGATGATAAAGATTAAATAGTTATTTGATAAATAATATTTTCACAGTGAAAGGACAAAAAAATACTGGAAGTAAATGGGAGAGCTATGTTGTGGTTTCACCTACTTGATTACCACAACCCATAATGCTGCATGCAGCATATCCCTTGACATGACTATTAGCGTAGGACCCTCCGAATATTTGATGAGCTCATCAGAGCCTTTCAGAAAATCTAATTTCCGGGTTATCACTAGCAGCTTATTCTGGCTCTGACACTGTTTCTCTTCCTAAGAAGATGCAAATTTTAAGGCACACCCTTGCTCTATCTTAGCACCATTTGGACTTTCTTGGCCAAGATAAGATAAGATACTAGGAACAACAAAGTCATTTATGAACCAACCCAATGATACAGGATATACTTATATCAGTATCAATGAAACTAGTAGGAGACAAGTTCCACAATAATGCAGAATTACCAAGGAAAAAAAACCATGAATCTGTTCTCTTTTGAAAGCTCTGGTTCCAATATAGTGATGGCTTTAGAAAATCTTTATCCTAGTATTATGTTTTCTGTAATCCTAGACATCTAATTTCAGATACATATATGCTGACATTCCTTCTGAAAAATTTGAAAGTACAGAATAATTTAAATTTTGCTTAGAATAAGTCAAAAATATAGGTAATTCTTTTGAGCAAGTAGTAAATTACATTATCATCGTGATCCTTAAATCTCTTACCTTAATAATGTTGGGTCCTCATACATCAATGAAAACACAACTGCTAAAACCAGGTGTGACTGAGGAGTGAATTGCTAATCTATAGCAGAACTCAAGCCTACAGTATACTTTACTATAAGATATACCATACTAGAGACTCAGAAAACAGAGCAGTGTCTCAAACTTTTATACTATTACTGTGGCTAGGAGGGAGCATGCAGATTAAACTTAAATTATTGTTAATGCTTCAGGATATTCACAGAAAATTCCATGTGTCTTAAAAGGACTTTTGAGCCTGAAATAAAGTGAGCAAAATCAGCAATATTGTGAATGTTTCATAGCTTCTTTCAGTCCACAAACATAATATGCTTTCTGTAAAGTTATGTCTTGGAGAGATTTATGCTTGTTTTCGTACCTATCTACCTAATCGTAAGTTCAGACCCCTATACATGAGAAACTCCCCTAGAAATTTCTAGAAATAGTGGGTTTCACTAGATTTTTCTGCTCAAAGCTTATGAGATCTTATCCAGAGTTCAACATTGAATTAAGTTTAGCATTCTCCTTGCTCTTACACACAGAAGACCAGGAGCACAACATTCCTTGTTGAAAGGAAAGCACACACGGCTTATACATTCACATTCTCTGTCTCTCACCCTTTGCCTTTTGCTTATTTCTCTCCCTCTCCCACCGCTTTCTACATAAGTACTCACACAATATCTGTGATATGAAAATTAGCTTTCAAGACTTCTTCCCTTTCTTATGAGAGGGTTTGTAGTTTGAAAAGTACCAAGGAAGGTAGCAATTTAACTCTTGTTTCAGTTAAAAGTTATATGGTGGGGGGCCGCCCTGTGGCGCAAGTGGTTAAGTGCGTGCGATCTGCTTTGGTGGCCTGGGGTTCGCAGGTTCGGATCCCGGGAGCGCACCAAAGCACTGCTTGGTAAGCCATGCTGTGGCGGCGTCCCCATATAAAGTAGAGGAAGATGGGCACGAATGTTAGCTCAGGGCCACTCTTCCTCAAGAAAAAAAGGAGAGGATTGGCATCAGATGTTAGCTCAGGGCTAGTCCTCCTCACAAAAAAAAAAAAAAAAGTTATATGGTGGAATAGTAATATTTTTATAGTTGGCCTGCATTGATAGAATTTGATTGTAAAAATATATACAATTATTTCAAATACCATATTTTGCAAAATATAGTCAACCCACCTTTCCGATGAAACAGAGAAATTTGATAAACAGAACACTTGAGGGCACTACTTAGCAAGGAGGTACTGTTTTATTAATTGGTTTGTTCTTTCAAACGCCATACTTAAGTCAAATATTATTTTATCACTAAGAGTATAATGAAAACAATTATTGTTCTTTCTCTCAAAAGCTCACAGTCTGGTAGAAAGAAAAATGTATATGATGATAAATGCGTGTGCTGTGGTTCAGTTGAATACTAGTTGAGAAAGCCGCTTATAGGAAGTTCACATAAGCTCTACTGAAGCATAGGAATGGTGGCCAGCCTGGGATGAATTTCTAAATAGAGGAAATTTGAGCTAAGTTTTGAGATTATTTTTCAGTGAAAGAATTTTTATGGGAAACATTGCTCTAATAAAATGGAACAAGTGGGTGGAACTTTGTGGAACTTGAAAAATTCAGGATGGATGGATGGATTCTAGGGAATAAGGGGGGAAGAGACGAGAAGTGAGAGACGTGGTTTGAGACTGTCTTATATCAGATAAAGAAGGGCCGTATAAGGTGAATGCTTTCACTTGTTGTGAAAGAGATAGCAAGTGGCATGATTCAATATGCATTTAGAAGTATAATGTTGGACACAATTAAGAAATTTATTGGAAGAAGGCTGCACAGAATAAGATGATATGGATTATCAAGCCATTCTCATTGTTTAAGTAAGAAATGTCATCCTGAAATAAGGAAAGGATAATGAGGAAAAAAGAAAGAAGAACAGAGTCAAGGAAGTCTAGGGAAGTAAAAAACAAAACAAAACAGAAACAATTTATTGTAATCAGTTTTAGAGAATGTCTGGTTTGAGATCTTTGTGGAGATATGCTTAATGGAGTGCAGATAGTTTGTGATCTCGGTACTAAAAGCAGATATTTGTGTAATAGTTGAAGTATGAGGTGCAGTTGAGATCATCAGTGCTGATAGAGGGTATAGTGAGAAGAAAAGGGCACCACACAAAAAACTAAAAAAGAGCTCTATGCAAAGACTCAAAAATTAGTGGTTCTCAAAGTTTATGTCCACACCAAAGTTTATGTCCACACCAAAGTTTATGTCCAATGCTCTTCAAGGGATACAGCACATTTCCACAAATAGTGGCGGGTCACTGTTGAAGTAAGACTCAACTGAGATTTCCCCATTAGATTTTCACCCCCACATTTACCAGGTGTCACTGCCTCTCAGGATAATTCTATGAAAGTCCAATCTAGGCAATGACCTTTCTAAGGTCATCTTTCCTGGTAAGGCATTTATCAAAAGAGTGTGAATATTCTCTTGTGATACAGGAAGAATTTTCTAAAGGATTTGCTTGAGTTAATCCATTTTTGTACAACTTTGGTGAATTCCAATTATCTGTTTTTTTAAGAAATTAAAGGAGACATAATTGAATTGTCAAATGAGAGATCATTCAAAACTGATTTTGATGAGAAATTTTTGGCATGTAACTAGAGAACATAACTCAAAGAATTGAACGACACTGTTATAACAAGATTACTCTAAGCCCCGTCTTATTTATTGAACAGTTTTTTCAGCATTTACATTAAAAAGAAAACAGAAATGAAACTGATGCCAAATGTTTTGAAATTCTAACAGTAAGCCATATTTATACATTGATACTGGAACTATTAGAATATTTAAAAGCCCCATTGGTCTCATTGTATATTTCCATAAAATGTTACTTTTGTGTTTAATAAAAATCTGTAAAAGTATTAAATATGTTTGAATTGTTTTGATCAATTCTATATTAATGATAATAGAAATAATTCAACCCCAAAAATTTATGGTCATAAATTTAAAACATGTCAGTTTATATATATAACGTCACAGAAAAGTATGATATATTATCAATAATATCAAGCATTAAAATATATTTTATTTATTTTATAGCTCTGTGGGATAAGTGATATGCAAGTATAAATTCAATAAAATGAAAGAAATATACAAAAATTTGGTTAAAGAAGGGCTAGCTCTGGGGCCGGCCTGGTGGTGTAGTGGTTAAGTTCGTGCATTCCACTTTGGCAGCCCAGGGTTCGTGGGTTCGGATCCTGGGTGTGGACATACAATGCTCATCATGTTGTGGCAGCAACCCACATACAAAATGGAGGAAGATGAGCACAGGTGTTAGCTCAGGGCTAATCTTCCTCAGCAAAAAGAGGAAGATTGGTGACAGATGTTAGCTCAGGGCCGATATTCCTAACCAAAAAAAAAAAAAAAAGAAGGGCTAGCTCGTGTGTTTAAGATAAGTAATGGTAAGTATCAAATTGTTGTGAAGTTTAGATTCCATGAATACAAAGAGTGATGAAACTATTTTAAATTAAAACATCAATAGTAACAACATACTAGAAATTACATCATGTGCAACTATTTCAAATTAGGATGAAATATTTTATATATCAACTTAAAAAGTGAATCAGTTAATAAATTTTTAAAATTATTTTGAGGAACGTATTAGTTAGGATAGGAGAACTCTATGTGAACAAGAAGGCAGAAGTCAGAGTGATGTATCTACAAGCCAAGGGATGGCAAAGATTGCCAGCCAGCCACCAGAAGCTGGAAAGGAGGTTGGCACAGATTGTCCCTTACAAATCTCAGAAGGAACTAACCCTGTTGACATCTTGATTTTGAACTTCTGGCCTCCAGAACCATAGGACAATAAACTCTTGCCCTTTAAGCCACCTTGGTTGTGGTACTTTGTTTTGGCAGCCCTAGCAAACCAAAACACCCTCCTACACCATGACTCAGCATCTTTTCTCTCTAGCCGTTTCTTACAGTTCTTAGGTTAGTTTTCAGAATCCATTAAACTCTCTTTCCTTTTGTAGCCTTCCCAGGGTTGTGTTAATGAGGAGCAACCCTTGGATTGTATTTTCTTCTCATCTCAGCAGAAACTGCTTGTTTATATTTTCAGCACGTACAGCTTCTCAGAGAGTAAATACACATTCACTTAACTAGTTCTCAGCATTTAACACGAAGCTCATTTTAGGATTGATTTCATTTATTATCTATGAAGTTTTCCTCTTATACACTTTTGCTGCTGTTAATAATTTATCCCAGTATTAGAAATGGTTATATCTGCTTTGACTTGATCTCCCTTAGTTTTTATTTTTATTAAGAAGTGTAAAGTCAGCTAATTCTGTGTCTAGTGTCAATCAGAGTGAGCAAGTCCACAATAGTTACATCAGTTCCCATTTCACCGTGTCCCCTGTTATAATACGTGATTGTGTAACAGCACCAGGACACAGGACTACTAAACTCTTTCCTTCCCAAATATTTCTAGTCTTACAAAAGGAAACTGGCAAAAGGTCATAATATAACAAGTAATCAAAAGAATTCAAGTGTGGCAAAGAATACTTTTCACATAGGCAAATTGGATGGCAAAATATAATTTGTGTCCATATTATTTTTCATATGAAAAATTTCATGACTTGGTAAAATGGAAAGCAGACTCTAAATAATTCTTCCCAGACAGTTTATTTTAGGGGTAGCTATTATATCATTGTGAATTACATGAATTTACTTTAGTTGGAATTAAGCACAGTCAAAATCAAATTAGTTTTCCATGGCTTGTTTACATTAGAGAGCCAACTCTTATAACTATACTTTTGTTTACAATATGCATACTATGACATTTTATGATTTTTAAATTATTAGATGTCCCAAATAACTAATTTTTTGTCTCTAGTCAGCACCTGTGGCTGAATTTTTTCACGTTTTGTGGCCTTTCATCCAAATCTTACCACTTCTTCAAGCTCCATATTAAGCACCAATTCCTCCATAGTCTTTCTCAAATGTCTTTAATGGATATTAAAAATAGTAATGGTGTCTCTTTAGGTAATTTACAGATTATATCCTTACACATTTTATATTTAATCTTTTTTCTTTTGAATCATTTTTTGGTGTCTGAGTGCAAGAACATTGAATACAGAGAACAGGATCTCTGTTTCGTTTCTTTTCTACAATGTCTTGAGTATGGGTAGGTACGTGGTGGAACATACATATAAACTTTCTAATTAATTTACTGTATCAATCTTATTTTATACACGTTTTAAGGTGCTACTTTACAAAATGCTTTAGAAGAGTTTTTTTTTTCAATATAAAATCCCAAAGGAAAGTTAAAATTCCATTTCTAATTTCATATTCAGTTTCAGAGTATCAGAATAATTTATGAACATAAAATATTGTATTATAACATCAAGATGACAGAGATGTTTTTCTATAATTTTTATATAGTTGCATTTCTTAAAATACAAACTCTGAAAAAGCACTTTTGCATAAAACTGACATTTGTTAGTCCATCAGAAAGCATTTATTGAACATATACAATAGAGGCAAGAATGTTATGAATCATTTTAGTATTTTCAACAATAATTTTCTTAACATGATATGTTTTCCCAAGAGAATAAATGACATGGCTCTTCTGTAGTCAGATAGCCCTGATACATGTGACTAGTATCATGATTTTATTGAGGTATAAATGCTTTTTTTTTTTTGAGAACATCATTTTTCTCTCTTACTCTGAAATGACATCTCAGAGTATGATTGATAGCACGGCAGGAATAATCAAACGGCGAATTTTTAGTGTTAGATTGAAATAGTAATCCTCAAGGTTCACAGATAATTCTGTAGAACTGTTTTTATACAAATATAGGAATTTTCTGCTTATGTAAGTACATGAAGACAAAAATGAGTTGAATGTGAAAAGCATCACATGAGTCACACATATCATTAAATTGTCACTTAAGAAAAATAAATGGAAAGGTACATCAACGGAAAGAGATTGGCACATGCCGATCATAAACAGCAAGTTGCAGAAGAAGAGAGGAAAAGCAGAGTCTTGGCAAGAAGCTGTTATTATCGCTGAAAAGAAATTTTTTACTTCAGAGTGACTACAATAGGGTCTGTTTGTGTTAGCTTTATCATCCAACATGATTGATGATAGATCTACAGTGTAGTCAAAACACCAACAAGCAAAATACTTAAATATTTTTGACTATTGCCATAATGCAAAATAGAACAAGGCAAAAAGAGATGCCAGAGAGAGCAGGCTGCTGCATCTCGGCTTCCTTTTCAGGTAGAAAAAGGAAAAGCAGTGATTTATAGCCCATTTTAATTGTGCTCAAGCAATGGTTGACAAAAGGCTTTATAAAATAAGGTGAATGCATCAGGAGTACATGGAGTGTGCGTCTAGCGCATCAGGGAGACAGCGGGGGAGACAACAGGTGGGAAAAACATCGGATTGAAAAATCAGAGAACTCGTTCTAGTTTTTGTGCTGTCAGCCAAATTGTTGGGTTGACTTCCAAGCCAGACACTCAATAACACGCACCATTGGATTATTCTTGACAGCCAAGATATAGAAATAACCTAAATGTCCATTGATGGATGAATAGATAAAGAAAATGTGGTACATATATATATGTACCACATATGTACCACATATGAACCACATTATATGTGTAATGGAATATTATTCAGCCATATAAAAGAAGGAAATCCTGCCATCTGTGAGAACGTGGATGAACCTGGAAGACATTATGCTAGAGGAAATAAGCCAGACGTAGAAGGACAAATACTGTATGATCTCACATATATGTGGAGTCTGAAAAAGTGGAGCTCACAGAAGCAGAGAGTAGAATGGTAGTTACTAGGGGTCAGGGGGTAGGGGAGATGGGGAGATGTTGGTCAAAGAGTACAAACTTCCATTTGTAACATGAATAGGTTGTGGGGATCTAATGTACCACATAATGACTATAGTTAACAATACTGTATTCTATACTGGAATTTTCTAAGAGAGTAGATCTGAAGCGTTCTCATCACCAAAAAAGGTAACTACATGAGGTGGTGGATGTGTTAATTAGATTGATTGTAGTAAATATTCCAAATGTAAATATATATATATATACACACACATATATACATACACACATACACACACGCCAAACCATCATGTTATACATCTTAATTATATATAATTTTTATTTAGTAATTATATCTCAATAAAACTGGAAAAAATGTACTATTGGTTAAATTATTTAACTGTTCTATATCGTTGGCTTAGGAATGTTAGAAAAGTCAGAAATGTTTTTTTAAATATTTATCTCATTATCATCACCCTTGGTCACCACAGAAGGTATGACAATTTCAAAAACAGAAAGTGAGCTTAAGCATAAAGAATGAATGCTTTCTTAGTATGAATGATGCCTCTTGTAGAAATCTAAGAATTAGCCCTATGTGGTAATAGGGCTGACAGTGACTAAACGAAAAATTAATCTAGACCCATTATTTTGGAATCGAACTTAGATTCGAGTCATGGCTTTCCCTGATTCTCCCTTGATAAGCCACCTGGAACCATCCTTTAAACTAAGGGATTCTTCAATTCCTCTGATCTAAAATGTGAATAATAATAATGAGTATTTTGTAGATTTTTTGAAAAAAATGGAGGTAATTTATTAAAGTTTTTAGCACAGTACATGACATGGTAAATACTCACTGAATATTAAGCATTACAACCACGGATCCTTAATTGGAGCATGTTCCTTGGGGTTTTGTTCCAGATAACTTTCCATAGAACTTTCTGTGATGATAAAAATGTTCTATATCTACACTATCTGATACAGTAGGCACTGAACACGTGTGAATACTGAACACTTGAAATGTGGCTAGTGTGACTGATGAAGTGAAGTTTTATTTTATTAATTTAAATTTAAATAGCTACGTGGAGCTAGTGGCTACAGTATCAGCCCCCACAGTTCTGGAGTGTCCTCATTCTGCACCCTCTACCTGGATGATCCCACCTACATCCGCAGCCTGCACAGTCACCAGTGTCCAGGCATCCCCCAATCTCCATCCCACATGACGTGGTATCTAACATTCATGGGGCGTTTTTTAGGCATTACTCTAAGAACATGCACACAGTATCTCATTCCAGTCCCCCAGCATGCCCATGACATGAATATAATTATTCTAATATGTTGGAGATGAGAAAAACAAGAACAAGCTGATTCATGTTTGAGTGAGAAGTTAAATAAAATAACCATCATAACTAATTCAATAGTCTTGGCATAGGGACTTAAATTAAATGCTTTGCCTATAAACATAGCTATGTCTGACAAAGTCAGGACTAGAGAGCACTCAGATTTCCTGCTCTCCATCCAGTTCTGATTTCCCCCGGCCACACTGTAGAATGGAGTCCTGCTATATCAGCAAAAATGCAAAAAACCTCCACCAAGAAACTACAGAAGTGGGCAAATCTTATTGAGGAAATGGAGGGGATATGAAGACGCAAATGCTAAAAAATGAATCCAAGCTTGTTAAGGAAAGTGCTAGTAAAGGAAATTCTGTATGACCAGGTCTGAGTTCATAGAGGGTAAAACACTCTCTCTCTCTCTGGACTTTTTATGACACACACACACACACACACACACACACACACACAGAGACATTTTTAAATAATAATCAAACAAGACTTTCAATATGAACTTTCAGAGAATCAGGTTGGAAATCAGTCTTTTCCAGATTGTCTAAATGTGAGCTGAAGTGTTGGTCCATCAGACCTTTGCGGACTCCTTCTAGCTCTTTAATTGTGCGGGATGTCAGACACTATTATGACTTTGATTCGAATAGCCTGAAGAACATATTTGAAAAGAAGTCAAAGAAACTCAGAATGAAGGCTCCAGAGAGACAATACAGCAGGATGTGCATGCTTGCTTTTGTTTAATTTTAGAGAATCAAATATCTCTTGAAGCTATTAGAAAGAACATGGAAAAGGTCATTTCTCAGCCAGTCTGACAAGAATATATTTCATCTCAAAAACAGAGAATACTGTGTAATTTTCTTCTAAGAGCTTATGACTCTTATTCTAACTCTAGAACACTGTTATGCTCATGGGTAAGAGGTTAAATGTAATAAAATAATCAGAC